>NW_026542594.1:182937495-183537495 GCF_028750875.1 Macrosteles quadrilineatus
ATATATATATGAATTTGAACGGATGGTGTTTTTGGCCTCTAGGGACCTCAAAACGAAAAAAAAAATCGGTCCCGCGTCCAGGTCTTACCATGAGTACTACGGTAATAGCTTATTCCCTATATGGGAAATTCGCTAAAATACATACAACAGTTTTTATTACCATATACATATTCGGTGTACAACCTACACTAGGCCTAGTACTTGAATTGCATGTCTCCTCGCTACTTAGAATTGGAACTCACTAGATCGGTCACAGAAGTTACAATCATTCAACTTGAAGTGAAATCAACTCAAATTTCAATAAAAAATGAAACTTATAACGAAAAAACACTGAAACTAAACTTAACCAAACACAACACAAAATAAACAACAACAGACGCTGGTAATAAGCGATTGCGTCAACATGACAATGTCGTCAGCTGATGCTTTATTTTCATAGAGTTTTAAGTTTTCCCAAAGGCGTATAAATAGATGGAATGCACATCAATTGACAGATTATTCATTTCTGAACCGAATAAATACTATATTAAGTTAATTTTTTTTTTTCATTTTTGTGCAAAATCGGCGAATTCCGTTACGTCGTAAATGAGCCCGATATCGGGCGCTGCCGTTTCGGCCGCGGCTAAAATTGTCCGATATCGGGCGCATGCCAGCTCGAGGGTTAATGCAAAATTTCAGCTAGGCTAGGTTTTTTTAACACAGAGGATACGCGTCCGGTAATAGGACGTGGATAAGGCAGTGACGTCACCGGTTTGTGGGGGCCCGAATCCCGCAACGCCATTAACAGAACGATACAATTTAGGTCTACAACCATCTGTGTTCGTGGTGTAGTGGATAGGGTGATCAGCTGATATGCAAGAGGTAACTTACCTGGTTCGAATCGGTAACCTTAACTTTTTGTCAAAGATTTTGCTTTGAATACCGTGTCTTCTTTACATATTTTGTTAGAATTTTTTGCATTTTATAATTTTATTTTATGAACAGAATTTAACATTTCTATTCGATTTTTTGGTAAATATGCATTTTAGGGTTTGCACGCGATTTTTGAAATTTTTTTTTTCATTCTACTCGAAATTTAACGCTGATTCCGAAAATGACGTTCTTTTTCCGCGGAAAACGACCATAACGCGGAAAAACGACCAAAACGACCAAAAACTCTTTTTTTACCAAAACACGTCATGTGGGTACTCAAATTAACCGTAATATTAAGCAGATCACGACTATGCAAGAATTTTTTAGATCCGAGGTCAAATAAGCGAGATTTTCACGTAAATATGCGATGCTATTTTGGATTTTTGCTCTAACTTTTGTCTGTGTTAAAATACCAGCTGATCAGGATCAGCTGGTCATTATTTTATTATAATTGTTTATGTTTTAATTTAACAGGTAAAAGGGATGATACTATGCATAACCTAACTTAACCTAACCTACCCTAACCTAACCAACCTAACCAAACCTAACCAAACCTAACCTAACCAACCTAACCAACCTAACCTAACCTAACCAACCTAACCTAACCTAACCTAACCAACCTAACCTAACCAACCTAACCTAACCTAACCAACCAACCTAACCTAACCTAACCAACCTAACCTAACCAACCTAACCTAACCAACCTAACCTAACCTAACCTAACCAACCACACCAACCTAACCTAACCTAACCAACCTAACCTAACCAAACTAACCTAACCTAACCAACCTAACCTAACCTAACCTAACCTAACCAACCTAACCTAACCTAACCTAACCTAACGAGCAGCATGGCAGTGCTACTACAACCAATGAATAGGTTGGTACTGAAAAATTTCCCAATTTCAAGCATATCTCTCATAATTCTCCGGACTAATTACCCATTATTTTTTACACATTAAATTACAACGATAAACCACGTTAGATGTCTCCCCACCCAAAACCCCGAATTCCCACCTGTCCCCTAGTGAGTTGGAGTTATTGCTGGTTGTATCACGTTTTCGTGAATATCTCGCTTATTTGACCTCGGATCCAAAAATTTCTTGCATAGTCGTGATCTGCTAAATATTCCGGTTAATTTGAGTACCCACATGACGTGTTTTGTTAAAAAAATATTTTGGTCGTTTTGGTCGTTTTTCCGCGTTATGGTCGTTTTCCGCGGAAAAAGAACGTCATTTTCGGAATCAGCATTAAATTTCGAGTAGAATGAAAAACAAAATTTCAAAAATCGCGTGCAAACCCTAAAATGCATATTAACCGATTTTTTCATTATCAGCAAGTTCGGTTGGTTAGGTTAGGTTATGACAGTAACTACCGGACGCGTACATCCTCTGGGTTTTTTTAACAGTTCGCAGTGCCTAAAGTAGGTAGGCTACTGTTGATCATCGTTCTTGAAAAATGTGTAGGCTAATAACTTACAACTTTTTAGTGATTATACTGAACAGTCCATCCCTAACCGAGGTCTCAGGCGTATGGTAGCCTAACATATGTTCATGGGTCAATACCTCCCATGAAGGAGTTATTCAAATCTATTATCTTTGGGTTTCCTTTTACAATCACCTCATCATTATTTCTTACTACCATACTGATTTTGCAACACACTTAGTTGACAGAAGAAGTAAGTTACTGGGTTCTTTTGGGAGGCTTTTTCCTTGTACGTAACCATCAGTTTTGTGGTCTTTACGGATGTAAACTTTTTGGCCTAACTTACTTCAAATTTTTTTAGAACATGGGGTATACGTTTCCTGTTTTTCCTCATAGTGCCTGTAATATAATTCATCCTTTCATACAAATAGTCTGCGAAAGGTATGGACATAAAGAAATACCGCCATAGTCTATGTTTGTTCAATGTTTTTTGAACCCAGTGACAAGACCTGTATTATACAGTAATTATTTACCTATTTTGCCTGAAGGTCTTGTAGTTAACACTCGATTAATACTCGATGCGCATTTCGCCGCTCAGTGCGGCATCTTCATAGAGTATCTTCTGAAACACTACTGTTACTATGTACATATTTACAATATATTTTCCAGTCACTAATCGGTCACATTCGCGGTCGCGGTTGCCCGGCGGCGACACGAGCGGCGGGGTACATTTCGTTCCGCACTGTTGACGTGATGGACTTGTACTGCTCGAAATGCGCATCGAGTATTAATCGAGTGTTAACTACAAGACCTTCAGGCAAAATAGGTAAATAATTACTATGTTTGTTGTCTTATTTTATCGTTGTTGTTATTGCCTGTTGTAAATTTACCATCATTACTGCTTGTTACTTAGTTACCATTATTACTAGGCATAGTCTGCTTTTGTTGTTATTTATTGTAGTGCTTAGGTCCCACTCATGTATTTATTGCCAGCTTCCTTATTTATTATTATTGCACGACTTTTGTTACCACTGATATTAACTTATTATTTGCCACTTATGTATATAGTTCATAGTTTGACAAAATGGTATTAATGGAGAAACCGTTGGAATAAATAAATAAATAAACACATGATCACTGTTGACAAACATCAGACGACGCCATCTCGGGAAATCTCTTCCACCACAAGAAAAATCCACAAAGAGAGGCAGTCAAAGCTCTAGCTACATGAAGCTCAGAGGATGCTGATTCCATTGGTGTGTTATTTTGGCTTTTGGACGTAGCTGGCCAGTAAACAAACATTTAGCAGACGTCTTATATATCGGACTACGGCAGCCAAGAGGTTAAATAACATACAATTATTTATGAATAAACTGAAAGTAATAGGCCTAAGTAAAAAACAAGTAACAAAAAGTTTTCAAATCTTTGTCAATATATTAAGTCAACAGTTTTACAATAATTCAAATTCAAATTAAAATATATTTATTTAGGATGTTACAAGCATGGCCTCGCCAAGTTTACAAAACTTGTCGGCGAGGACCAATAGATTCAAAAAAATGACAAACAAAGTTTACAGATTTTTCTCTTTTACTTTTGTTTTGTTTTCTGAGTACAATGAATTAATTATGAAAAACTAGTTCTAAGGCGGTTCGTGGCAGGCACTTATTCAATAGAATCATTATATTATAGAATTATTTATAGAATCATTTTCTTATTCTCCTTGACATTGACCTAGGGATATTATTTTCATTTGTTCGGCTAGCAATATGGTTCATTTAATGTCATGTGGTTGTTTACGTTCTTGATATTCAGACATTTGTTTGTGTTCGTACTTTCAGTGGTAATAACTTAACTCATTTAACTAATAAATGGGGGTGGCATATTCTCAAGTGAGATTGACAGACTTTTGTGCGAAAATTACAGTGAAAGTGACGGCGAATTGGGCAACGCCGGCGTAGGCCTAGGCCTATCGGACGACAGTGGTGATGAGACAGTGTTTTACATAAATAGCTGTAAAACATAGACTAACTTATTGTGGATGTAGGCTAATTATAAATTAAAAAAAATTATGTAGGGAATCAAATTTAAAGTAAGGGAAAAGCAAGAAATACAGTAGGCCTAACTTAGTAAAAATTTATTCATACTAAACTTTTTGACATTGCTTTTGAAAAATGTAGGCCTAAGTTGTTACAAAAAAATTTTTCAATAATTTTAAAAATTAATTGTTTAAGATGAAACATGTTTATTACAATATGAAATTTAATTCAAATTAATTTAGCTTACATATAACATTTTATATACAGGTAAAAAAGCCAAATATTTATGAATTCTTACTGAAACAACACAAATTAGCCATTTTTATTGGATTCTAAAGGCTATGCTATTGAACTAAATACCAAGTCTCCAATGGGTTAAGCGATGATCGCGTGGTTGTAGTTTTCATTACTAGTTTCAAAAGTGACTTATTGCGGGGAGAGATTGAATTTTGGAAAAAGCTATTGAGCCAGCAATCACACTTTTGAGACGTGTATTGAACATTATTTGGGTCAGTTTCTGAACTGAGCTATAGGCCTACTAATATTGATTGAAACTATCAATTGAAAATATTGATTAATAATCAATAATATCGAGGTGTTGGGCTTGCCGAGTGCGATATCGGTGGTAGGTCTAAAGCTCTCTCTTGTCAAACAGATGAACATTATCTTTCAGTACTGTAAGGATGTTCAACATACTTTTGCTAAAGACATTTGACCTGTGATGCAAAAGGCACTGACGCCATACAACCTACAACCACTGAACAAAGTATTTGAAACACTTGGACGTATTGTATTAATGTTTCAGGTAATCGGCCATCGCCAACGACACAGGTGAATTATCACCAGCAACCTAACAGACCTGGTGCTGGTAATGTGGCCCAACAGAACCGCAACGCTGGATACTCCACCAGCCAACCACCTGTTACGTACAACAACCCAACGCAATCATACAGCACTCCAGCCTTCTCCACCACTCCACCCCAGCCTCCACCAAAACCTACTACTCCAGCTCAGGTACGAGTAGAACCATAATCAAAGTGTTGTTTATACTTTAGAATAAATGGTTCAGTACTAGTTTGGGTTATAGGCCTACAAACTACTTTTTTGTATGTAAGTTATAATCTGATGAGTTTTCTAAAGAGTTTAAAGTTGATCATTTTGTTATAAAGCTGTGATCATAATCTTTTGAAGTTAGGCTATGGTGTTTACCTGGAAAAAAATATGATTCAACTTTTAGACTTTATAGGGTATAGGCCTAAAAGTTGTACTTTTAAACTTAGGCTATTATAGCCTACTGAGGATCTAGACAAAAAATGTTAGGTATCTCGTGCTTGTGTATCTTATGCTTAATTTTATATATTAGTACACTTAATTACTCGTAGATCCTAATGATTTTGCCAAATTGATTTATTTTTAGAGAGAAAAATGGTTGAAGTACCATTGTGTTTTTTCTTTTAACCCTTTCAGTGCTATGAAAGATATATCGTTGTTTTAAAAAATCTCTAAGGGATATAGAGAGGAAGGTTATTTTAGCAAAACGGCCATTGGTGACCTGCATGTTCATAGGATACACTATCAACCACTTAGCTAAAAGATTCGCCCAATCCGATAATTTCGAGGTGTTTGTCTAAACCAAGGATTATGAACACCTCACTATGCCCCAGTGGTTGTAGTATATTGCTACAAACACACAGGTCACCAATTATTTGCCACACTGGACGGGATTCAAACCCGAGCAGACGAATGCCACTGGCCAAGTGACACACGCCCTAGCCTTCTCGGCTATCTGTGCTTGAAGACCGAGGAGTCAAAAACCGGTATTTAAGCTGACGCCACCAATTGCGAACAGATAGCGCTACAGATGGTTGTTCAATGCGTTACTAGGTAGCAGCACCAGTTAGTCACGGACTATTTAGATGATATTTTTAGTTGAAAACACAACAGTGATCATAAATGTGTTCCTGAGACTTTGCTGCAAAACATTAGTTTCCCTAAAATGGCGATATTACGATAACCTCGTCCAACTAAATCAAAGTTAAATTCAATATTACATTGTAAACTATATGTCTTTTGATTTTATGAGATTTTTGTTTCAAACAATACTATCAGAACATAAAAATTTATAGGAAAACCAGGAAAATTACAACAAAAACTAAGTTTTATTTAATTTTTACTACAAATACCGGGATTTATCTTTTTATATATTTTCTTAATGTCTTATTATTCAAAATTAGCCTAATTAATAAAATAGTGACAACATTACAGTTAAAATTCAACAACAGGTAATGGAATTAAAAGGCAAATAAAAAAGTCTTACGAAATATGAATTATTGGCCTAGCACTGAAAGGGTTAAGTAGTGGGGTCGTATAGCTGCATATAGTGGCAGAATATTTCAGTTCTGGCAGAGAGGCTGCAATTTTAGGTGGTTATAGTATACAAGTTTCTGAACCTAAAACCGCCCAGACCCCAATTTTTAAGGACCTTGGTCGTCCGTAATGACGTCATCAAAATGGCGGTCGTAAGAGGATGCTGGGTCCCCATGAATTGGCTATAACGACCGAATGCCTGAACCGATTTTCATGAAATTTGGCACACAAGTGCTTGAATACATTATCTCGGCCTGGGTTGAAAATGGTCAAGTTACATCAAGTCATTTCAAAATGGCAGCTGTTCAAAACTAAAAAAATTATGAGTAAAATAATTGTGAATTGTTTTATACAGGGTGAGTTTTAAAAGAGTTCCCCCCCTACTTTTGTATACATTTCTTAAGATTTCAACTTTGAACCATGTCAGATAATTGTAGAGTAGCAAGTATTTCATTTTGACTGGGTTTACATTTTTGGCCGCCATCTTGGATCCGCCATTTTGGATACAAAGTTATTTTTTCAAAAGTAAAGATAGGGTTGTGACCCACCGTTTCAAACTAAACCTTTACGCTGAATACGATGCTGCAATCCGTTTAAAAAAATGTTGATCCATTCTAAAGTTATGAGAACTTTTTATAACTTCATTTTTAGTCCATTATAACATTGTGCATTTACAAACTAAGGCCATAATCTCAAAATAGTGCTAGATAAAGATAAGTGGACACCACCATTCATTGTTGACCTATTTTCACTCGGTTATGACGGATGTATTTTTTTCAGCCGCCATCTTGGATCCGCCATTTTGAAATGTGATAAATTATTTTAAATATGAAGGTGGTGTTGTGACCCATCATTTTCAACTACTTTTTTATGTTGAATTCAATGCCGCAATCCGTTTTCCATTGTCATGTTTGGTTTTTGAAATATTGACATTTTAAATCAAAATATTTGTATAATGGACTAAAAATAATTTATCACATTTCAAAATGGCGGATCCAAGATGGCGGCTGAAAAAAATACATCCTTCATAACCGAGTGAAAATAGGTCAACAATGAATGGTGGTGTCCACTTATCTTTATCTAGCACTATTTTGAGATTATGGCCTTAGTTTGTAAATGCACAATGTTATAATGGACTAAAAATGAAGTTATAAAAAGTTCTCATAACTTTAGAATGGATCAACATTTTTTTAAACGGATTGCAGCATCGTATTCAGCGTAAAGGTTTAGTTTGAAACGGTGGGTCACAACCCTATCTTTACTTTTGAAAAAATAACTTTGTATCCAAAATGGCGGATCCAAGATGGCGGCCAAAAATGTAAACCCAGTCAAAATGAAATACTTGCTACTCTACAATTATCTGACATGGTTCAAAGTTGAAATCTTAAGAAATGTATACAAAAGTAGGGGGGGGGACTCTTTTAAAACTCACCCTGTATAAAAAAATTCACAATTATTTTACTCATATTTTTTTTAGTTTTGAACAGCTGCCATTTTGAAATGACTTGATGTAACTTGACCATTTTCAACCCAGGCCGAGATAATGTATTCAAGTACTTGTGTGCCAAATTTCATGAAAATCGGTTCAGGCATTCGGTCGTTATAGCCAATTCATGGGGACCCAGCATCCTCTTACGACCGCCATTTTGATGACGTCATTACGGACGACCGAGGTCCTTAAAAATTGGGGTCTGGGCGGTTTTAGGTTCAGAAACTTGTATACTATAACCACCTAAAATTGCAGCCTCTCTGCCAGAACTGAAATATTTTCCTGCTACCCAACCTGACTAAAGGGTCCATTTCATATCAATAATATTAAACTTGGCAAATATTCTGTTCCAAGTTCACTTTTCATTCCCCAATTATCTTGAGTCATTCCTAAAGAGAGAAAGTAAACTTGTGATACTATAACTGAGCCAAAAAATGTTTGTTTTAAAAATGTAAGGGCTGAGTTGAAATGTAGCTTAAAAAGTTTTCTGTATCATTCCATTAAACAAAACCACTAATTTGGACACTCTTGCAGTTGTTTAAAATAAATTGTTTTAACCAGGCCTACCTGGCCGTTATGAAAATTTAACTTGTAACAGAGTACCTATACAAATTGGCCTATATAACTAACCTATGTTTGTGACTAGTTACGACACCATTCATTGATTTTCTTTTTTCTCTTTTCCCTGGGTATCTCAGCTATGCATGAGATCGGTGGGGAAGGTTAGTGGCATTGGCCATTTTCAACCAACACTGTTCCCAAGCAGTAAGCCACTAGGGAAGCTCTGCGCTTATATTTCATCCGGAATATAAGCGTGGCGCGCACAGCAAGTGTAATTGTATTGTGAGGTGTTGGTTGGTCGATGAGGCCTTGTGTCAATATCATCTCCCCGTGTTACTGTTTGCATAGCTTCATTCCCATTTACAGCAGCCACAACAGACACAACCACAGCAAAAACCGCAGCCCCCACTACCACAAGCCCCTGCTCCGACTCCTAGTACTCCAGCGGTCAAACCAGCAGTCGTAAGCTCAACCACCACCCCAGCCGCTACCAACGTTGTTCCTAAACAGGAACCGGTAACACCGGTCTCTACTCCTGTAAATGCTGCTGAGAATGGAGAAGGAAATTCCGTTAACAAAACGACACCACTTTGGAAGAAGCGTCCTGGTGGGTATTACGACTTATTTAATCACTTAAGATTCTTCACTCATCTTACAAAAAGGAAAATCATGTCTTTAAATTCTGCCATTTTCAACACTTTGTAGGGACTGAATTTAAAAAAAAAATATGTTTGTTCTTGTAGTTAAAAGCATGTTTACACGTTCTCACAACATCATCTAGTTTTAATTCCAAGATTTTTTTTAAAGTACCTTAATAAGTTAAATAATAGTAGATAATTAATAAGTAAATAAGTTAAAATTAAATTTTTAACAGTTTAAACCTTAAAAAAATTGCTGTAACTCTTTCCCTAAATGAAAAAAAATTAAAGAGAAAAAAATAATCAATGTAAAATGACAGATAAAAAATAATGCGTAAAGTTCAATCAATAACATTGGCAGGTACAGGTAAATATGGACAAACCATTTTCTGGCTTAAAAAGCCTTGCAATGAGTGGATTGTTGTGCACTACCATTATACTACCAGTGTTCTATACTCTGTTTACAAAATTTAGTTGCCAAAAAGTCAATCAGGTGCAACGTATACACCAAGTTACAAAGAGATAGTGGGGGAACTTTCCCTCAAACCGCCTAAATTTTGTCAATGTACTATACTGTATTTTGATGTTATTAGCTGTGGCATTGATATGTTGCTGGCCTATATAATATTAACTTCTGTACTAAGCAAAAACATCAAGCTGAACATGAATTAAATGTTAATACATAGAATGTATTGAGATACCTTGTGTGGCTTTGTTTCAGCCTACGACGAACTTATTACTAAGCCACGAGCATTTTTTCCTAACCTAATCTTCTAGTGTAGCTGGGTCCAATTTCAAACCATCAAAAAGCTTACTCGGGAATCGCCAATGCTCTGATCATAAGGCACAATAACTATTCACCATATATTTATGCTAGAAGCAGTACTTTTTCTAAACTTACAAATCTCAAGCAATTTTAACTTAAGTTCTTGACAGAGTTTAGTCTGAGTCAATTCTTGAGAAATTAACACATGTTCTTGTACTGTAGTGCTAAAGATCTCAAACAAGGTGAAACGGGCTCGTCAGAACGCCAAGCTACGCCGGATTCTCAACCCCAAGAACGCTTTGACATTCCTCAATGAGCTGCGGCCGGGTACTGGCAAGTTTGCGGTCAAAGAAGATTCTGCCTGGGGGGGCTATGTAGCCACTGTGGAAGTGAGTATGCAATATTTAAAACACTGACTGTTTAAAACACACTATTTTTGTTAAAAGTTTTATAGCCAGTTATAAAACAACAAATGAATTTAGTTTAATGACCCCACGTAGAGGGCTGATGTAAAATGCTAATTTCTGCCAAATATGCCAAACTGAAAGGACAACTTGTCTAGTATTGTTTGTCATATCCTTTAAAAAACTATAGCATTGCCCTTTATGTTTGGATTATTCAAAAGTATTCTATTTCATTAAGAGATTGTTACTGCAGGTTTGTATGGATGGGATGTCTACTTCAGTATCAACACGTCAATGACACGTCAATGACACATCAATGTCTGTCATATAGTTGATGTATGGAATGTTTGCTTCTCAGAACATTAATTATATGATATTCAGTTTTACGACTTTGAAACTACCTGAATACCCATATTATTTTTTATCAACTGTAATATGTAAGAGTACAACGGACTCCCATGTTCCTAAACACCATTCTATACTGTATTTCCCCAAAAATTAAGCTCCATTCTTACATGAAGCAGAAACCAGCAGTGTGTTGTAAAATATAGGGGCCACAAAGTGTTATAGAGAAACTTTTATTCTCCAGGTTGACGGAAAACAGTTCACTGGCCACGGTTTGGGTGCTTCCAAAGCCAAAGTTCAGGCTTCAGAGAAAGCCTTGAAGTACCTTCTGTTGGAACAGCTGTCCAAAGCTCAGCAAGCTTCTGCTGAAGTCAAGCCGGAACTGGAGGAAGGTAAGTGGAGACAAGGTCTCATTAATGGTTTTTTTTTGTTGTTTTTTTTTTGAAGGGCCTAGCTAAGGAATACATCAAGGAAGAAGGAATAGATGCACAACAAATTTATCCAAAAAAGTTTCAGTTGGTGGTAAGCTTGTAATAAAAGTTCACAACTCAATAACATTGATATTTTTTCCTACAAAATCGGAAGCTTCTTTCAGAAGTTTATTGTGGTTTGAACTTTTTTGCGCTTTTGACTACCTGGAACACTTCTTAGATAAGTTAATCAATTTAGTCTTCCTTAGTGCGTTCCTGTTAATAGGAACTATTTCATTAGATGATAATAACTAATTAGTACTACATAAAAGTAATATATACAGAGGAAACAATCTTATGGAACAACCGTGCGCTGCCTGGGAATGGTGGAACAGAAATATACTAGTACCAAGCCAGAAAGAGCCCAAACGGCTATTGTTTACAACAGCAATTGTACCGCACAGGCTCTTCCTACAGCGTGAGCGCTATAGTACATGATGTGAGGGGGAGATGAGAGCGGAAGGGAACGATCAATACAATTTGAACTAGACACAAGTGACTGTTGCTATAAACTACAGTACTTAAGTGTACCTTTGAATGTTTCCTCTGATTCCCTGTGTTGGTAATTACTTGTCCATTTGCTTAACCTTTTTTTATCCAAAACACTAGTGTTAGGTGGTCTTATTGGTAGGGATAGCTCGATAGCTGTACTGGCTGAAATGTTTTGTACAGAAGCACGGTTAGTTTTTCCATAATAACTTATTTAATTAAATTCTGGCTGGAGGAAGAGGTACAGCTGCTACAAATGCAGCATACACCATACCCAATTCGGGCAATTCGCTTTGTTTCTTCCTACCGCTTCCAGTCATATCTCTAATAATCTTCCTTGCCTTTTTTCTAGAATAATAAAAGTTATTAGTAAAATATTTTTTTATTGTTCAAGCATTTTAATTTAATTTTTGAAAATTCTTACAGAAGATGACAACATGGATGGTGGTGAGGAATCAAAAGAAAAGAATCGGAAGCCAAAGCCTGAGGATGAAGTTCCGTGGGGTAGTTTGGCTGCGTTTGCTCTTCACAAACTGTTCACAGAATGGCAAAAAGAAGGACCCCCAGAGGCTCCTGTGGTACAGATGCCATTGTCATATCCTGCTGAGAAGGTATAATCACACACATCCTCTATACTAGAAACTAGAATTTGTAGCAGTAAGCAAACAATAACATAAAAATTTCACAATCATCTTTCCTAGTTGACTGAGGAAAGAATAATTTTCTTATTTTGGTGTGTTGCCGGTAGTAATAAAATCAAAATTAACAGTTGATAATTAAATATTTCCGGTTAAATATTTCAAAGGAAAGCCAAGTGGCTGATTAGTATTTTTACATTTCTCCCCTTATAATTCACTGAATATTTATAAATATATGGAAAAAATACCAATACCCACACCACGCAGCATTGGCAGGTTTGCTAAGCGAATTTCCATTTGTCTGAATTGATTTTCAATTTAATGTATTTAAATAACATTAGGTTTAACGATTACCTAGGTTTGCTGCTAAAAGAAGACTATTAAAGTGGGGGGTTTTAGTAAAATATTAATAGCTTAGTATAGAATATATAAATTGTCCAAGTTTGATCAAAATATATCCATGAAGAAGCAAACGAACATTTTACAAAATTCTCCATAACAATAACATGGGAATTTTTAATTTACAGCTTTCTCTTTTACCAATGAACGTACAAAAACACTTAGATATACTAAATTATTTGTTTTATAAGCTCTTTAAAAAGGTCTAGAGAGAAATTGGTAAATTATGTGTTTTGAGGGCGAAAAATTAGAAAAACCATTTTATTACCCCATAAAACCCATTCCTATGGTCCCGATCATGCTAGTTCGTGAAGTCATTCAAATTTATCAAACCGCCTTTGAACAAAATTTAATCAAAATCGGACAAAAATTACTCAAGTTGGCATTCACGGATGTATACATACATGTATAAAAATTTGAACGAATGGTGTTTTTAGCCTCTTGAGACATCAGAATGAAAAAGTAATTCACCATGCCACCTACGGTAATAACTACTTCCCTATGGGAAAATTTACTAAAATCATCAACATTTTTGAGTTTTCTATAAATTTAGTACCTATGTTAAAACCCTTTTAGTTCTAATAAAGAAAACTGCATCCTCCATTGCTGTAAAAATTAAGATTTTGGAAGTGTTTGCAATTTATGTGTTTTTCCTCCTAAACGATAACTTTCTCAGATAAGCTACCTAGTTGAACTTTTTCCTCTGTAAAAAAATCTTAACAATATTCCCATTAGTTTTAGCAAATTTCCCATATAGCAGGGTGTCTACCAGTCGGGAATTCCGGGAAATTCGGGAAAAAGTCGGGGATTTTGAAAGGTCGGGAAAAGTCGTGAAAAAGTCATGAATTTCGGCCGAAAGTCGGGAATAATCTAACCTTTCAAAATTAGGGATGAACGGGTCCCAAAACTTAAAAAAATGTTCTGGATCTTATATCCCTGATCATTGGGACGGGATTACATTTGAGGGGTGGGGGATGAAACGAAAATGCATCGGAATTCCAATTCGATTCAGTGATGATCAAAATAACGATTTGAATCATGGGCATTCAGTGTCCATAATATACGTTTTTGAATCCGCATCCATACGTTATGGAATCAGTATCTATATACGGTATTGAATCAGTATCCATATACGTTATTGAATCATTATCCAAAAAGCTTTTTGAATCAGTGTCTATACGTCATTGAATCAGTATCCATATACGTAGTTGACTGTTACATTGATAATGTTACTTTGACTATCAGTATCCATATAACTTATTGACATTATTCAAATGATTGACATTAATTATATAAGCTATTCATTGAGATGAGACATTGCTTAGCCATACAAGTTATTACCATCCAAGTACATGGCATACACTGAGACATTGCTTAGCCATACAGGTTATTGCCATCCAAGTACATGGCATACACTGAGACATTGCTTAGCCATACAGGTTATTGTCATCCAAGTACATGGCATACACTGAGACATTGCTTAGCCATACAAGTTATTACCATCCAAGTACATGGCATACACTGAGACATTGCTTAGCCATACAAGTTATTACCATCCAAGTACATGGCATACACTGAGACATTGCTTAGCCATACAAGTTATTACCATCCAAGTACATGGCATACACTGAGACATTGCTTAGCCATACAAGTTATTACCATCCAAGTACATGGCATACACTGAGACATTGCTTAGCCATACAAGTTATTGCCATCCAAGTACATGGCATACACTGAGACTTTGCTTAGCCATACAAGTAATTACCATCCAAGTACATGGCATACACTGAGACATTGCTTAGCCATACAGGTTATTGCCATCCAAGTACATGGCATACACTGAGACATTGCTTAGCCATACAGGTTATTGCCATCCAAGTACATGGCATACACTGAGACATTGCTTAGCCATACAGGTTATTGCCATCCAAGTACATGGTATACACTGAGACTTTGCTTAGCCATACAAGTAATTACCATCCAAGTACATGGCATACACTGAGACATTGCTTAGCCATACAGGTTATTGCCATCCAAGTACATGGCATACACTGAGACATTGCTTAGCCATACAGGTTATTGCCATCCAAGTACATGGCATACACTGAGACATTGCTTAGCCATACAGGTTATTGCCATCCAAGTACATGGCATACACTGAGACATTGCTTAGCCATACAAGTTATTACCATCCAAGTACATGGCATACACTGAGACATTGCTTAGCCATACAAGTTATTACCATCCAAGTAAATGGCATACACTGAGACATTGCTTAGCCATACAAGTTATTACCATCCAAGTACATGGCATACACTGAGACATTGCTTAGCCATACAAGTTATTACCATCCAAGTACATGGCATACACTGAGACATTGCTTAGCCATACAAGAAGTTATGTATACCTTGTAGTTCTGATTCTATCCTCTTATTTTATCAATGTAAACCAATTGAAAGATTCATTTAAATCTTACAAAGGTTTTTATTTGTTTACATCCAAACATATCTTTATTTATAAAATGAATAAAATAAAATAAGAAACATACTTAACAACATGATCCTGCAAGTAAAAATTATGAAATAGGCAAGAAGCTCGCTGATATTTACAGAAATACTGGTTCTTCTAATGTATGATTGAAAACAGATATTTCACTCCACTGAGAAGTATGAATAGAAAAATTCCATGTTGCTTCGAATCGAGTTACATCAACATTTTTTTAAATCGAATCGTTGCTTTGAGTTGAAATGTTTTGCTGCTTCACACACCCCTACATTTAGTACGGGATTTTCTTGGCATGTGATACGTTTCGATCGTCAGTGATTTCGCTGGATCGTAAGTGACAACATATGTTGACGAAGGTACCGTGACCGCGAGACGGAAAAAGGTGTAGTAACATGGAGAATGGACCGAGTTTTTGGTCGGGATTTATATAAAAATGGTAATGAAAAGTCGGGAAAAAGTCGGGAATTCCATTTGAGAAATCTGGTAGACACCCTGTATAGGCCAAAAACACCAAATTCATATATATAATATATATAAGATTTTTTTTAAAGTACCTTAATAAGTTAAATAATAGTAGGTAATTAATAAGTAAATAAGTTAAAATTAAATTTTTAACAGTTTAAACCTTAAAAAAATTGCTGTAACTCTTTCCCTAAATGAAAAAAAATGTAAGAGAAAATAATAATCAATGTAAAATGATCGATAAAAAATAATGCGTAAAGTTCAATCAATAACATTGGCAGGTACAGGTAAATATGGACAAACCATTTTCTGGCTTAAAAAGCCTTGCAATGAGTGGATTGTTGTGCACTACCATTATACTACCAGTGTTCTATACTCTGTTTACAAAATTTAGTTGCCAAAAAGTCAACATTTTTTTCATTTAGGGAAAGTGTTACAGCAATTTTTTTAAGGTTTAAACTGTTAAAAATTTAATTTTAACTTATTTACTTATTAATTACTTACTATTATTTAACTTATTAAGGTACTTTAAAAAAAGTCTTATATATATTATACATATGAATTTGAATGGATGGTGTTTTTGGTCTCTGGGGACCTCAAAACAAAAAAGTAAATTGGTCCCGGGTCCAGGTCTTACCATGAGACCTACGGTAATAGCTTATTATATATATATATATATATTCTTGATGAGATCTTGATAGAGTTTATGAAGAATGAAACATGAAACAGTGCAAATTTTCGTTTAATACAAACGTTTTCAAGCAAAGAGAAATGAAAAATGTAAAGATGAACAAAACAAATAAATATGAACTGTTTACAAATATTTGTAAACAGTTCATATTTATTTATTTTATATATATATATTCTTGAGGAGATCTTGATAGAGTTTATGAAGAATGAAACATGAAACAGTGCAAATTTTCGTTTAATACAAACGTTTTCAAGCAAAGAGAAATGAAAAATGTAAAGATGAACAAAACAAATAAATATGAACTGTTTACAAATATTTGTAAACAGTTCATATTTATTTGTATGAAAAATGTAAAGATGAACAAAACAAATAAATATGAACTGTTTACAAATATTTGTAATTTGTAAACAGTTCATATTTATTTGTTTTGTTCATCTTTACATTTTTCATTTCTCTTTGCTTGAAAACGTTTGTATTAAACGAAAATTTGCACTGTTTCATGTTTCATTCTTCATAAACTCTATCAAGATCTCCTCAAGAATATATATATATATAATAAGCTATTACCGTAGGTCTCATGGTAAGACCTGGACCCGGGACCGATTTACTTTTTTGTTTTAAGGTCCCCAGAGACCAAAACACCATCCATTCAAATTCATATATATAATATATATAAGACTTTTTTTAAAGTACCTTAAGATCTATCAAGATCTCCTCAAGAATATAAAAGTCATTTGGCATTTTCATCAAGAAACATAAAAGCCTTCTGGTAAGATATACTTTATATATATATATATTGATAGTTCTGTTCACTTTTTAGGGCTACTTTTTCAATTAATAAGCAAAATAATAAAAACCAGAGTACCCTGAAATTCATTTTTTATTTAAACTGATACGTATTTCGGCACTAAGGCCATGATCACAGTATGAGTGTTATTAAAGTATGTAAACAATTTTTAAATAAAAAATGAATTTCAGGGTACTCTGGCTTTTATTATTTTGCTTATTAATATATATATATATGTCTGTTAGAACGATAACTCAAACAAAAATTATCTGATTTTGATGAAATTTGGTATAAACGTGTAAACCTACATTTATTTAAACGAGATCGCAAACCAGCATAATCGGACTATGGGAACTGGGGTTTATGGGGGTTTTATGAGGTAAAAATGGGTTTTTCCCATTTTTAACCCTTAAAACATCAAATTTTGGAATTTCTAACCCAACCATTTTGTAGAGCTTAAAAAAATAAATTAGGGATGGACGGGATTGAATTTTTAGTTCGGGACGGGACGGGACGGGATTTTTATTTCCTTCCCGATTTTCGGGACGGGACGGGACGGGATTTTTTTTCTATGCATAAAAAGAAAGTACTGTATTGCAGTTACCAAAAAAGACATACGAAATCGATTTTTACCATTTGTGGCACTGATCTATAAAAACCAAAAAATGGGTAACAATTTACAGGTACCTATAGAAACTTGTGACTCGCGGGTCACGGGGTGATCGTCTGTATGACTCACGGTCACGGCGCGATCGTCGTCATGACTCGCGGTCACGGCGCGATCGTCGGTATGACTCGCGGTCACGGCGCGATCGTCGGTATGACTCGCGATCACGGCTCGATCGTCAGAATGACTCCGCGGTCACGGCGCGATCGTCGTCATGACTCGCGGTCACGGCTCGATCGTCAGAATGACTCCGCGGTCACGGCGCGATCGTCGTCATGACTCGCGGTCACGGCGCGGTCGTCGGTATGACTCCGCGGTCACGGCGCGATCGTCGTCATGACTCGCGGTCACGGCGCGGTCGTCGTCATGACTCGCGGTCACGGCGCAGTCGTCGTCATGACTCGCGGTCACGGCGCGATCGTCGTCATGACTCGCGGTCACGGCGCGGTCGTCGGTATGACTCGCGGTCACGGCGCGATCGTCGGTATGACTCCGCGGTCACGGGGTGATCGTCTGTATGACTCACGGTCACGGCGCGATCGTCGTCATGACTCGCGGTCACGGCGCGATCGTCGGTATGACTCGCGGTCACGGCGCGATCGTCGGTATGACTCCGCGGTCACGGGGTTATCGTCGGTATGACTCGCGGTCACGGCATGATCGTCGGTATGACTCGCGATCACGGCTCGATCGTCAGAATGACTCCGCGGTCACGGCGCGATCGTCGTCATGACTCGCGGTCACGGCGCGGTCGTCGTCATGACTCGCGGTCACGGCGCGATCGTCGGTAAGACTCCGCGGTCACGGGGTTATCGTCGGTATGACTCGCGGTCACGGCATGATCGTCGGTATGACTCGCGATCACGGCTCGATCGTCAGCATGACTCCATGGTCACGGCGCGATCGTCGGTAGGACTCCACGGTCACGTCGTGATCGTCCGTAGGACTCCGCGGTCACGGCGCGATCGTCGGTATGACTCGCGGTCACGGCGCGATCGTCGGTAGGACTCCGCGGTCACGGCGCGATCGTCGGTATGACTCGCGGTCACGGCGCGATCGGCGGTATGACTCGCGGTCACGGCGCGATCGTCGGTAGGACTCCGCGGTCACAGGGCGATCGTCGGTAGGCTATGACTCGCGGTCACGGCGTGATCGTCGGTATGACTCCGCGGTCACGGCGCGATCGTCGGTAGGACTCCACGGTCACGTCGTGATCGTCCGTAGGACTCCGCGGTCACGGCGCGATCGTCGGTATGACTCGCGGTCACGGCGCGATCGTCGGTAGGACTCCGCGGTCACGGCGCGATTGTCGGTATGACTCGCGGTCACGGCGCGATCGGCGGTATGACTCGCGGTCACGGCGCGATCGGCGGTATGACTCGCGGTCACGGCGCGATCGTCGGTAGGACTCCGCGGTCACAGGGCGATCGTCGGTAGGCTATGACTCGCGGTCACGGCGTGATCGTCGGTATGACTCCGCGGTCACAGCCCGATCGTCGTTATGACTCCGCGGTCACGTCGTAATCGTCGAAATGACTTCGTCTCCTGCGTTCGCGGACCTATCGCTCACAATAACGGCGTTATCGGCACTCGCGAAGCGGAAAAATCGCCGACGATCGGACCAAATCCCGTCCCGAAAAATTCCCGAGTCAAATGTAATCCCGTCCCGATAATCGGGAATATTTTTTTCCCGAAAAATTCCCGAAATTTCGGGACCCGTCCATCCCTAAAATAAATAATTTAGTATATTGAAGCATTGTTGTATGCCAATAGTTACGGAGAAAATTTTAAAAAGTGTTAATTTAAAATTCGCATGTTATTCTTATGGAGAAAACGAAAACTGTTGTAGTTTACCTACTTGTTTATGGATATATGTTGATCAAATTTGGCAGATTTATTTATTTCATCCTAGATACTATTGGCATTTTGTGATAAAACACTGTTAACTTTCCCCGTAGCAGCAAACCTAAGCACTCGTTAAATCTAATGTTATTTAAACTAGCAGTTACCCACAGGCTTTACCCCGTTTGACTTCATAAGTATTAATAACATTATTGATTGGTTAGGTTGGGCTGAAATAAACAAAACAGGATATAGTAATAAAGACAAATAAGTACAGTTGAGGTATTTTAACATTAGGTAAGTATATGGAAAGTTCCCTTTAGAAATGAATTACGACCTTAAAGGGCCTTAAATTTATGAAATAATGGATGGTTTTGCGCAAGGTTTCTCGTCATGACGAACATTTTAAGTATAAGGTTTAGGGGGGTGTGCCTTGTAGTTTTCTCAAAAGTTCATGGGTACTTTTGGCTTTATATATAGATTGGGAATAAATTTGTTTTATTTATGGAAATATTTTAGTAAATATGTAATCAGACAAGTTAAAATTCCCTTAGTCTGCAGGTTTGCTGCGGCGGGGGTATTTTTTATGTATGTATTCAAATGATGAATGATTCATGTATTGCTTGGCAGTATGACGAAGATGTTGGAGATGAGCAGTATTTCACACGTCGCCCAGGTCCCCCAGAGTTCGGTTACCGTGGGCGAGGAGGGTTCAGGCCGTTCCCTGGCCCTGGGCGGGGACAGCGCTTCATGCCCTATCCCCCTGGACCACGCGGTCCCCCACCCCCAGGCTATGGTCCACCGGCTGGCCGTCTACCGCCTCATGCCCCCAATTCTGCCGTGACTACATTTAAGCCTCAAATTTCACTTGGAAATGCTGCGGTGGGTCTATTTAATTTTTAAATTTACATAGTCTGCAGAATGATTGAAAGAATACCATGATTTAACAGCTGTTTTAAATGATAGTTAAGGGGATTAAAAACATTTTTAGCACAGCCAATTCTATAACATATTCAGTTAGTCCAGCCAAACTAAAAAAAAAACTCAAAAGAAAATACAGTAGACTCCCTCTTATCTGGACACCTTTTAAGCAGACATCAGTTTAACCGGACTATACTCGGCGGAAATGACATATCTTTAACTGGACAATTTTTATCAGCACATTAGTTTAACCGGACTAGATCGGCAGGAAGTGGGCGGTACTGAAACGACTGTCCTCGTCGGAAAGATTTGAGACCAGTGATCACGTGTCTAAATACAATGCTATCCTAAATGTAAGTCAAATATCACAGTAAACTGTCCATTAAAAAAATTTTTTTGGGACGTCGGTTTAACCGGAAAAAACCGTTATCCGGACTGGCCTCGGTACCGAGGACTCCACATAAGAGGGAGTCTATTGTAGACCAAAAACTAATTGGCACAGAAAATGTTGCGTGTAGGCCTATGCTTAATTAATTTGTTTTTCCCAGATTCTCAGTATTCCTTCTACGCCTATTGTGACAGTTGACTTCACCAGAAATATGAAAAGTTGCTTTTTTGTCGTTAGACTTACACAACCTTTCATATAATCTTATTTGTCCCTTTCTACTAAAATTGTAGAACAAGTTTCAGTATTGGGTTTATATGGCTTAATTGTCAGTAGTTGGGCATATTGAGCATTTGTAAACTTGTTGACGCGATGAAAAAAAATTAAATGCCTTTGGTATTTGTATCACCTTGTTTAGTTGAGTTTGATTACACAAAAACTCAGTTTATATCTCTAGAAACTCGGGAAAATTTAGGAGATTTATCTTTTTTTTAAGTAAGTTAGGGAAGAAGTGGCTACTATTTTAAAAGTCTTCTAAATTAGCATGGTACTTGTTATAAAATATGAAAAATAAGTAAAAATGTGTCCAATGTCACTTGAAAAATAATTGTGTAAAAAAAAAAATGGTAAGTGCATATATAAAAGATTACACTCAAATCATCATCAGACCAATAGGTGAATGACAGTAATCTATGACATCCCTACTTATGACTGTTGGCTACCGCAAGCTCTGGGCTTTAAGTATCTACAACTGGTGAATTTAAGAGCTAAACAGAGAGCCATAGGGCCAATTTAAAAGGTTGAAACTAAGGACAGATACTCAGGACAGATAAATAGTAAAAACGTTTTCCTACCTTAAAAGTATCTTGTATTTATTAGAAAGAATGTTGTAACTTGCTAAATTGTTATTACCAAGTTTCCTACCAAAGTCTTACTTGTTTCTGGCCAACAGCCAATGAAGAAGATTCCGGAGGACGCAAACCAGAGACATCCTGTGATGTTGCTCAACCAACTGAAGCCCAACTTGGTGTACAATGAGAGTAGAGAGGGAGAACAGCCCAGGGTCACCTTCATCATCTCCATTGAGGTGGACGGTCGGCAATATGTTGGCAGAGGTACGTTGTAACCAATTAAATTCATATTTTGTATGCAAATAGTATGTGCTGGAGTCAAATCTGGTTAAAACTTTGTATGAATTGAGAGAAATTCAAATATTGGGAGTTTTTGAATTTTTTTTCTGAGAAATACTTTTCTTTCCAATGCTCTCTAAGGTTACAGATACCAACAATTGAATATCTCCGCTTAACAACTATTGTTGGAGCCTACTCAATTCTTGTTATGAAGCGTTAACATTAACTTGTTTGTGGAGGCCTTCCTCTGATCCCAGGAACAAGATAGTGGTTTGCCTGTATAAAATCCTGCGAGTGCCCATCAATGTGAGTTTTGTCATTCAATAACTTTATTAGCGTCTCGTAAAGAATTAAAGATATCAAAGGACTTATCCTGGTACTGTACATTACTTAAATTAAAAACTGTGGGTATGATAATCAATCATGGGGCTTTAACAGAGATACTGATTTGCTAACTTGTATTTTAGGCAAAAACAAAAAGGAAGCTAAGAAGCAAGCTGCGATAGCAGCTCTCGCTCCGATGGGTGTAATATACAATGAAGTGGAACAAATGCAGCAGTAGGAAAAGACCAAAATAAGATGATAAATGTTCTTACCTAAGTAATTTACTCTCTAATAATGTATATTGTGTGATGAAAGTACTTTTATTGTTTAAACTAAGCAACCAATGTTCCAGTATTGGATACAAACTCTGGTATCTCATGATTTATTCAGTTTTGTAAGTTTTAGACATTGATTTGTAGTGTGAGCGTTCACTATTTAGTTTTACTATCTCATTGAAAACCTGAATAATATAAGTGTTTTATTATGTCACAACTTGTGTTTTATTCCACCTCTCAAATCTTCTCTCTTCCACAACACTCATTTCCTCTCTTCCCAGTAATGTTCCTGTAATTAACCTATCTTTCCTATTCAAATTCAAATTCTTTATTCACTCATAACATCTTACATAGTACAACGTACAAAGACAGGAGTGTCGTCAAAAATAAAAATTTAAAAAAATACTATAACTAATGAATTCACACAACTCAAAATTATTACAGCAGACTTCCTCTTATCCGGACTCCTCGGGACCGAGGCCAGTCCGGATAACGGGTTTTCCGGTTAAACCGACATCCCCAAAAACTCATTAAAACGAACTGTTTACTGTGATATTCGACTTAAATTTAGGAGAACATTGTATTTAGACACGTGATCACTGGTCTCAAATCTTTCCCACGAGAACAGTCGTTTCAGTACTGCCCACTTCCTGCCGATCTAGTCCGGTTAAACCAATGTGCTGATAAAAATTGTCCAGTTAAACAGATGTCTTTTCCGCCGAGTGTAGTCCGGTTAATCCGATGTCCGGTTAAAAGGTATCCGGATAAGAGAGAGGCTACTGTACTACTGACATCAAGTAAAAGTTACCATTATAAAAAACAACAAATTTAGTTTACAAAATTAACTTAATTCTTGTCCGTTTTGAAAACATCAGAATAATCTTCTATTTTATAATATGCCTTTTCAATGAATAACTCATGTAATTTTTCTAGGAGTATGTTTTTTGGATTGTTGGTGATTCTTTTTGGAAGTTTATTAAAATTTGTATAGCCATGTATTTTGGTGTACGTTCAAAAAGAGTTAGTCTATGTATTGGGAATTGATATAAATGTTTCTGACGTGTGGAATAGTTATGTATAAATTTAAACTCTTCAAAATTATCTATAATGTTAATTAATAGCTAATTATTTCAAAAATGTACATACTTGTGATGGTTAAAATCCCTAATCTTTTAAAATGCATTTCATTTCATAATATTATTGTTAGGGATGATGAAGGCAGATTGGATTTTTAGTTTGACACGAGAAGAGATGGGATTTTTTATTTCTCATAAATTTTTGAGACAAGATCGAGACGGGATTTCCCTTTTCATACATAACGGGAAATGCACGTTCCACAGTTTAACCTGAATTTTTATCATTTTTAAATACCTACTGATTAATGACAGACTGGTTGAATACAAAAATAATAATAATAGACCGAAATATAAAAACAACAGTATAAAAAAATATTAATAAGGCCTAACTTACATTATTGATGTGTTACATTATTTGTTGTTACTACATTGTTGTGTTTTGCCTGTAACTACAGTTCTACAGATTGTTGGAAGTCGTATGATAGTAGATTACGGAAGTACGGCTTTCCCATTTTAACAGTGAATAAAAATACTAGAGTGGTAATCAGTGGTGCTTGGTAAAAAATATATTTTTAAGACACACTACAGAAAGAAAGTTATAACTGTACAGTTCTATATAAAATTAGGCTAAGCTAATCTAACCTAACTCTCAATTTTTAACATCCCATTGGTTTATCCCATGTTGTGGTCTTACATTGTCTATTCTGTATGAACCCTTGAATGTTCCTTCAACTTACTCTAGGATTAATAAAATTTTCCACTTGTTGTAAGCCTACTGCAATTATGTGATTCCTCTCCTGTATGAATCAATGCATGTTGTTTCAAATCCCCATTGTGTGAAAAGGATTTTCCACATGTGGTACACTTATATGGCCTCTCTCTTGTATGAATCAATGCATGTCGTTTTAAAATTCCTTTTTGTGAAAAGGATTTTCCACATCTGGTACAGTTATATGGCCTATCTCCTGTATGAATTAATGCATGTTTTTTTAACGTCCCTGTTTGTGAAAAGGATTTTCCACGTGTGGTACACTTATATGGCCTCTCTCCTGTATGAATCAATGCATTTTGTCTCATATTGCTTTTGCGTGCAAAGGATTTTCCACATGTGTTGCAATTATGTGATCTGTCTCCTGTATGAATCAATGCATGTTGTTTCAAATATCTTTTGTGTGCAAAGTATTTTCCACATGTGGTGCAATTATGTGATCTCTCACCTGTATGAATCAATGCATGGCGTTTCAAATCCCCTTTGTGTGCAAAGGATTTTCCACATGTGGTGGAATTATGTGATCTGTCTCCTGTATGAATCAATGCATGTTGTGTCAATTCCCCTTTACGTGCAAAGTATTTTCCACATGTGGTGCAATTATGTGATCTCTCACCTGTATGAATCAATGCATGTTGTTTCAAATCCCCTTTGCGTGTAAAGGATTTTCCACACGTGGTGCACTTATATGGCCTCTCTCCCGTATGTATCAATGCATGTACTTTCAAAGCCCCTTTTTTTAAATAGGATTTTCCACATGTGGTGCAATAACCCCTCGACAGATTGTAATTAAACTTTCAGGCCATTATTAAGCATTATTCAAGGATGGTTTCTGTAAAGTTTGGTGCAGATTGGTCAAAAGGGCTCCGCCCCAGTAGCTCTGGAGTTTCCCATGTTAACCTTATGAGTACTCATATTTAAATGGAATTAAAGAATCTTAACAGCTGGTTCAACTAAACAATTTGTGTCTGTGATGTTCAATAGCATTAAAAAGTCAATAGGTTTGCCAACGGGGTGCAGCACTATCATTTTTTTAAATATATGACAACAGGTAACTTGCAACCAAAAGGTGAGTGATCGTAGCGAAAGAACTTCAACCTAGAGGCGAGTTAGCGTAGCGAACGAGCTAACCGGAAGGCAAGTGAGCGCAGCGAACGAGCTCCAACCTAAAGGTGAGTGAGCGTAGCGAACGAACTTCAACCAGGACGTGACTGAGCCATGCGAATGAGCTCATCTTGAAAATGAACAAGCATTTGACATAAAACCACATTAGGACAGGACGACGCCTGTTGAGCCAGCTAGTTAGTATATATATACAAATATATGAAAATTTGAACAAATGTTTTTGGTCTTGGGCATAAGTCTAGTGACATCAAAATGAAAAAGTAAATCGTTCCCGGGCCTAGGTCTTATTGTGCCATCTATGGTAATAGCGATTTCCCCATAGGGAAATTTGCTAAATACTTCCCTGTAAGAAAATTTACTAAAAATAAGGTGCCTTCTGAGTACAAAGATTTCGAACAGGGCCATCACCTGGGTGGGACGACCGCTGCCATCGCCTAACTGCAGCGGTCGTCCCACCCAGGTGATGGTCCTGTTCGAAACCTACATATCCCATTAGATATTTTGCAACATTTGTGGGGTTTTGTATGTTCTCCCTTGGCTTATATTATGTTCCATTATTAAATCTCAAACAAAATAATAATATTTTTTATATTTTTTCATTATTATTACATCTTGAAACAGATAATTTAAACTGAAAATTATTGGAATTACCATTATAGTTTGTTCCAAAATTTAGGCTGTTTGAATTGTAATGGGGTTTCCTATTACTTTACTTTAAATGCTTCATCAATGTTGCCACTGATTTGGGTTTGTAAAAATGTTTGCTTATATTTAATGTTTGCACTCTGTTTCTATCAGCAGAAAGTAGAATTAAATAATAGTAATTCTATAAAAAACCCTGTCACAGCAAACCTGCAGAATAAGCAAATTTCTATTTACTTGACTAGATATCCACTTAGATAATCCCTTAAAATTTAAAGATTTATTTAATACTAGCTGTTGTACCCATGCTTAACAACGGGAAGAGGACACAAAATAGAAACATTTTAATCTTTACATCTGTTGCATATAATAGTTACACATCTGCCAACGCTTTTAGAAACAAAATTCAACTTTTATGGTCTTAATAGAAACGTTTAAGTTATGTAAGTAGTGGATACGACCATTTTGGTTTTGATTAATTTTAAATCTTGTGTAGGCTGATAGGGTACACTTCCATATCTGTTGGCACAAACAACCGAATGTGTAATATTGATTATTCGATTGTTTAATTCGATATATCGTTTGGTAAGTTAGGTTAGGGTAACCTAACCTAACTAACCAAACGATATATTGAATAATCGATATATCGATCGATATTTTCATTCGGTTGTTTGTGCCAACAGATATGGAAGTGTACCCGGCTGATATGAGAAAAACTGACCAAATCTTCGAATAAAACTTTCACTTACATGATTTACCTTCATCTCCCTTAACTACATGGTATCTTTTTTCTTTATTTTTGACATTTTAATTTTCAATTTTGAAGTTGCAAAAATACTAATTATTAAATTTAAATGAACATTTTTTTTTAATTTCACTCTCCCTCACATCAAATCACAAATCCTTTCCATCTTCAGTTTGTTCACTCATAATAAATCATTAGCAAAACTTAATCAGCTGTTATAAACCTTAGAAATAATATTGTTGTGCCTTATTAATAGTCTTTTGAAATATTAAAGAAACTATATCTAAACTACAAACAAAGTTTAAAAAATAATTCGCATTAAATACAGGAGACGAAACTAATATGATTATCAAAGCATCAAGGACTAAAAATATAATAGCAAATACAGTATATGTTTCATTGCATCTCTGATTCTACTCTACAAAAATATCAACAAACAAGTTAATATGCAAACCAGTTCTTTTAATCAGTTCCATCGTCCATTGTCTTTACATTTTCACACTTACCATTAAGTAAACATAGTAACAGATATTTAATTGATTTTAGAAACAAAAGAACAGTGTACACCTTGTTTTATGATATTTTCCTTGGTTTAATTTAAGAAGTGGTGTGGCAAAACACAAATGATAAATTTATCAAATAATGTAAATGTGAACTGAGAGCTATGTTAAGATAAAAAAAAGAGAGTATTTCATATTACCATTTGACAATTAAATATAGTTGCACATATACAACAGATTTTATAAAACAAAAATCAATGACGTACATTTTAGTTATTGATGATATTCTTTAGTTTAATTTAAGCATAGGTTAAGACATCGGATAATGTCATCGTGCAAAATCTCACAATGCCTAAAAGTGTATACGTGCCTTAGTCCATAATCTAATCTCATGTATCAGAAACCAATTACAGTAATTACATTCTATTAATTATACCTACATTGCTGTGTTTTGCCTGTGACTACAGTTCTACAGATTGTTGGAAGTCGTATGTTAGTGGATTACGGAAGTACGGCTTTCCCATTTCAACAGTGAATAAAAATACTAGAGTGGTAATCAATGGCGTTTGGTAAAAAATGTATTTTTAAGACACACTACAGAAAGAAAGTTATAACTGTACAGTTCTATATAAAATTAGGATAAGCTAATCTAACCTAGTTCTCAATTTTCAACATCCCATTGGTTTATCCCATGTTGTGGTCTTACAGAGTGTCTATTCTGTATGAACCCTTGAATGTTCGTCCAACTTACTCTAGGATTAATAAAATTTTCCACTTGTTGTAGGCCTACTGCAATTATGTGATTCCTCTCCTGTATGAATCAATGCATGTTGTTTCAAATTTCCTTTTTGTGCAAATGATTTTCCACACGTATTACACTTATATGGCCTCTCTCCTGTATGAATCAATGCATGTTGTTTATAACTTCTTCTGTGTGCAAAGTATTTTCCACACGTGGAACACTCATATGGTTCCTCTCCTGTATGAATCAATGCATGTTGTTTCAAAGACCCTTTTTGTGCATAGGATTTTCCACACGTGGTGCATTTATATGGTTCCTCTCCTGTATGAATCAATGCATGTCGTTTCATAGACCCTTTTTGTGCAAAGGATTTTCCACACGTGGTACACTTATATGGTTCCTCTCCTGTATGAATCAATGCATGTTGGTTCAGATCCCCTTTACGTGTAAAGGATTTTCCACACGTGGTGCACTTATATGGCCTCTCTCCTGTATGAATCAGTGCATGAAGATTCAAATGTCCTTTTTGTGCAAAGGATTTTCCACATGTGGTACACTTATATGGCCTCTCTCCTGTATGAATCAATGCATGTACTTTCAAAGACCCTTTTTGTGAATAGGATTTTCCACACGTATTACACTTATATGGCCTCTCTCCTGTATGAATCAATGCATGTTGTTTCAAAGACCCTTTTTGTGCAAAGGATTTACCACATGTGGAACACTTATATGGTTCCTCTCCTGTATGAATCAATGCATGTTGTTTCAAATGTCCTTTTTGTGCAAATGATTTTCCACACGTATTACACTTATATGGCCTCTCTCCTGTATGAATCAATGCATGTTGTTTATAACTTCTTCTGTGTGCAAAGTATTTTCCACACGTGGAACACTCATATGGTTCCTCTCCTGTATGAATCAATGCATGTTGTTTCAAAGACCCTTTTTGTGCATAGGATTTTCCACACGTGGTGCATTTATATGGTTCCTCTCCTGTATGAATCAATGCATGTCGTTTCATAGACCCTTTTTGTGCAAAGGATTTTCCACACGTGGTACACTTATATGGTTCCTCTCCTGTATGAATCAATGCATGTTGGTTCAGATCCCCTTTACGTGTAAAGGATTTTCCACACGTGGTGCACTTATATGGCCTCTCTCCTGTATGAATCAGTGCATGAAGATTCAAATGTCCTTTTTGTGCAAAGGATTTTCCACATGTGGTACACTTATATGGCCTCTCTCCTGTATGAATCAATGCATGTACTTTCAAAGACCCTTTTTGTGAATAGGATTTTCCACATGTGGTACACTTATATGGCCTCTCTCCTGTATGAATAAATGCATGTTTTTTCAAAGACCCTTTTAGTGCAAAGGATTTTCCACACGTGGTACACTTAAATGGTCTCTCTCCTGTATGAATCATTGCATGTCGATTAAAATCCTTTTTGTAAGCAAAGGATTTTCCACAAGTTGTGCACTTATATGGCCCCTCTCCTGTATGAATCAATGCATGTATCCTTAGGGTATATTTATTTGATAAGGATTTTCCACATTTAGTGCACTTGTAAAAAGAATACTTCCTAGAGTGTTCCAACAAATGAATCTTTACACTACCTTGTTTGACAAAGGTTTTCTCACATAATAAACATTTGAAGGGACGCTCACCCGTGTGTAACAATATGTGATTCTTCATTTCTGCTTTCTTTGAACAAATCTTTTCACATATTAGACACTTAAAAGGAAGCTCCATTTTATGCTTTAACATTTGGAATTTCTGTCTTTGTAAAACTTATCAGAGAAGCAAGCAACTTATCAGTTGGGCTATGAGGTCTATTCAAATATATCCTTTGTTTGTAGGAATGGTTAAATTTTACAATCAATGGATTTCTATGTCATACAACCTGAAATCTTCTTTTTTAGATCTTGTATATGTACCTTTTAGATATATTGCAGCATTCTTGGAGTTTTGTATGTTCTCCCTTGACTTATATGTTCTATTATTAAATCTTGAATAAAATAATCCGACTTTTTGTATTTTTTATTATTATTACATCTTAAAACGTATAATTTAAACTCTAGAATTAGGCCTTGTAATCACAGTTTAATAGCAACATTTCCCCGTATGATCTGTTGTGTAAAGCACTATATCAGAGATTATCTCAATTGGTTTCCTTGCAGTACACCGAGGCTCTTTTTTCAAGTGTGGCTCATGTATTGTCATTCTGAAAACAATATTCTTTGTTAAACACATTTATTTATCAATTCATTTAGGTTACACATCATACTGACTTAATATTATAAATATGAAAGTTTGTGTGTTTGTTTAAAGTTCAATCAAGCATTATCTACTGGTCAGATTGGACTTAAATTTGGCAATATGATAGTTCATCTTCCCTATTAACATATAATAAGACTATCCTTATCTCAAAAATCTTTTCCGGCTCCGCCCCAGTGGCTCTGGAATTTCCCACGTTAACCTTATGACTATTCATATTTAAAAGGAATTAAAGAATTTGGACAGCTTATTCTAAAATTCCTAAATTTTCATTTATATTTTTTTAATTTATGTAGCGTTACAATTAGGTGTTTTATTGTCGTTTTGTTACCTGATTTTAATTCTTGTATGTCTTCCTGGAACCTTTTCTTGAAGCTACGATTTGTTTGGCAAATGAAGAATTTAACAGTCTGATCATTTTATTTGATAAATGCCTGATTTGTTCATTCTTTTACTTGGCTGTTAAATATTTCATTAGAGTTTTTTATCATATGAAAGGCATTATTTTTAGTTCTGTAACTTATTTTCAAATTTTAATTTTGTAAGGTTTTTCTTCACCAAATTCATTGGTTCTTAATTTTATGGAAATGACATGTATACAAACATACCTATAGATGACACCATTGACATACTCGAACAACAATTAACAACAATATATGTATAATATATATATGTGAATATAACAATAATTTGAGGAATCAGCAAAAATAAAAATAAATAGTTGCTAGGCAACGGTGACAATAACACAATTCTATTGCAATGCTAGGGATTTTGATTGTGTATTTAATATGCATTCATGTTTTAAGTAAGTAAGCGGACAGCTGATTTTGCGGCCCGGCCTGTAAAAACCTACTCGGTCCCCAAATTACGATGACAGTTGTTTGAAGGTGTAAGGAGGGATAAACTTGAATGAGTTCGCGAACCAGCATGATCGGACCATGGGAACGGGGTTTCACAAGGGGTTTTATGTGGTAAAAATGGGGTTTTCTAATTTTTTTACCCTTAAAACGCAAAATTTATCAATTTTTCTCCAGACCTTTTTAAAGAGTTTAAAAAAATAAATACTTTACTATATGAAAGTGTTTTTGTACGGTGATTCGTTACAGAGAAAATTCAAAAAAATGTTAATTTAAAATTCCCATGTTATTCTTATGGAGAATATTATAATATGTTGTAGTTGGCTTGTTTATGGATATATTTTGATCAAACTTGGCGCATTTATTTATTTCATACTAAGCTATTGATATTTTAATAAAAAACCCACTTTATTAGTTTCCCTGTAGCAGCTAACCTAGGTACTCGTTACATTAATGTTAATTTAATAGATTAATTGAAAATTAATCCAGGCAAATTGAAAATCGCTTAGTCGGCAGGTTTGCTGCAGCGGGGGTATTATGATATTTTCCTTGGTTTAATTTAATCAGTGGTGTGGCAAAACACAAATGATAAATTTATCAAATAAAGTAAATGTGAACTGAAAGCTATGTTAAGAAAAAAGAGAGTATATTTTGTATTACCATTTGATAGCCTAATTAAATATAATTTACACATATACAACAGATTTTAGAAAACAAAAATGTACATTTTGGTTATTGATGATATTCTTCAGTTTAATTTAAGCATAGGTTTATTGTGCAAAATCTCACAATGCCTAAAAGTGTATACATGCCTTAGTGCATTATCTAATCTCATGTATCAAAAACCAATTACAGTAATTACATTTTATTAATTAAAACAGAAAAATATGGAGTGCCTCAAGGGTCTATTCTAGGACCATTGCTATTTTTGTGCTATTTAAAGGACATAAGCAGTGTCCTAGTATGTAGACCTAGAAGTGAATTGTGCCTGTATGCTAACGATGCTAATTTAATGATTTCCTCTCCTACACTGGAACAAACGGAAATTTCTGCTTTTCTAGAACTTGGAAATTTGGGCAGTTATCTGGTGTGCCAAAACCTAAAATTAAATAACAAAAAAACTAGTTTTATCACATTTAAAACACCACAAAATAAAAATTCCAATCACCCAATAATAATGTATGACTCGCAACTTATTGAGCAAAAGACCAGCACAAACTTTTTGGGTCTAACAATAGATCAAAATTTGAATTGGAATGATCATACAAAAAAAATAGTTTCAAAAATCAACTCTGGAATTTTTGCCCTTTCAAAAATGTCTGTGTACTGTGGTGTCAAAACTTTGAAAAACATTTACTTTGCATATATCCATTCACATATTTCCTTTGGTATCTGTCTATATGGAGCAACAACTCAAATCAATCTAGATAAAATACTAAAACATCAAAAAAGAGCAATGAGAGTAATGCTCAAACTAAATTCTGATGCCTCGGCAAAAGAGCACTTTAAACAGCTAAACATACTAACTGTTTATGGGCAATATATTTATGATTCAATTTTAATTTTTAAAAATAAAACCTCATCCGATGTATCCAATCTACCGGTTCACCGATATGAAACGAGAAAAAAAATCAGATTTTGCAAAATAGGCACAGGTTAAAGTTTTATGAAAAAAAGCCATCATTTGCTGGTTAAAGTTTTTTAAAACATATCCCCGGAGGAATTAGAAATGAAAAAGATACAAAAAAGTTTAAAACAAAACTAAAAAAATTTCTTAATAAACACGGCAATTTATTCTCAAGAAGAATTTTTCCACCCCCCTCAAGAATACTAGATATTAAGAAGGCATCTGTATGGGGAGATGTATTTTTTAATTTAAGATTTATTTTTAATCTGTATTTTATATTTTATTAATTCTTTAGTAGTCTTTGACACTATTCAAATGCTGTATTATGTATACTTCTCAATGAATAAAGAAATTGAAAATTGAAATTGAATTATACCTACATTGAAAAATAGTTTTGCTTGTGACTACAGTTCTACAGATTGTTAGAAGTTGTATGATATTAGATTGCGGAAGTACGGCTTTCCAATTTTAACAGTGAATAAAAATACTAGAGTGGTAATCAATAGTGCTTAAAATGTATTTTTAAGACACACTACAGAAAGAATGTTATAACTGTACAGTTCTATATTAAACTACGCTAAGCAAATCTAAACTAACCTAACCAAACCTAACTCTCAATTTTCAAAATGCTATTGGTTTATCCCATGTTGTGGTCTTACAGAGTGTCTATTCTGTATGAGTGCTTGAATGTGCCTTCAACTTACTCTTGGACTAATAAGATTTTCCACATGTTGAAGTTCTACTGCAATTATGTGATCCCTCTCCTGTATGAATCAATGCATGTTGTTTCAAATGTCCTTTTTGTGCAAAGGATTTTCCACACGTATTACACATATGTGGTTTTTCTCCTGTATGAATCAATGCATGTTTTTTTAAAGTACCAGTTTCTGAAAAGGATTTTTCACATGTGATACACTTATATGGTTTTTCTCCTGTATGAATCAAGGCATGTTTTTTTAACGTCCCTTTTTGTGAAAAGGATTTTCCACATGTGGTACACTTATATGGCCTCTCTCCTGTATGAATCAATGCATGTCGTTTAAAAATTCCTTTTTGTGAAAAGGATTTTCCACAAGTGGTACACTTATATGGCCTCTCTCCTGTATGAATCAATGCATGTCGTTTAAAAATTCCTTTTCCTGAAAAGGATTTTCCACAAGTGGTACACTTATATGGCCTCTCTCCTGTATGAATAAATGCATGTCGTTTATAACTTCTTTTGTGTGCAAAGGATTTTCCACATGTGGTGCACTTATATGGCCTCTCTCCTGTATGAATCAATGCATGTTTTTTCAAATACTCTTTTTGTGCAAAGGATTTTCCACACGTCGTGCATTTATATGGCCTCTCTCCTGTATGAATTAATGCATGTTGTTTCAAATACTCTTTTTGTGCATAGGATTTTCCACACGTGGTGCATTTATATGGCCTCTCTCCTGTATGAATCAATGCATGTTGGTTCAGATCCCCTTTACGTGTAAAGGATTTTCCACACGTGGTGCACTTATATGGCCTCTCTCCTGTATGAATCAGTGCATGAAGATTCAAATGTCCTTTTTGTGCAAAGGATTTTCCACACGTGGTGCATTTATATGGTCTCTCTCCTGTATGTATCAATGCATGTTGTTTCAAAGTCCCTTTTTTTGAATAGGATTTTCCACATGTGGTACACTTATATGGCATCTCTCCTGTATGAATCAATGCATGTCGTTTAAAAATTCCTTTTCCTGAAAAGGATTTTCCACAAGTGGTACACTTATATGGCCTCTCTCCTGTATGAATAAATGCATGTCGTTTATAACTTCTTTTGTGTGCAAAGGATTTTCCACATGTGGTGCACTTATATGGCCTCTCTCCTGTATGAATCAATGCATGTTTTTTCAAATACTCTTTTTGTGCAAAGGATTTTCCACACGTGGTGCATTTATATGGCCTCTCTCCTGTATGAATTAATGCATGTTGTTTCAAATACTCTTTTTGTGCAAAGGATTTTCCACACGTGGTGCATTTATATGGCCTCTCTCCTGTATGAATCAATGCATGTTGGTTCAGATCCCCTTTACGTGTAAAGGATTTTCCACACGTGGTGCACTTATATGGCCTCTCTCCTGTATGAATCAGTGCATGAAGATTCAAATGTCCTTTTTGTGCAAAGGATTTTCCACACGTGGTGCATTTATATGGTCTCTCTCCTGTATGTATCAATGCATGTTGTTTCAAAGTCCCTTTTTTTGAATAGGATTTTCCACATGTGGTACACTTATATGGCATCTCTCCAGTATGAATCAATGCATGTAGTTTCAAATCCCCTTTGCCTGTACAGGATTTTCCACATGTGGTACACTTATATGGCCTCTCTCCTGTATGTATCAATGCATGTACTTTCAAAGACCCTTTTTGTGAATAGGATTTTCCACATGTGGTACACTTATATGGCCTCTCTCCTGTATGAATCAATGCATGTTTTTTCAAAGACCCTTTTTGTGCAAAGGATTTTCCACACGTGGTACACTTAAATGGTCTCTCTCCTGTATGAATCAATGCATGTCGATTAAAATCCTTTTTGTAAGCAAAGGATTTTCCACAAGTTGTGCACTTATATGGCCCCTCTCCTGTATGAATCAATGCATGTATCCTTAGGGTATATTTATTTGATAAGGATTTTCCACATTTGGTGCACTTGTAAAAAGAATACTTCCTAGAGTGTTCCAACAAATGAATCTTTACACTACCTTGTTTGACAAAGGTTTTCTCACATAATAAACATTTGAAGGGACGCTCACCCGTGTGTAACAATATGTGATTCTTCATTTCTGCTTTCTTTGAACAAATCTTTTCACATATTAGACACTTAAAAGGAAGCTCCATTTTATGCTTTAACATTTGGAATTTCTGTCTTTGTAAAACTTATCAGATAAGCAAGCAACTAATCAGTTGGGCTATGAGGTCTATTCAAATATATCCTTTGTTTGTAGGAATGGTTAAATTTTACAATCAATGAATTTCTATGTCATACAACCTGAAATCTTCTTTTTTAGATCTTGTATATGTACCTTTTAGATATATTGCAGCATTCTTGGAGTTTTGTATTTTCTCCCTTGACTTATATGTTCTATTATTAAATCTTGAATAAAATAATCCGACTTTTTGTATTTTTTATTATTATTACATCTTAAAATGTATAATTTAAACTCTAGAATTAGTCCTTGTATTCACAGTTTAATAGCAACATTTCCCCGTATGATCTGTTGTGTAAAGCACTATATCAGAGATTATCTCAATTGGTTTCCTTGCAGTACACCGAGGCTCTTTTTTCAAGTGTGGCTCATGTATTGTCATTCTGAAAACAATATTCTTTGTTAAACACATTTGTTTATCAATTCATTTAGGTTACACATCATACTGACTTAATATTATAAATATGAAAGTTTGTGTGTTGGTTTAAAGTTCAATCAAGCATTATCTACTGGTCAGATTGGACTTAAATTTGGCAATATGATAGTTCATCTTCCCTATTAACATATAATAAGACTATCCCTATCTCAAAAATCTTTTCCGGCTCCGCCCCCCCAGTGGCTCTGGAATTTCCCACGTTAACCTTATGAGTATTCATATTTAAAAGGAATTAAAGAATTTGGACAGCTTATTCTAAAATTCCTAAATTTTCATTTATATTTTTTTAATTTATGTAGCATTACAATTAGGTGTTTTATTGTCGTTTTGTTACCTGATTTTAATTCTTGTATGTCTTCCTGGAACCTTTTCTTGAAGCTACGATTTGTTTGGCAAATGAAGAATTTAACAGTCTGAACATTTTATTTGATAAATGCCTGATTTGTTCATTCTTTTACTTGGCTGTTAAATATTTCATTAGAGTTTTTTATCATTTGAAAGGCATTATTTTTAGTTCTGTAACTTATTTTCAAATTTTAATTTTGTAAGGTTTTTCTTCACCAAATTCATTGGTTCTTAATTTTATGGAAATGACATGTATACAAACATACCTATAGATGACACCATTGACATACTCGAACAACAATTAACAACAATATATGTATAATATATATATGTGAATATAACAATAATTTGAGGAATCAGCAAAAATAAAAATAAATAGTTGCTAGGCAACGGTGACAATAACACAATTCTATTGCAATGCTAGGGATTTTGATTGTGTATTTAAAATGCATTCATGTTTTAAGTAAGTAAGCGGACCGGCCTGTAAAAACCTACTCGGTCCCCAAATTACGATGACAGCTGGCATGGCCAGCAAAACGTAACTTTCAGCCACCAATTAACGTATGTAATACAGCCAAAAACATCATAGTGTGGTGAAAAAATGTTTGCTTATATTTAATGTTTGCATTCTGTTTCTATCAGCAGAAAGTAGAATTAGTAGTAATTCTATAAAAAAACCCTGCTGCAGCAAACCTGCAGAATAGGCGAATTTCTATTTAGGTACCTAACTAGATGACCACTAAGATACTCCCTTAAAATTTAAAGATTTATTTAATATTTAATCCTATATCAGGCCCATGTTGAGTTTCTAGTTTGAAAACATGTGATAACGTCATTGTGCATGTCTAAAAGTGTATACGTGTCTTAGTGCATAATCTCATGCATCAGAAACCAATTAATTACATTTTATTAATTATACCTACATTGCTGGGTTTTCCCTGTAACTACAGTTCTACAGATTGTTGGAAGTCGTATGATAGTAGATTGCGGAAGTACGGCTTTCCAATTTTAACAGTGAATAAAAATCACAAGAGTGGTAATCAATCATGCTTGGTAAAAAATATATTTTTAAGACATAATGCAGAAAGAAAGTTATAACTGTATCCATTCTATATTAAATTACACTAAGCAAATCTAAACTAACCTAACCAAACCTAATTCTAAATTTTCAAAATTCCATTGGTGTATCACATGTTGTGTACTTACATGAAGTGTCTATTCTGTATGAACCCTGTGAATTCTGTATAAACTGTGTTTTAACATGAATGCAAGTGATTCAGTTCAGTGAAAACTTAAGTAATTTTACTATTTAAATTATTATTTAAAGTGTTGAAATTAGTGAAAAGTATTAGGTAAAGTACAAATTTCATAAACTTATTATAATTTTCAAATTTACCTTGAAGAACTGACAATACCAAGAATACTAGTTGTATATCAACAAAACCACATGTTTTTAAGCACCAGCTATATTTCACTGTTAAACAATTACTAAGACAATTTGTGGACTGCAAATCATAGAATAACTAATTTTGATTTATAACTCACAACCTGAGCACATTTTAGACTCGAGTAACTGCAATTAAAAGATAAGAACAAAAACTGATAAATGGTTAAACTGGAAGTAAGGTTCTGACCTATGCAGTCTTTTCCTGTTTGAAGTTGCCCCACCCCCTCTAGCCATTACCTGACCTTTGCCACAGACCATTGATGCATCACAACAATCAGCTGATTCTGTTTACATCTTCAAATGCTACAAACTGAATCTTAGACCAAAAGTAACAGTTGTTTTATGTAACATGTTTAAGATCATCGATGGGATAAAATAAAACATATTTTAAAGCCATAAAATATTGGTAATACAGTAGCCTACAAAGATATAATTTAGAATTGAATTTACTAGTGAACCTGTGCGGCTCAATGCCCCGCAAAATAACATATGAATTTAGAAAACAAATTCATCGTATTATATATAGACTCGACGACGAAAATTAAACAGTAATAATGAAGCCTTGGAAGGGAAGCAGTCCAGCCATTTTCTAGCTGTATAGGTGTATTATATTTAGTAAATTAATAAGTTTTTAAGTATGTTATAAGCAGCGAGCAAGGTTATAGGGTTAATATTTTAGGATATGTTGTTTTAGGGGCAAGGTTTAATATTTTTTAAAGATTTTTAAAACACATTTAACAAAACATTTTATTAATCAAACCAATAGGCCTACGTAGCATATTTTGAAGGTCATACAAATGCTGCTTGAAGAAAACACAATTTAAAAATAAACACTAAAAAACAATATTTTTATCACAAAAGCACTTCCATGAATACTACGATTTTAGCCTTAAAGTTACCTTCAGGAACATTACCCTGGTCAGAGTTTTCCGTAGGTAACGAATAAGTTATGCGTATCCTATTGAAGAGTACACTTCCATATCTGTTGGCACAAACAATCCAATGGGTAATATTGATTATTCGATGTTTGGTTAGTTAGGGTAGGTTAACCTTACCTAACTAACCAAACGATATATCAAATAATCGAAATACCGATCAATATTTTCATTTGGTTGTTTGTGCCAACAGATATGGAAGTGTACCCCTATTAAAAGATGTAGCCTTACTTAAAACAACATATAATATAGTTGCTCATGACTGAAATTGGTCTGGGTAAGAACAGCGCTGCAAATGCCAAAGGTAACAGAAATTAGCATCTTTCCATTTTAAAAAGTAGGCCTAAGTTTGTTTCAGTTGGGTAAATTTGTATCCTCGAAATAAAAATACGTCCCCACTCACTTGTTCCAGTTAAGACTTTACATTCTATTAAGTTGTTAACCATTCTGATCACATGAAGCCTTGTGCCATTAATAAGGCCCTTTTAGATGTATTAATATTCCTCATCCATAAAACCACTACCCCCTTTTATTAGTCTAATCTGTGTCTTGGAAATTCACCGACCTCTATATTTAAAAACTCGGTTGTATTTTCTAGATGGGTGTCTTCGCCTTCGTCTGTTTTCAAGGACCCATTCTTCTTCCCCTTGGTGAATTAATTACCTGACTTGTCAAGTTCATGTAGTAATTCATTAGTACTGTTAGTTTATAAAGAAAATTAAATTAGATAAAACTTACTTGGTTTGGTGCTTTCATAACTGCAATGAAATTTGTTTGATTTGTCGATCAGCTGTTTAGTTTCAAATGAATTAATAATGTCAAAGATTTGTGATTTAAATACATAAATTATCAGAGTAAAGTTTTCTAAATCATGGTAACTTATTCTCCACTAAATTTTACTATTCCCAGCATTAAAATAAAGTAGTAAGATCCATTATAGGTAAACTTTAAGGTACACAATCCTTGATTGAAATGTAGTAGGTATACATTAGAGTCATAATATACAGCAATTTTGATGTAGTAGACTTTGACTATTTTCAAGTAACAAACATATGTTTCTGTAAATAAAAATTATCTCCCATGTTATCCTTATGGAGAAATACGAAACTTTAAAGGGCTCCAGGGCTTCAATCTCTCATTATTTCCCTAAAATAAAAGTTTCCTGCACAACTTCACGTTACCCTCTTTCCAATGACAACAAAAACATGTCAATCGGTTCAGTAGTTTCGGAGGAGTAATTGTCACAATAAACCTGCTTGCGTATTAAATAAGTACTAGTTGCTCTGCCCGTGCTTCGCTACGGGGTGAGAATGCAGAAAAGAATAATTTGGTTTTACTTTAAGATACTATAATATATTAAAAGAAACAGTTACAACACACTTCCCAGGAAACATAAAGGCAAAGGCTCAATCGTGCTTATTGATTATTTAAATGAAGATCCCTTAATGTATTTGTTGTGTTTTAATAAAAGAATAGATTCAAATAACTTAAGTAACTCATTTTATTAAAGGTGTAAACTGAAAACTAAACTGTAAAATCCAAACATAAACAAACATTAGACAATAAACAACAGCTGATCAGTTGGTATAGCAGTATTACAGTAGGCCCTACTATAATTTTATATAGTGTAGTGGTGTATAGCATTTAAAATACATGCAAAAGTATAATTCATTGACCACATGGAACCAAGAAACAATTATCCTTGTAAACAAATTAAATTAAATAGCAGAACAGCATTTCTGACAACAGCTGGAGTTTCATAACAATGTTTGTTCCCCATGTTAATCTTATGGAGAAATACAAAACTTTAAAGGGTCCTAGGGCCTGACTCTCTAATTATTTCCCTAAAAAGAAAGTTTCCTGCACAACTTCTTGTTACACTCTTTCCAATGACACCAAAAACATGTCAATCGGTTCAGTAGTTTCGGAGGAGTAATTGTCACAAAAATCCTGCTTGCGTATTAAATAAGTAAATAGATAGATTACTAATAAATACAAAATATGTTTAATTCAAAAAAGTTCAATTAAATTATGTGCCTTTCTGTAATAAAAGATTTAATATTTAATTAACATTGATAATGCCTACTCCAAAATTTTCTGTTGGTGAAAAAGTTGTTGCCAAAATAAAAGGTTTTCCATACTGGCCTGCAACAATTGAGTCTACTGAAATAAAAAATGAAAATAGTGTCAGATATGTTGTCAGGTTTTATGGAGATGACAATAAATGTGCTACTCTAAAACAGATTGATGTTTGTTTATATATTGAAAATAAATCAAAATATGGCCAATCCAGAGTAAAACTGCGCCCTATGAATGAAAAATTTAACAAAGCACTTAAGGAGATAGAAGCATCATTTAGCAAAAGCTCTACAAAGCTTTCAAATGTAAGTAAAAATAAAACCCCTAAGAAAATCAACACTCCTCAGGTAATAAATAAGGTTAAAATCTGTAACACTATAAATATGAATTCATCGGCAATGAAAAATAGTTCTCTTTTTTCTCAAAGCACTGTTCAAAACAGTAGTTCAGAGAGAATTGATGAGACGTCTAGCATGTGTTTGCTGATGGTGAACCAGTTTCAACCAACAACTCTCTACAACAAGAAAACAAATTACTAAACATTAGTCTGATAGATTCAAGGTTCTTTCTGTACAAATAAAAATAAAAACAATGAGACAATTTTGAAGGCTAATGCTAAAATTAATAAAGTAAATGATTTAAAATTTGGTAGGAATTATTATTGATAACAATTATTTAAGTTGGGACTCTCATGTCCAGCATGTTGTAGGCAAAATTTCATCAGGCTTGTATGCTCTTCGAAGGATGTCCTATGTCTGTGATCTTTCGGCTCTAAAACTGGTGTATTATGCTTTTGTACATTCATTTATATCATACAGAATTAGTGTGTATGGAGGGACCTAAAAATCAAACCTTAATCAAATACTTCTGTTACAAAAGAAAGCTATTAGATTAATGCTAATTGGATTGAAAGTGTAAAGCATCATTTTTCTAATTTGGAAATCCTAACAGTGTTTGAAATTTATATATACGAGACAATAAAATATACTAAGCAGCACCATTTACAAAAAATACAGTTAGAACTAAGTATGCCTACCAGTAATAGATATAATACCAGAAATGCACAATATGTTATACAAAACAGACATAATTTTGAATTTTATAAAAAAAAACACAGTGTATAGCCTTAGATATATAAATTTTTTACCGAAAGATATAAAAAATGAATGTAATAGTAGGAAATTTTACTTAAAACAAAAAAATAAAAATAAAAAAAATTCCTAGTAGAAAAAGCAATTTACTCCTTGGAGGAATTTTACAATTTAAAATATTGTGAATAGACAATAAGTAACCACTGACTCTATTCTTTGTACTTGTACATTCATGAATAAAGGATATTTTGATTTGATTTGAACCCTTGAATGTGCCTTCAAATTACTTTTAGATTAATAGAATGTTCCACATGTAGTACGCCTACTGCAATTATGTGATCCCTCTCCTGTATGAATCAATGCATGTTGTGTCAAATCCTCTTTGCCTGGAAATTTGTGGTGCAACTATGTGATCTGTCTCCTGTATGAATCAATGCATGAAGATTCAAATGTCCTTTTTGTGCAAAGGATTTTCCACACGTGGTGCACTTATATGGCCTCTCTCCTGTATGAATCAATGCATGTTGGTTCAGATCCCCTTTACGTGTAAAGGATTTTCCACACGTGGTGCATTTATATGGTCTCTCTCCTGTATGTATCAATGCATGTTGTTTCAAAGTCCCTTTTTTGAATAGGATTTTCCACATGTGGTACACTTATATAGCACCTCTCCTGTATGAATCAATGCATGTAGTTTCAAATCCCCTTTGCCTATACAGAATTTTCCACACGTGGTACACTTATATGGCCTCTCTCCTGTATGTATCAATGCATGTACTTTCAAAGACCATTTTTGTGAATAGGATTTTCCACATGTGGTACACTTATATGGCCTCTCTCCTGTATGTATCAATGCATGCACTTTCAAAGACCCTTTTTGTGAATAGGATTTTCCACATGTGGTACACTTATATGGCCTCTCTCCTGTATGAATCAATGCATGTTTTTTTAAAGTTTCTTTTTGTGAATAGGATTTTCCACATGTGTTACACTTATATGGCCTCTCTTCTGTATGAATCAATGCATGTCTTTTTAAAGTTTCTTTTTGTGAAAAGGATTTTTCACATGTTGTACACTTATATGGCTTCTCTCCTGTATGAATCAATGCATGTCGTTTAAAATTTGTTTTTAGTGCAAAGGATTTTTCACACGTGATGCACTTATATTGCCTCTCACCTGTATGAATCAATGCATGTTGGTTCAGATCCCCTTTGTGTGCAAATGATTTTCCACACGTGGTGCACTTATACTTCCTAGAGTGCTCCAACAAATGATTCTTTACACTACCTTGTTTGACAAAGGTTTTCTCACATAATAAACATTTGAAGGGACGCTCACCCGTGTGTTACAATATGTGATTCTTCATTTCTGTTTTCTTTGAACAAATTTTTTCACATATTAGACACTTAAAAGGAAGCTCCCTAGTATGCTATAACATTTGGAATAAGCTGAAGGCTCAACTAATTAGTTGCCTTTGTTGTCTATTTAAATATATTCTTTGTTTGTAGGAATGGTTTAATTTTACAATCAAGTGGATTTATATCTCATACAACTTGAAATCTTATTTTGTTAGATCTTATATACAGTATGTACCTTTTAGATAATTTGCAACATTCTTGGGGTTTTGTATGTTCTCCCTTGACTTATACAGGGTGCGGCAGAAAGAACTCCCCTATTAGGAAAGCTAATAAAAACAAAACCAAGTAAGATATGACATTTTTATTGCTATTAACCAAAAACACACATTATGCCATTTAAAAAAAATATAAAATTATAGTGCTTTAAATAAAATGTCGTTTTAATAATCGATAATTTAAAATTATCGTGTTTTAAATAAAATCAAACTAAATTTTCATATTTTTTAATTATTATTACGTCTTAAAAACATGTAGGTAATTTAAACTATTGAAAATTATTGGATTTACCATTATAGTTTGTTCCAAAATTTAGGCTGTTTGATTTGTAATGGGGTTCCCTATTACTTCATTTTAAATGCTTTATCAATGTTGCCACTGATTTGGGTTTGTAAAAATGTTTGCTTATATTTAATGTTTGCATTATGTTTCTATCAGCAGAACGTAGAATTAATTAGTAGTAATTCTATAAAAACCCCTGTCGCAGCAAACCTGCAGAATAAGCGAATTTCTAAGCATTTGATTGTGTTCCTTTCAATATCTTACTTGACAAACTAAAATTTTATGGAGTTCAGGATCAATCACTTAGTATATTCCGGTCATACCTGAATGGTAGGAAACAGTATGTTTCCATTCAGGGTGCTAATTCCAATGTTGTTGATATCAAAATGGGAGTTCCCCAAGGTTCTGTGCTTGTGCCTTTCTTCTTTATAATAGCCATAAATGATCTTCCAAAGAATCTAAGATCTGAGTCAGTAATATATGCTGATGACACATTTTTGCTAAAAATTCTGACAAAATAGAGCTCTTCAGACAGGTGGGTGTAGCCCAGGGAGATGCATTAAACTGGTTTTCCACGAATAAACTACTTTGTAACTAAGGTAAAACTCAAAATATCATCCTCAGCACCTCTCTAAATCTAGATTTACAATCAGTCAAAACTATTGGGTATTCATATCGATTCCAAATTGTCTTGGCATGTTCACATCAACAACCTTTGTAAAAAATTTCCCGGGTCAGTTATCTATTTTGGAAACTCAGGGAATCTGTTGTCAGATGAATATCTCAGAATGACCTACTTTGGTTTATTTCAATCTCACATATCCTATGGGTTGGTTCTCTGGGGACATGCAACTGCTGTATCAGATGTTCTCCTGATACAGAAAAAGGTTCTTAGAACTATGTGCAGATTGGACCACTGTAGACTTTTATTTATACAAATGAAAATTTTAACAGTAATTAACTTATACATACTACATATTCTTATTTACACTAAAACTAATCTTCACCTTTTTCCCACCAGGCAAGAAATACATGAACATGAAACACACAACGGGACAAAATTAAATATTCCACAGCACAGATTGACAAAATTCGGCATATCACACAAGGCAAATTGCATTAAATTTTTTAACAAGCTGCATGAATCAGCAAGGACCTGCACACCCAAAATCTTAAAAAAAAGGTAACTGCTTGGCTTTTAGACAATCCCTTTTACGATACATATGAATATCTTAATACATGTATAGAAATTAGATTTTAGTTATATAGATGTATGACAATCTGTTTTAATTAACTGTATTAATCATATGACAATGCCCATTTCATGTACATGATCAACGGCAAATAAATCATTTCATTTCATTTCATTTCTATTTACCTGATTAGATATCCACTTAGATACTCCCTTAAAATTTAAAGATTTATTTAATACTAGCTGTTGTACCCATGCTTTGCAACGGGAAGAGGACACAAATAGAAACATTTTAATCTTTACATCTGTTGCATATAATAGTTACACATCCGCCAACGCTTTTAGAAACAAAATTCAACTTTTATGGTCTTAATAGAAACGTTTAAGTTACGACTTTTAAATCTGGTAAGTAGTGGATACCACCATTTTGGTTTTGATTAATTTTAAATCTTGTGTAGGCTGATATGAGAAAAAACTGACCAAATTTTCGATTAAATCTCTCACTTACATACATGATTAACCTTCTCCCTTAACTACATGGTATCTTTTTTCTTTATTTTTGACATTTTAAATTTCAATTTTGAAGTTGCAAAAATAGGAATTATTAAATTTAAATGAACATTTTTTTTAAATTTCACTCTCCTTCACATCAAATCACAAATCCTTCCATCTTCAGTTTGTTCACTCACAATAAATCATTAGCAAAACTAAATCAGCTGTTGTAATCTTTAGAAATATTGTTGTGCCTTATTAATAGTCTTTTGAAATATTACAGAAACTATATCTATACTATAAAAAATATTTAACAAATAATTTGCATTAAAGACAGGAGACGAAACAAATATGATTATCAAAGCATCAAGGACTAAAAATATAATAACATATACAGTACATGTTTCATTGCATCTCTGATTCTACTCTACAAAAATATCAATAAACAACTTAATATACAAACCAGTTCTTTTAATCAGTTCCATCGTCCATTGCCTTTACATTTTTACACTTACCATTAAGTAAACATAGTAACAGATATTTCATTGACTTTAGAAACAAAAGAACACTGTACTGTTTAGTTTTAGCGAATTTCCCTATAGGGAAGTAGCTATTACCGTAGGTCTCATGGTAAAACCTAGGCCGGGGACCGATTTACTTTTTCATTTTGATGTCCCCAGAGGCCAAAAACATCATTCGTTCAAATTTTTATATATATATATGTAATTTATATATGTATTATACATGTATTATATATATGGATTATTTAAATATATATTTATATATTTATGTTTATTTATATATGTATAAATTTTATATATATATATATGTATATATTTTATATATGTATATATTTTATATATATATATATTTATATGTCCATCCGCAAGATAACTTGAGTAATTTTTGTCCGATTTTGATAAAATTTTGTTTGAAGGTGTAAGGCGGGATAAACTTGAATGAGTTCGCGAACCAGCATGATCGGACCATGGGAACGGGGTTTCACGAGGGGTTTTATGGGGTAAAAATGGGTTTTTTCTAATTTTTTACCCTTAAAACCCAAAATTTATCAATTTTTCTCCAGACCTTTTTAAAGAGCATATAAAAACAAATAATTTAGTATATGAAAGTGTTTTTGTACGGTGATTGTTTACAGAGAAAATTCAAAAAATTGTTAATTTAAAATTCCCATGTTATTCTTATGGAGAATATTATAATATGTTGTAGTTGGCTTGTTTATGGATATATTTTGATCAAACTTGGCGCATTTATTTATTTCATACTAAGCTATTGATATTTTAATAAAAAACCCACTTTATTAGTTTCCCTGTAACAGCTAACCTAGGTACTCGTTACATTAATGTTAATTTAATAGATAAATTGAAAATCAATCCAGGCAAATTGAAATTCGCTTAGTCAGCAGGTTTGCTGCAGCAGGGGTATTATGATATTTTCCTTGGTTTAATTTAATCAGTGGTGTGGCAAACACAAATGATAATTTATCAAATAAAGTAAATGTGAACTGAAAGCTATGTTAAGATAAAAATAAGAGTATTTTGTATTACCATTTGATAATTAAATATAGTTACACATAACAGATTTTAGGAAACAAAAATCATACCTACATTTTAGTTATTGATGATATTCTTTAGTTTAATTTAAGCATAGGTTTAGACATGGGATAATGTCATCGTGCAAAATCTCACAATGCCTAAAAGCGTATACATGCTTTAGTGCATAATCTAATCTCATGTATCAGACACCAATTACAGTAATTACATTTTATTGATTATAACTACATTGCTGTGATTTGCCTTTATTTACAGTTCTACAGTTACAGTTGGAAGTCGTATGATGATAGATTGCGGAAGTATGGCTTTCAGATTTTAACAGTGAATAAAAATCACTAGAGTGGTAATCAATGGTGCTTGGTAAAAAATATATTTTTAAGACATACTGCAGAAAGTCAGTTACAACTGTACAATTATATATTTAACTACACTAAGCTAATCCAAACTAACCTAACCAAACCTAACTATCAATTTTCAAAATCCCATTAGTGCAGGCCCATGTTGTGGTCTTACAGAGTGTCTATTCTGTATGAACCCTTGAATGTGCCTTCAACTTACTTTTCGATTAATACGATTTTCCACATGTTTAAAGCCTACTGCAATGATGTGATCCCTCTCCTTGTATGAATCAATGCATGTCGTTTCAAATGTCCTTTTTGTGCAAATGATTTTCCACACGTATTACACATATATGGTTTCTCTCCTGTATGAATCAATACATGTATTTTCAAAGCCCCCTTTTCTGAAAAGGATTTTCCACATATGGTACACTTATATGGCCTTTCTCCTGTATGAATCAATACATGTCGTTTAAAAATTCCTTTGTGTGCAAAGGATTTTCCACACGTGATGCACTTATATGGCACCTCTCCTGTATGAATCAATGCATGTTCTTTAAAAATCCCTTTGTGTGCAAAGGATTTTCCACACGTGGTGCACTTATATGGTTTGTTTCCTGTATGAAAAAGTGCATGTCCTTTCAAATTTCCTTTGCATGCAAAGGATTTTCCACACGTGGTACACTTATATGGTTTTTCTCCTGTATGAATCAAGGCATGTTTTCTTAACGTCCCTGCTTGTGAAAAGGATTTTCCACACGTGGTACACTTATATGGTTTTTCTCCTGTATGAATCAAGGCATGTTTTCTTAACGTCCCTGCTTCTGAAAAGGATTTTTCACATTTGGTACACTTATATGGCCTCTCTCCTGTATGAATCAATACATGTTGTTTATAACTTCTTTTATGTGTAAAGTATTTTCCACACGTGGTACATTTATATGGCTTTGCTCCTGTATGAATCAATGCATGTTGTTTTAACGTCCCTGTTTGTGAAAATGATTTTCCACATGTGGTACACTTATATGGCCTCTCTCCTGTATGAATCAATACATGTACTTTCAAAGACGCTTTTTGTGCGAAGGATTTTCCACACGTAGTGCATTTATATGGTTTTTCTCCTGTATGAATCAAGGCATGTTTGTTTAATGTCCCTGTTTGTGAAAATGACTTTCCACATGTGGTACACTTATATGGCCTCTCTCCTGTATGAATAAATGCATGTCGATTAAAATCCCTTTTGTAAACAAAGGATTTTCCACATGTGGCACACTTATATGGCCCCTCTCCTGTATGAATCAAGGCATGTTTTCTTAACGTCCCTGCTTCTGAAAAGGATTTTTCACATTTGGTACACTTATATGGCCTCTCTCCTGTATGAATCAATACATGTTGTTTATAACTTCTTTTATGTGTAAAGTATTTTCCACACGTGGTACATTTATATGGCTTTGCTCCTGTATGAATCAATGCATGTTGTTTTAACGTCCCTGTTTGTGAAAATGATTTTCCACATGTGGTACACTTATATGGCCTCTCTCCTGTATGAATCAATACATGTACTTTCAAAGACGCTTTTTGTGCGAAGGATTTTCCACACGTAGTGCATTTATATGGTTTTTCTCCTGTATGAATCAAGGCATGTTTGTTTAATGTCCCTGTTTGTGAAAATGACTTTCCACATGTGGTACACTTATATGGCCTCTCTCCTGTATGAATAAATGCATGTCGATTAAAATCCCTTTTGTAAACAAAGGATTTTCCACATGTGGCACACTTATATGGCCCCTCTCCTGTATGAATCAAGGCATGTATCTTTAGGTTGTATTTATTTGATAAGGATTTTCCACATTTATTGCAATTGTAAAAAGAATACTTCCTAGAGTGTTTCAACAAATGAATCTTTACACTGCCTTGATTGACATAGGTTTTCTCACATAATAAACATTTGAAGGGACGCTCACCCGTGTGTAACAATATGTGATTCTTCATTTCTGCTTTCTTTGAACAAATTTTTTCACATATTAGACACTTAAAAGGAAGCTCCATAGTATGCTATAACATTTGGAATAAGCTGAAGGCTCAACTAATTAGTTGCCTTTGTTGTCTATTTAAATATATTCTTTGTTTGTAGGAATGGTTCAAATTTACAATCAAATGGATTTATATCTCATACAACTTGAAATCTTATTTTTTAGATCTTTTATACAGTATGTACCTTTTAGATATTTTGCAAGATTCTTGGGGTTTTGTATATTCTCCCTTGACTTATGTTATGTTCCATCACTAAACCTCAAACAAAATAATCTGGTTTTTTTATATTTTTTATTATTATTATGTCTTAAAACGTAACATTTAAAACTCTAGAATTTGTCCTTGTATTCACAGTGTAATGGCAACATTTCCCCGTATGATCGGTTGTTTAAAGCACTATATCAGAGATTAACTCAATTGGTTTCCTTGCAGTACACCGAGGCTCTTTTTTCAAGTGTGGCTGATGTATTGTCATTTCTGAAAAAAATATTCTTTGTTAAACATATTTATTTATCATTTAGGATACACATCAACTCAATAGCGTATCTTCTCTTAAACTATATATTTATAATACTGACTTAATGTAATAAATGTGAAGCAAATTTGGCATTATGATAGTTCATATTCCCGATTAACATATAAGCCTATCCTTATCTGTGACACTTAGCGCCACTATTTCATATAGTGCTTCACAACAAAATTGCCTGCCTTCCCAATCAGCTCGTCTCTTTCGATCTGCCGCTTTTTTCCATAGAAACGGTAAAGGAGTTACGGAATCAAGAATCCTTCCGTCTTGTCTCTCCGGCCCTGGTAGGATCAGCCGTGTTCCTCCCCTCACCAAACTCTATGACTTTCTTAATCTTAACTCAGGATAAGTCTTTAAATATTAAGTAGATCTAAGATTAAAATGACATGCTAGATTAACAATTTAAGGGGAAGCCAGTAGGCTTTCGCCCCATTATCAGAAATGCAAATTCCAAAAAGTATGATTTTCTTGCTTAAGAAGGTACGCAATAGTCACAACGTTGAAAACCTAAGTATAAAATTATTCAGGAATTGCCTTAGGAGTCCAAATCTGTTCAATTAGGAGTTAGGGAACACAACAGACCTATTTTACTGATAATATAAAATACCCCCGACGCAGCAAACCTGCAGACGAAGTGAATTTCAACTTGTCTGATTACATATTTACTAAAATATTTCCATTAATAAGCGAGTACTTAGGTTTGCTGCTACGGGAAAGGTAAACAGTTTTTTTTGACTGGACAATGGGAACGGGGGTTTATGGGGTAAAATTGGGGTTTTCCCATTTTTGACCCAAAAAAACATACTATTTTGGAATATATTTCACAACCATTTTGTAGAACTAAAAAAATAAATAATTTAGTATGTTGAAGCATTGTTGTATGCCTAGTGGTGACGGAGAAAATAAAAAAAATGCAAATTTAAAATTCTCATGTTATTCTTATGGAGAAGATGAAAACTGTTTTAGTTTTCTTGTTTATGGATATATGTTGACCAAATTTTGAAATTTTATTTATTTCATCCTATACTATTGACGTATGGTCAAAAACACTGTTTACCTTTCCCGTAGCAGCAAACCTAAGCACTCGCTTATTTATGGCAATATTTTGATAAATATGTAATCAGTCAAGTTGAAATTCGCTTTGTCTGCAAGTTTGCTGCGGCGGCGGTATTTGATATTATCAACAAGTTTGATCGGTTGTGTTAGGTGATGTCAGTTTAATTAAAAATTGTAAAATTAGTCTTATAAAAAAAATAATATAATTTTCTTAAGTCGACGTGAGGGGCTCTCGCACAATGCCTGACTCCTTTGCAGAAGAGGTTTACATTGGTTTCTGACCAGGCGCCTTAGACACGCTAGTCTCGGCGCGCAGTGTCACATTTGATGTTCACCCTACTTGGACAGTTGAAAACTCGGACAGTTGATTTATCTAATTATTATTAGTTATTTATCAAAACTCGGACAAATGAAAACTCAGACAACTGATTTTTCAAATATTTTGTAATTTTTAACAAACTCGTACAGTTGAAAACAAATGATGTGATCCCTGAATTTATATTTGGTATATCTATTAACATTAGAAGGAAATGTGACAAAAATCACACAACGTTGGGTTTTTGGATGTTTGTAATTTTATTTCTTAAGTACCTAGGTAGGTATTCTAGGGAAAAGTACCGGTATCAAGGATCGTCGTCGAAAAGGTTGTTATAAATAACGAGATGTTAGCCCGTCCTACGTACGGGAATTCAGTAGCCTTTTTGAAAGTCTTGGCCTTGAAATATAAAAATTACAAATTTCACTGCAACTATAGTACAGAGCTTTAAGGAAATAAGTAATTTTGATTAATGAAAGGTTGCTGTAGAATTTAAGTTTACGGGGAAAATAAAAAATCTGTACATTTAAAATTCCCTATATTATTGTCATGGAGAATAAGTCAACTCTTGTAGTTTGAATGTTTATGAATATATTTTGATCAAATTTGGTTAATGTATTTATTTCACTCAGCTACTCACAAATCACTAAAATTGACCCTCAAACCCTATAATAATGGAAACAAAATTTCAGATATGCAAAACACACTTTTTTAAACTGGAAGAGAAGTCTACCCGTGTTTGTTAGTTTATGATTTTATCTATGTTGATTCGGAAATTATCAACTCTATTCCAAAAAATAATTTTATATAGACGAGGTGTTAGCCCGTCCTACGTACGGGAATTCAGTAGTCAGTTAAAACCATGTATAATTCAGATCAGCTAGTTTACACATATAATGACAAAGTTTCTTGCAGTTTTAATGTGAAAAATCATCTTGTAAACAAATGTTGTGTGACCAAATATGTTTTTATTCCATCATAGGCCAATACGATATGCATTTTAAATCCGATAATTTTACAATCAAACAGCAATTCTGCAATTTTTACGATGTGAAAAGCGTTGAATAGATTTGCAGCCGATTCGCACAGACGCACAGTGATTATAAGTAGCCTACAGTAGAGAGAGTAATAGTCAATTGAGAAGTGTATAGACCTAGTCAACGATACCACCTTCCATAGCATACCTGCCTCTTCCATAATTATTATCACCACAATACAACTACTATACACAATTTCCAGTAGGTCTGAATAGAAACGACCTAAAATAAAACGATAATATCCAATAAAATTCACAGTACACATAAATCGTCACAACTATCATTTATATTAATTTCACTGCATTAATTGATAAATAAATAAGTGTAAACAAAGAAAAGTAAAAATAATAACAGTTTGTTTTGAAACAGCTGTTTGGTTCAAATAACATTCATTTGAAAAAAAAAGAACTCACGATTACGAAAAGAACTGGTCACATGTAGCAGGAATATAAATAATAAGTAAACACGCTAGTAAAGCTAATGACGTAATTGTCAATGTTTATTATCCATACCGTTATCAGTTCTATCCTTAATAATTACCCACTCTCATTGAATAAGTGTACATCGTAATTTCCCATATTATTTCATTTAAACTAAAATATATTCATAGTTGAAATAAAAGTGATATTTTCACGTTTGGGGGCGCTGATAGGTACCCCCAAACGTAACCACACTGAACACGATTTCATAAAGGATGGTTTGTCTAATTGCAGTATCCTAGGTCAATGTTGACGTTGTGTTCAATCTTTGTATAAAGCTCGGCTGATGTTGTGGTGGTAATTTAAAATCGTGATTCCTGATTATTCTTGATCTTCTTTTTATGACATCAATATTTCCGGCCCTAATCCAAATAAAGTTAAAGCAGACAAACATTTGTAAACAAAAAGCTACCATGAAGAATTAAAACATGTAAACATTGTTATTTTTCCATTCTTTCCTCAAAAAGTGGAATAGTAAAATAATTTGAATTTATCCTTTTTTATTAAGACTCGTGTACAGAGCCTCGATTTGTACTGTGGTTTAATTAATTTTTGTCTAAACTATTTTAAACTGTGATCTAATTATCTCTACTAATCTTACTTATTTCCTATAATCAATGACAAAATAAGAGTAGATAAAATAACCTCATAGTTCCATAGTTTATATTTAACCAGCTGTTAGTTAAAACAAATTATATTGCTCTAAAACAAATCGAAGATTACAAAGATTGCTTTAAAAACATAATTTGAACATCCTAGTATTTTACTATGTATAATTTAATTAATCTATCATCCTCTTACAGAAGAATTGAACGTATCAATGATTTGCATTACACATAGTATAAATAAGTCAACCCTAAGTATGTCTTTACATTTTTATCCAAATGCTGAATTTGTGACACAAAAGCTGAATGTTATACAGCTGTTATGTTAAGCAAATTATTTTATGCCAAAAGCTAGTTTAGAATCTTAGCGTCGGCTGCTAGACTTTTTAAAAATTAAAACTTAATTTCTAAAAAAGTGGGACCCTAAACTAAATTTATGGCTTTGACATTCCCTAGTTCTAAAAATTATTTTTCTTTCAACACAAAAATCATGAAAATCCGTCGAGTGGTTGATTCAGAATCGTGAAATAAAAAACACTGTTTCGTTTTAATATTATAAATAATTGGGTAAGCGTACGTACCCAAGAGATGGGCTATGGGCCTATTGGCTGTATGGTCCAGCGATTGCATCACTCGGTGAGTAGGAACTATTAACTATTGACTATTTATAGTCAATGGTAGGAACAGAAAGTGACACATTGGAAAATCGAGTTTAGCATCATCCGTAAACCTCTGTTACAATCACCCTTTGCAGTTGTGATTTTTTACTTTACACTTTACACAACCGCCGTCAATGAGTGGAACCTTGTTAAGCTATTGGCGATGATCATTAATAAATTTAAGTTTCCCAGCCGTATACAACACTGATTCAATGTCTTCTTTCTGGTTATCAAAACTCCAGAACAATTTTATACACAAAAAGAATCTCTGGTTCCTGACCTGGATGATGCCTAGTTAATTAATTTAATTTACGGTTACACTATATTATTCCACTTGCGATTAATTAAATCCTTTATGTAAGAAAAACGTTTTTAATCTCACTTGAATGGGATTTGCCTTTAAACGTGATCGGGAATGGTTGCGGTATTTGTAAACAACATTTGTAAACATATCAGTGACAGCTAGGAAAAATAATCTTGATCCGAACTGCTGTTCGTTATTTCATAGATGATTATGTGATAAAAATTGGACGAAAATTTGATAAAAATCGCTCAAAACTGCATTTTTGAACGTCTGTAATTTTATTTACAAAGTAGTGAGGCCATATTTTAATGGCTAAAGACACTCTCGCCAATAATAATATAATGACTCTCGCCAATCCAGTGAATACATTAAAATGACTTGGATCTTGATAGGTAATCTCGTTTTCCTGGAGAAGATTGCGTAAAATGCCATCTTGAGTGTTACAGACAGTCAGACAGACAGAAATTTAGATGAGACTTGTTTCGGCTTCTTTAATGTATAAAATGTAAAAATAACCTAAAAATTTATGATTCTGAGCAATGTACAGACAAAACTCTAATTTATTTATATAGATGGATAAACATTTAGCCATATTCTTATCTCAAAAATCCTTTCGGGCTCCGCCCCAGTGGCTCTGTAGTTCCCCATGTTAACCTTATGAGTATTCATATTTAAAGGGAATTAAAGAATTTAGTCAGCTGTTTCAACTTTACAAGTTGGTTCTATAATATGCAATAGCATTAAAAAGATACAAGACTTCCTAACAGGGTGCAGCACTATTATTATTTTGTTTTTGCATATATGACAACAGCTAATTTGAACTAAGCAGCAACAAAAAGCTGTGATACACAATGAGAACTGTTAAACTAAGATTGTTTACAGTTAGGTTCGAGTTTTAAATTTAATGAATATTTTGTGATACTGTTTAGGTGCAGTGGTAGATTATTATGGCAATGGTAGATGTGTTATACTATATCATACCATAAATCTATGAACCAAATTTTATCAAACTGTGTCCTCCCCCATTGCAAACGCAAAGCTTGAGTAGGCCTATAACTGCAATAAGCATGTTATACTTATATGCCAACCTCGTACGAAGGACGGGTGCTCTGCTAATATATATATATAAATTTGAACGAATTATGTTTTTGATCTCTGTGGACATCAAAATGAAAAAGTAAATCGTTCCCAGGCCTAGGTCTAACCGTGCCACCTATGGTAATAGCTATTTCCTTATATGGAAATTTGCACAAATCAGACATTTATAAAATAAAATGTTTAGACTGTTAAATCCTACATTGGCTAAACAAGTCCTAGCTTCAAGAAAAGGTTCCAGGAAGACATACAAGCATTAAAATCAGGTAAAAAAACGACAAAGAAATCTAATTTTTCCTACAGTCACCCGACAAAGTTGGCTTCCCTGTACTGTTTATAGTACAGAAAGCTGCTAATTGCTGCATATTTATACTTTGCCGTACGGTTTATACTTTGCCGCACGGTTTATACTTTGCCGCACATCAGGATTCCAACCAAACAACACAAAACAGCGTGGTTTTATTATGCACGTAATCCGTGTACGCTTGGAAATAGGTTGGCAACACTTAAAGATAATAATACTATGAACAGCTGATTGACTATTATAACTACGATTTAACCTGTCATTTCATGTTTATAGTTTTGGTATTTCTGAACTTTCTGGACTTTTCTTTTAAACGTTTTTAAAACATTCCTACGGTCTTAATAAACAAGAAAATACCTTTAAAGCATTTTTTTTAGGCGCGGAAACCACTTCAAATTACTAAAACATACGGAACTATATTCTCAAAAGACGGAGCACATTTCTTGCCGAGGAAAAATAGCGGAGTGATACGGACCACGGGTACTACTTTCTCCAGGGCACCATTTGTGTAATTGTGTTGCTAGCTGAACCTAAAAACGTGTTGTATAGTGTTTGAAAGACTAATTGTTTATGTTTTATAGTGACTGTAGGAAAAATATAATGTGTAACACGAGTGAAAAAGGCCTTTGCTGCACTCGAGATCATTCCGCACGAGCCGCTGCTCTCGTGTGCAGCAAAGTGCCACTTTCACCACTAGTTACACAAATAACTATTGCAGAACACTTAATTGAAAGGCTACATAAATACAAAAATATAAATGCAAATTTAGAAATTCTAGAATAAGCTGTCAAAATGGTTCAATTCCTTTTAAATATGAATACTCATAAGGTTAACGTGGGAAATTCCAGAGCCACTGGGGCGGAGCAGGAAAATATTTTTGAGATAGGGATAGGCTTATATGTTATCCGGGAATATGAACTATCATATTGCCAAATTTCAGTCCAATCCGACCAGTAGATAATGCGTGATTGAACTTTAAACAAACACAAACTTTCATATTTATAATATTAAGTCAGTATGATAAATAGTAAGAGAAGATACACTTGTGAGTTATTGTGTAACCAAAATGAATTGATAAATAAATGTGTTTAACAAAGAATATTTTTTTCAGAAATACATGAGCCAAGAGCCTCGGTGCACTACAAGGAAACCAATTGAGATAATCTCTGATATAGTGCTTTAAACAACAGATCACACGGGGAAATGTTGCTATTACACTGTGAATACAAGGGCAAATTCTAGAGTTTAAATTATACGCTTTAAGACGTAATAATAATAAAAAATATAAAAAACAGATTATTTAATTTGAGATTTAATGAGGGAACATTATATTAGTCAAGAGAGAAGATACAAAACCCCAAGAATGTTGCAAAATATCTAAAAGGTACATACTGTATATAACATCTAAAAAAAATAAGATTTCAAGTTGTATGAGATAGAAATCAATTTGGTGGTAAAATTAAACCATTCCTACAAACAAAGGATATATTTAAAATGACAACAAAGGGCAACTGATTAGTTGAGCATTCAGATTAGTTGCTTGCTTATCTGATAAGTTTTACAAAGACAGAAATTCCAAATTTAAAAGCATACCATGGAGCTTCCTTTTAAGTGTCCAATATGTGGAAAATTTTGATCAAATAAAGCAGTAATGAAGACATATTGTTACACACGGGTGAGCATCCGTTCAAATGTTTATTATGTGAGAAATCCTTTGTCAAACAAAGTAGTGTAAAGATTCATTTGTTGGAACACTCTAGGAAGTATTCTTTTTACAAGTGCACTAAATGTGGAAAATTCTTATCAAATAAATATAACCTAAGGATGCATACATTGATTCATACAGGAGAGAGGCCTTATAGTGCACCACGTGTGGAAAATCTTTTGCACGCAAAGGACATTTGAAAGAACATGCATTGCTTCATACAGGAGAGAGGCCATATAAGTGCACAACCAGTGCAAAATCCTTTGCTTACAAAGGGGATTTGAATCGACATGCATTGATTCATTGGAGATATTTTTATGAAACTTGGTGTAAACTTTAGGTCTACAGGTATAAACATTGTCCGAAAATATCTTTGAGCAGCCTTTTCAAATTTCAAAATGGCGGCTATTCAACATTTTGTTTTTATGGCTGGTTTTCATGGAATTTAACTTGAACTATTTTAAATAGCCGCCATTTTGAAATTTGATGAGCCTGATCAAAGATACTTTCGGAGAACGTTTATACCTGTACACATTAAGTTTATACCAAGTTGTATATTAATATCTCCAAGGGCTTTTAAGATATTAATTATTTTCAATAAAATACCAAATTGCGGATTACGGCTAAACTAGGCCGAAATCGAAAAAGTTATACTTCATTTTCGACTTTTTTTTGCATGTCGAATCTGAATCTGCATAGCCCGCTCCGCTTTACTGAAATACCCTATATATATTTAGTTATTTAATCGAGAGAAATTAATTATAATGAATGAAATCCCACCCAACCCTCCTACCTTTCATTGTGAATTTTTCTCTCAAAGAAATCAATAGACTTGGGTACCGCGATTAAAATAAGTAGGTATTGCGTATAGCTAAAAAGGTGAACGGTCAAGTTACACCAAACAACGATTCAAACAGGTGCGGACACATGTCTTCCATTCATTGTAAATATAATTTGATATAAAATATAAGAGATATAGTAATTTCCATCCATATATCAATAGTTTTCTTACGCAAAATTCACAGTTAGAGTTAGGTAGTTAAGAGTAGTTCGCGGAATCTTATTTTCCGAATCACTAGGGCATATATTGGTAGTACAAAAAAATAATAACAACAAAAATAAATAAAAATGATAAAGAAAGAAATCTAACCAATACAGAGGTAGAAAACTGACACTATACACACTACCTCTAGCAACCGAATAACGATTAATCAAGAATATAAGACAAACGGTAATAAAGACATTTGGGAATACAAGAACTGCATTCTTCATCAAGTACCCCATTCATGAAGCTGAAGATTTCGTCAGACATCTGAGTAGTCTCCACATCTTGCCAGAACCATCATCATCAACATAGACATTATAAATCATCGCGCTATCTCCATCACCAAGATCATCACCGCCACAGATAATCCATATGCAGCTCTACACCTACGACCTACATCTCTCCAGCTCAATAGTAGCAGCTTCAGTGAGAACGTCATACAAGAAATTTTTATGAACAGTCTCGAAATGAGTAAGGGCAACACAACTTAATGGTATAGAGTACAGTAGTACAAAACATCATGGCAAGATTGTCAAACTAAAACGCTCAGGCACGTCCAAAGAACATCATATTTACTCAGCTACAGTACCAAGAAATATAATATATATATATAAAAACAAAAATCAAAACAAAAAAAAACAAGTTCATCATGAGCATCGGATGAACATACAGTTCTTTCTGTGTATATATTGCCACTTTTAAATGAGATTGCATAACACAGCGTAGGACCAATGAACGATGGGTGCATTCATTGTGGTGCATTGCGCAATTTTGATTTTGCGAAATTGTGGAGCAGGGCAGAACCTTCACAAAAGTTGGCATTTATTTGAAAAAGGCAGTGTTTGCCCATGGTCAACTTTATGCTGCGTTCAGCCGGGTAAAGCGGTCAGACGGTGTTAAAATAGTACTAGAACCGAATAAAGACCAAGGAATAGACCAAAATGGATACCATACAACAAATGTTGTTTTCAGAGAGATTTTGTCATAGAATAAGCATTTTACAATTTGGATGATGACATTATCTCTATGTGTTTTTCTAAGTGAATTTGTCTATTTTCAAAGAAATCTATATAGGCTTATATAGGAAAATGTTCCTCAGTTGTATTATGATTAGAAAGTTTGTATTATAAACACACCGCATGTCATTTGGAATTTTTATTTTAAACAGAGCAGACATCAAAATGCATTATGCAGGTATGTAATAACTATTAGACATATTATAATATACAAAAAGGCCAAACGATAATTAAAGGTAGGTAACCCATGAGGCTAATAATTTGTACAAAATAATTACTAGAATATATATATATAGGGGCCATTGCCCCTACAAGCCACTAGTCTATATATATAAAATCCAATGTATGTTTGTTTGTTCTTTATGGACTCTGAAACCTCTCGACAGATTGTAATAAAACCCAGGCATTATTAAGCATTATTCAAGGATGGTTTGTGTGAAGTTTGGTGCAGATCCGTCAAAAGGGCTCCGCCCCAGTGGCTGGAGTTTCCCATGTTAACCTTATGAGTACTCATATTTAAATGGAATTAAAGAATCTTAACAGCTGGTTCAACTAAACAATTTGTGTCTGTGATGTTCAATAGCATTAAAAAGTCAATAGGTTTGCCAACAGGGTGCAGCACCATTATTTTTTTTAATTTATGACAACAGCTAATTTGCAACCAAAGGTGAGTAATCGTAGCGAAAAAACTTCAACCTAGATTCAAGATTCAAAATAACTTTATTCATTTTTCATACATGTGTACATAGAATAGCGTCAATTTAAACATTTTTCTAACTTACTACATTATACAAAAATATTAGATGTTAATGATTTCACTGCAATATACATGAAATAGACCTAGAGATGAGTTTATATCATTACATTAATAAAAAAAACTCATCTAGAGAGTACAACGGTTTGGATAGCATTACATTTTTCAGTTTTTTCTTAAAAACATTAAAATCTTCTGTGGATTTTAAATCCACCGGAAGAGCATTATAGAATCTAATACCTGCATAGGAAGGTTTCTTTTCATATAATTTAAGATTGTGGCTTGTATAAGCAAATACTCTATTGTTTCTAGTATTATAACTATGGTTTTGTCCTAACGTTTCTATTCTATGAGAATTCTTTTTTATAAACAAAATAAGTTCAAAAATGTATAGACTATATACAGTCAAAAATTCCAATTCAGTAAATAGGTGTTTAACAGAATCATCCCAATTTAGCTTTAAAATTATTCTTATTGCTTGTTTTTGAAGGATAAGAAGTTCATCTAAATTTTCATTTGAGGTATTACCATATAAAACAATACCAAAAGCGATATGAGACTGTACAAGGGCATGATAAAGGGTTTTCATTGTAACCAAAGTGCTAAATTTAGAAACCTTCCTTAATGCAAATAAACCAGAAGCTAACTTTTTAGAAATTGATAAAACATGATTATTCCAATTTAAGTTTTTGTCAATTATTAGGCCCACGAATCTAGAATTATCCACCTCTTCCAACACATGATCATTAAGAAATATTGTCAACTCAGGTGCAGGTCTAATTCTAGAGCAAGCTGTAAAAGTGATGAACTTAGTTTTATTAGGATTCAGTAGCAAGCATTTTTCGTTAAGAGCCTGTTCTAAGGTTGAAATCTGGTTAAAAGCGGAAACTTCGATTTCATCAAGAGTTTTACGTGATATCAGCAAATTTATATCATCTGCATACATTGTGATATTATCAAAAGGTGTGATGCTAGGTAAACCCTTAAGATAGCATAGAAAAAGTAATGGACCCAGAATAGAGCCTTGAGGGACTCCGAACTTAATATCTTTAATATTCGAATTACGGTGTATTAACTGATTGAAATGATTAATATGTTTAATTTCAACAAACTGTTTTCTGTTTTTTAAATAAGAGTCAAACCATGAAAAAGCCCTATTTTTTATTCCCAGTTTTTGAAGAATTACAAGTAGGCTTGAATGTGATACACTGTCAAAAGCTTTACTAAGATCCATAAAAATACCAATTGTTTTATTACCCTTATCCAAAGAATTTAAAGCTGACTCAATAAAATCAATGCTGGCAGTTATTACTGATTTCCCGGCCCTAAAACCATGCTGTTCTTTGTCTAACAGTTTGTTACACTCTAAAAATTCTGTTAACTGAATAGCCATAACTCGTTCATAAATTTTGGAAAAAACAGGAAGTAATGACAGTGGGCGATAATTTGAAACTTCTTTACAGTCATCTGCCTTAAATAAAGGTTTTACTTTAGAAATTTTTAACTTGTCCGGAAAAATACCTGATATAAAAGATGAATTTATTAAATGACACAACGGTAGTAACAGATAGGTTCTGGCATGTTTTATGATTGTTATAGGAATATCATCATAACCGGTTGAAAACTTATTATTGAAGGACATGATTACTTTTTCCAGCTGATGAGGCTCTATACTAGTTGGAACAAAAACTTTATCAGTATAATTAGGCAACGAAATGTTGGAAGAAGCTGCAACTTGATTCAACTTAGGAATTACATTTGTCTCAACTAGATTAATATAATGATCATTAAACATATTGCTAACTAAACAAGGATCTTTTATTTCTGATCCACCAGAGTTCAGTGCTATATTTGTTTCAATGTGCTTATTTTTAATATTAATTTCTTCTCCAATAATTTTCCAAGTAGTTTTACTAACATTTGAAGATTCTCTAATTTGTTTTTCGTAATGTTTAACTTTACTGTCAAAAATCTTTTTTTTATACTCCTTTTTCTTCTCCTTGACACTCCTACCTAAATTAGGATCATGAGATGACCTGCTTAGTTCAGTTAAATTTTTTAGCTCTGATTACAACACATACAAATCATAATTTATCCATTTGTTCTTATTTTTACAGGGTTTCCTACATTTTACTTTTGGAAAACATATATTAAAATAATATAAAAAAATATCTAGAAATACATCAAACTTAATTTCAACTGGGGCACAATATACATTTAACCAATTTTCTACAGACAACATGTTTGAAAATTTTGCTATATTTTGTTCTGTAAAACTTCTTTTATGCATCGTTATATACTCATTATCATTTCTAAAAGAATTTGCTAAATTTACTTCAATCATTTGTGCATCATGATCAGATAAACTAGAAATTAAACCTTCAGTTTTTATTACATTTGTGGGAATATTTGACATAAAATTGTCAATACAAGTGGCAGTTGTAGAAGTTACTCTAGTTGGAAATTTTACAAGATACTTCATACCATAACTCTTTAATACATTCTTAAGTTCTAAGTGCTCCCTTGAATCCACCAAAACATTGATATTTATGTCCCCACCAATTATAATAAATTTACATCTTTTAATCAAAATGTTAATTAATGCATTTAGGCGTTTCAAAAATTCAAATGGATCTGATGAGGGTGAGCGATACAGACCAACTACAATAATTTTACAACCATTTAACTTATAACTAACAGCACAGAATTCAAAAATTTTATCTTCACCCAAACATGTATCAGATGTTGGCAAGACCACCGGCCTACCAGAGATACCCTCCTCGGAAAGAATCATTACACCCCCCTTTACCGTAGATTTTCTATTATAACAAGCACTTACAACATAATTATTAATTTTAAGGTATTTTAATTCATCTTCTTTGATATTATGTTCGGTGAGAATTATGATTCTAGGATTTATTTCATCTAATATAATTTGCAAAGGTTCAATGCGAATTATTAAATTTTCAATATTTTGATGAAAAACAGTGAAAGGTAAGTTATTTTTTGAGGTGGATTGAATAGTATTAGTTATTTTTTTTGGAAAACTAGCTACCTTGTTCAAATAGGGTTTTTCCGATGTAACGCCGAGGAGTTTAAATCGGAGACCAGTGGTTTATTAGCAAAAGCAACACACCCAACAGCTTTTTGTACAATTTCACTCGGACTTTCTGAAAACATGACTTCACTTTTATCACAAACATTTGCACTTGAAAATGACGGTGTAGGTAGAGAAGGGAAGTATGATGTGTGTTGTAGCCATCTGTTGTTGGTGTCTGGAGTCTGTGCCATAGGAGTAGACCATCCTTTCCAGTAAGAGGTTGATGAAGGGGTTGGTGGGTTCACTGTAGAAGGAGAATCAGTATCCAATTTAGGAGAGTTAGAAGTCGAGACTTGCGAACTGCTGGAGTTTGGGTCAGTGTGGATCAAGCTTTCAGTAGAGATGAGCTGTTGTAAGCGTTTGATGAATTCCAAATGAGGATACCCTTGAAATAGAACCCTTTTGGCCGAAGGCTGCTCATATGTAACTATCTTTACCTGAACATTTGTGTTCCTCTGGAATTTGACAATTCTCTTGGCAAACACTTCTAGCTTGATGTTGTCACGAACACAGCCCATGGGGGAGCATATTAATTCTTTCAGTTTTTTTTTCTTGAAATCTTCCTCCATCTGCGTGAATGCTGTGAATGCTATTTTTTCATTATTATTACATCTTGAAACAGATAATTAAAACTGAAAATTATTGGAATTACCATTATAGTTTGTTCCAAAATTTAGGCTGTTTGATTTGTAATGGGGTTCCCTATTACTTCATTTTAAATGCTTTATCAATGTTGCCACTGATTTGGGTTTGTAAAAATGTTTGCTTATATTTAAGGTTTGCATTATGTTTCTATCAACAGAAAGTAGAATTAATTAGTAGTAATTCTATAAAAACCCCTGTCGCAGCAAACCTGCAGAATAAGCGAATTTCTATTTACCTGATTAGATATCCACTTAGATACTCCCTTAAAATTTAAAGATTTATTTAATACTAGCTGTTGTAGCCATGCTTTGCAACGGGAAGAGGACACAAATAGAAACATTTTAATCTTTACATCTGTTGCATATAATAGTTACACATCCGCCAACGCTTTTAGAAACAAAATTCAACTTTTATGGTCTTAATAGAAACGTTTAAGTTACAAATTTTAAATCTGGTAATTAGTGGATACCACTATTTCGGTTTCCATTAATTTTAAATCTTGTGTAGGCTGATATGAGAAAAACTGACCAAATCTTCGAATAAAACTTTCCCTTACATACATGATTTACCTTCATCTCCCATAACTACATGGTATCTTTTTTCTTTATTTTTGACATTTTAAATTTCAATTTTGAAGTTGCAAAAATACTAATTATTAAATTTAAATGAACATTTTTTTTTAATTTCACCCTCCTTCACATCAAATCACAAATCCTTCCATCTTCAGTTTGTTCACTCACAATAAATCATTAGCAAAACTAAATCAGCTGTTATAATCTTTAGAAATATTGTTGTGCCTTATTAATAGTCTTTTGAAATACAGAAACTATATTTATACTATAAAAAATGTTTAACAAATAGTTTGCATTAAAGACAGGAGACGAAACAAATATGATTATCAAAGCATCAAGGACTAAAAATATAATAACAAATACAGTACTAGTACATGTTTCATTGCATCTCTGATTCTACTCTACAAAAATATCAACTAACAACTTAATATACAAACCAGTTCTTTTAATCAGTTCCATCGTCCATTGCCTTTACATTTTCACACTTACCATTAAGTAAACATAGTAACAGATATTTCATTGACTTTAGAAACAAAAGAACACTGTACTGCTTAGTTTTAGCGAATTTCCCTATAGGGAAGTAGCTATTACCGTAGGTCTCATGGTAAAACATAGGCCCGGGACCGATTTACTTTTTCATTTTGATGTCCCCAGAGGCCAAAAACACCATTCGTTCAAATTTTTATATATGTATATATATATATAGATATATATATGTGTCCATCCGCACGATAACTTGAGTAATTTTTGTCCGATTTTGATAAAATTTTGTTTGAAGGTGTAAGGAGGGATAAACTTGAATGAGTTCGCGAACCAGCATGATCGGACCATGGGAACGGGGTTTCACGAGGGGTTTTATGTGGTAAAAATGGGGTTTTCTAATTTTTTTACCCTTAAAACGCAAAATTTATCAATTTTTCTCCAGACCTTTTTAAAGAGCTTAAAAAAATAAATAATTTAGTATATGAAAGTGTTTTTGTACGGTGATTGGTTACAGAGAAAATTCAAAAAATTGTTAATTTAAAATTCCCATGTTATTCTTATGAAGAATATTATAATATGTTGTAGTTGGCTTGTTTATGGATATATTTTGATCAAACTTGGCACATTTATTTATTTCATACTAAGCTATTGATATTTTAATAAAAAACCCACTTTATTAGTTTCCCTGTTGCAGCTAACCTAGGTACTCGTTACATTAATGTTAATTTAATAGATTAATTGAAAATCAATCCATGCAAATTGAAATTCGCTAAGTCAGCAGGTTTGCTGCAGCAGGGGTATTATGATATTTTCCTTGGTTTAATTTAATCAGTGGTGTGGCAAAACACAAATGATAAATTTATCAAATAAAGTAAATGTGAACTGAAAGCTATGTTAAGAAAAAAGAGAGTATTTTGTATTACCATTTGATAATTAAATATAATTTACACATATACAACAGATTTTAGAAAACAAAAATCAACGATGTACATTTTGGTTATTGATGATATTCTTCAGTTTAATTTAAGCATAGGTTTATTGTGCAAAATCTCACAATGCCTAAAAGTGTATACATGCCTTAGTGCATTATCTAATCTCATGTATCAAAAACCAATTACAGTAATTACATTTTATTAATTAAAACAAAAAAATATGGAGTGCCTCAAGGGTCTATTCTAGGACCATTGCTATTTTTGTGCTATTTAAAGGACATAAGCAGTGTCCTAGTATGTAGACCTAGAAGTGAATTGTGCCTGTATGCTAACGATGCTAATTTAATGATTTCCTCTCATACACTGGAACAAACGGAAATTTCTGCTTTTCTAGAACTTGGAAATTTGGGCAGTTATCTGGTGTGCCAAAACCTAAAATTAAATAACAAAAAAACTAATTTTATCACATTTAAAACACCACAAAATAAAAATTCCAATCACCCAATAATAATGTATGACTCGCAACTTATTGAGCAAAAGACCAGCACAAACTTTTTGGGTCTAACAATAGATCAAAATTTGAATTGGAATGATCATACAAAAAAAATAGTTTCAAAAATCAACTCTGGAATTTTTGCCCTTTCAAAAATGTCTGCGTACTGTGATGTCAAAACTTTGAAAAACATTTACTTTGCATATATCCATTCACATATTTCCTTTGGTATCTGTCTATATGGAGCAACAACTCAAATCAATCTAGATAAAATACTAAAACATCAAAAAAGAGCAGTGAGAGTAATGCTCAAACTAAATTCTGATGCCTCGGCAAAAGAGCACTTTAAACAGCTAAACATACTAACTGTTTATGGGCAATATATTTATGATTCAATTTTAATTTTTAAAAATAAAACCTCATCCGATGTATCCAATCTACCGGTTCACCGATATGAAACGAGAAAAAAAAATCAGATTTTGCAAAATAGGCACAGGTTAAAGTTTTATGAAAAAAAGCCATCATTTGCTGGTTAAAGTTTTTTTAAACATATCCCTGGAGGAATTAGAAATGAAAAAGATACAAAAAAGTTTAAAACAAAACTAAAAAATTTCTTAATAAACACGGCAATTTATTCTCAAGAAGAATTTTTCCACCTCCCTCAAGAATACTAGATATTAAGAAGGCATCTGTATGGGGAGATGTATTTTTAAATTTAAGATTTATTTTTAATCTGTATTTTATATTTTATTAATTCTTTAGTAATCTTTGACACTATTCAAATGCTGTATTATGTATACTTCTCAATGAATAAAGAAATTGAAAATTGAAATTGAATTATACCTACATTGAAAAATAGTTTTGCTTGTGGCTACAGTTCTACAGATTGTTGGAAGTTGTATGATAGTAGATTGCGGAAGTACGGCTTTCCAATTTTAACAGTGAATAAAAATACTAGAGTGGTAATCAATAGTGCTTAAAATGTATTTTTAAGACACACTACAGAAAGAATGTTATAACTGTACAGTTCTATATAAAATTAGGCTAACCTAACCAAACCTAACTCTCAATTTTCAACATCTCATTGGTTTATCCCATGTTGTGGTCTTACAGAGTGTCTATTCTGTATGAGTGCTTGAATGTGCCTTCAACTTACTCTTGGACTAATAAGATTTTCCACATGTTGAAGGCCTACTGCAATTACAGTCCACTCTTGGTAATTCAAACACTTGATAATTCAAAACTTTCGATAATTCAAAATGAAGGCTCAGTCCCTAGAGAATCTCTCAATATTTCAAATTTTTACCATGCATTTTGATACACTCGGTATTTCAAAGTCCAAATAGAGGGCAGGTCAATTTGTAACACGCAGTAATTCAAAGTTTCGTCGGAAAAACACACTATAATTCGAAGTAACTCAGTAATTCGAAGTTCGTCGGTTGACACTCTATAATTCGAAGTCATACTGTAATTCGAAGTTTCGTCGAAAAAACACTCTATAAATCAAAGTCACGCAGTAATTCGAAGTTTAGTTGGCAAAACACTCTATAATTCAAAGTGATCTCTTCCTGTTATAACAGGAAACTATACAGTACAGTACATCCTGTTCCCATGGTAGGCTAGTGTTGGACGTTTTGATGTTTGTTTAGTTAGAGCAGTAGTCTGAGTTAGTTCGCTGACTTGTTTTTCTACGTTGGCAATCCGATCTCTAGATTGCGCGACATCTCCTTGAGCACAAACGTAGTTGTCGACAGCTGATAGTTCAGCTATTGGCGAAATATATAGCGCTAAATAACAGATTTCTTTGCAACTATGTACATTAATTAACTGAAAAGTAAGCCGTTGATTGTTTAAAAGTGTACTAAAATACGGTATGATGTTTTATTGTAACGTGCTGTACCTTTGTATGTATTAAACAAACAAACTCTCTGTAATTCAAATGGTTTATTTTTCTCCCGATAAATCAAACTCTTGATAATTCAAAACTCTTGATAATTCAAATTTATATGCTTGGCCCACCAATTTCGAATTATCAAGAGTCTACTGTATGTGATCCCTCTCCTGTATGAATCAATGCATGTTGTTTCAAATGTCCTTTTTGTGCAAAGGATTTTCCACACGTATTACACATATATGGTTTTTCTCCTGTATGAATCAATGCATGTCGTTTAAAATTTCCTTTTCCTGAAAAGGATTTTCCACAAGTGGTACACTTATATGGCCTCTCTCCTGTATGAATAAATGCATGTCGTTTATAACTTCTTTTGTGTGCAAAGGATTTTCCACACGTGGTGCACTTATATGGCCTCTCTCCTGTATGAATCAATGCATGTTTTTTTAAAGTCCCAGTTTTAGAAAAGGATATTCCACATGTGGTACACTTATATGGCCTCTCTCCTGTATGAATCAATGCATGTTTTTTTAAAGTCCCAGTTTTAGAAAAGGATTTTCCACATGTGGTACACTTATATGGCCTCTCTCCTGTATGAATCAATACATGTCGTTTATAACTTCTTTTGTGTGCAAAGGATTTTCCACAAGTGGTGCACTTATATGGCCTCTCTCCTGTATGAATCAATGCATTTTGTTTCAAATGTCCTTTGTGTGAAAAAGATTTTCCACAAGTTGTGCACTTATATGGCCTTTCTCCTGTATGAATAAGTGCATGTTTCTTTAGGTTGTATTTATTTGATAAGGATTTTCCACATGTAGTACAATTGTAAAAAGAATACTTCCTAGAGTGTTCCAACAAATGAATCTTTACACTACCTTGTTTGACAAAGGTTTTCTCACATAATAAACATTTGAAGGGATGCTCACCCGTGTGTAACAATATGTGATTCTTCATTTCTGCTTTCTTTGAACAATTTTTTTCACATATTAGACACTTAAAAGGAAGCTCCATAGTATGCTTTAACGTTTGGAATTTCTGTCTTTGTAAAACTTATCAGATATGCATGCAACTAATCAGTTGGGCTATGAGGTCTATTCAAATATATCCTTTGTTTGTAGGAATGGTTAAATTTTACAATCAATGGATTTCTATGTCATACAACCTGAAATCTTTTTTAGATCTTGTATATGTACCTATTAGATATATTGCAGCATTCTTGGAGTTTTGTATGTCCTCCCTTGACTTATATTATGTTCCATTATTAAATCTCGAATAAAATAATCGGACTTTTTATATTTTTTATATTATTACATCTTAAAACGTATTATTTAAACTCTTGAATTTGTCCTTGTATTAACAGTGTAATAGCAACATTTCCCCGAATGATCTGTTGTTTAAAGCACTATATCAGAGATTATCTCAATTGGTTTCCTTGCAGTACACTGAGACTCTGTTTTCAAGTGTGGCTCATGTATTGTCATTTCTGAAAACAATATTCTTTGTTAAACACATTTATTTATCAATTCATTTCTGAGAGACATCAACTAACTAGCGTATCTTCTCTTACTATTTATCATACTGACTTAATATTATAAATGCGAAAGTTTGTGTGTTTGTTTAAAGTTCAATCAAGCATTATCTACTGGTCAGATTGGACTTAAATTTGGCAATATGATAGTTCATCTTCCCGATTAACATATAATAAGACTATCCCTATCTCAAAAATCTTTTCCGGCTCCGCCCCAGTGGCTCTGGAATTTCCCACGTTAACCTTATGAGTATTCATATTTAAAAGGAATTGAACCATTTTGACAGCTTATTCTAGAATTCCTAAATTTTCATTTATATTTTTTTTATTTATGTAGCGTTTCAATTAGGTGTTTTATTGTCGTTTTGTTACCTGATTTTAATGCTTGTATGTCTTCCTGGAACCTTTTCTTGAAGCTACGATTTGTTTGGCAAATGAAGGATTTAACAGTCTAAGCATTTTATTTGATAAATGCCTGATTTGTTCATTCTTTTACTTGGCTGTTAAATATTTCATTAGAGTTTTCTATCATCGAAAGGCATTATTTTTAGTTCTGTAACTTATTTTAATTTTGGAAGGTTTTTCTTCACCAAATTCATTGGTTCTTAATTTGATGTAAATGACATGTATACAAACATACCTATAGATGACACCATTGACATACTCGAACAACAATATATATATGTATGAATTTGAACGGAGGATGCTTTTGGCCTCTGGAGACCTCAAAATGAAAAAGTAAATTGGTCCCAGGTCTAGGTCTTATCATGATATTTACAGTAATAGCTTATTCCCTATACGGGAAATTCGCTAAAACCTATCGAATGGACCAAAAACTTCGGTGCCATGAAACTCATTAAACCAGCTTCAAGTTTCTTTATCATCAAGTAGATTTAAATTTAGTTTAATTTAGCAATAGATATAAACTATGCGAACCCCAGATTGCAATCTGTGTCTTCTGTTGTGCCGTAAACCGTCGTACTGGCGACTGGCGTCAAGCGTATGAGCACAGAAAACATATGTTTTCTGTGGTATGAGTCACAATAGCGGCCTACCACCACGCACCTGTTTTGCTCATGCCAATGAAAAAGTTTCCTCCCTTGCCACAAGGGAAATAAAACTTAGTTATTTAAGCTTCAATTTGACATATAAAACGTTTAGTTACCTGGCATACTCAAACAATAATAATTTAAAATCCCGGCATTCAATTAAAAACACCCTATAAATCAGTGGAAATAGGTTAATATTGTATGTAGTAAAAAACAAACCCCTTTAATGCAATTAATTATTTTTTAATTCAAACCATTATCATTGTATCCTGTTACATAATTGCCCCAACCTTATTCATCATCAGACTGAAGTTCTACTGCTTGCCAAGAGTTTCCACGTTATTATATGCTAGTTTATTATGGTATTCTAGCAACGACATTTAAAATTTCACAGAAAATATAAATTGAAAGGAGAAGCTATGTTACTGGTATGAAAATGTTCAGAATATTTCAATTTTTTAATTAAAATAATTTTTTTTTTTAAATAATTTATTTAAAACTTGTTTAATGGCAGTTAATGTTTTTTTACGAATTTTCAAATTTATTTTCTAAATATTGCATTTTATGGCTAAACGGTTAATTTTATCGAAATATTCTAAATGCAAAAGTTGTAGCTCTTTCTTTGGTGAACATTTTTTACATTTTTCGTTTTTTTGTAGGATGAATAGTTTTTGAGTAATAGGGGGAAAACAGGTTTTTGGACGCCATTTTCCAAGATGGCGGCCGTAGCACAAGTTTTTTTTCAAGGACTTTTAGTACGTTATTCCGGAAGTAAAACTCAATATACGTACCAAGTTTTACACTTATAAGAGTATTACGTACCAAGTTTTACACTTATAAGAGTTTTTTTAAGGTAACTTCTCTAATATGACTAGACTAAAGTGCCTGGGTGCAGGCTCAGAAACCGACAGCACATGAAATGGTTGATACTGTCACCCCAGTTTTCAGGATTCTCTACGGAGAAAATTTGTTTAATTCTCAATGCTGGAAATTCTTTGTTGCAACATGATAGCTCAAATTGAAGCAGATCGTTTGGCATTCATTAGAAGTTATCATTTAAAAAATGAGAGCAGAAATTATGTAGGTGAACTTTGACGACACAATTAGAGATACCGGTATTTAAAATTAGTTTCTAACAAGTGTTTAAACAACTCTAATATGTAACTAGATTACTCAAATTTAAAAATAACCTATGTTTCATACTATGCGGCTCATTGAGCCGCTTGGGTTCTCTAGTCCATTTGAATGCATGTGCCATTCCTGCTGCCAAAAATCTGAATCTTAATCTGAATCGGAATGCACTCTGCACGTACCGCTATACAGGTAAAGAAACTTTTCCAATAGAAAAACACATTCCAGCATCTTCCCAATTTTATGCTCAGCAGTGTACAGTTAAAAATTCTACATCGATTAAATAACAATTAAAAACTAAATGAAAACCATTTGTTTAGTCTCAGACCAAAATATCTTACAAAATAAAATCATGAAACTGAAAATACCCCGAATCTTCAGCTTCTCCAAGTATAAGCCTAGTTCTTTCATAGCTGTATCGGCTCTTCTTACCAGAGTGCACCAAAGTATACACCAAATGTCCCGCCTAGTCTCGACCCCAGAGCTGCTCGCGCATGCGCAGGGAGCAGGCCGGCCAAAGGAGCGATTAAACGCTCTGTCGTGTGTCTGGTGCCGCGAAGAATGGATCTGTAAATTAGTGGGAAACGGGGGGACGCCCCCTTTGAGGTATTGTGTCATAGTGCTAGTACTTAATAATATGTAGTTTCAGGTCATGCTATCAATTCACTATATCATTCATTCCATTATTAATTATTCGTCATTAAATCAAATATTAGTTCACGTTGTGTCCAGTCAAGTCATATCGTAATTATTACATAAGTTGAACAATGTACATATTTCTGTGATATAAATGCATTAATTAATCAAACAATCATCAAAGCTGGCTATTAGGGCCTGTGAATTGCGGTAAATTGTCTCCTCTGCATTAATAAATGAGTTCAGTTAACGTTTTCAGCAAGAACGATTTGGTCTGGATCTTGAATCACATGACCAGGTCTGGCAAAGTATACCAGAGTTCTTTGTCCAGAGTGCACACCAATTCAGATTCAAATTTTCGGCGCGTGGTTAATCTGTGTCAGATATTTTGTTGGTGGCCACAGTGGAAGCAGAAAAAACACCGCCGGTACTGACTCGGTTAGCAAAGAAACAAGTCAGTTGTTGTTATGGAATTGGCAGATGAGGCATTAACGTGTAAAATTATAGGGTCTGAAATTGTTGTGAAGTTACAGCCAGTGAAAAATTGTGTTCTTGATATTATTGTTGGACTTTCACTCATGATCTGCATATAAGCTAGCATGTGACTATTAATTTTATTTAAGTCATATGTTTATATTTTTGTATTTGATTAATGCCTTTGTGTTTTTCCTTGATTCAATTAAACACTAGTTTTCTATTCTGTCTAAATTTAATTTGATATTCATGAGTTTTAGAGTCAATTCCACATTTAATATGCTCTCCCCTTTAGGTTATGGGCCCAGAGGTTCTAGACTCATGAATTTAATATATTCCCTAGTAAAATCTTTTTCAATCTAAATAATTTATCAGTCAGCTTAAGTTGAAGTGTAAAGTTTTGTTCTTGTAACATCTCATAACATTTACACAAAATGACTAGTACTGTAAATTACCGAATTGAACCTCTAAACAAAAATAATTATGATACTTGGAGAATTCAGGCACAAGCAATATTAATCGTGGTGTTTTGAATGTTCTCCCTTGTCTTATATTATGTTCCATTATTAAATATCGAACAAAATTTTCATATTTTTTAATTAATATTACATCTTAAAACATGTAGGTAATTTAAACTATTGAAAATTATTGGATTTACCATTATAGTTTGTTCTAAAATTTAGGCTGTTTGATTTGTAATGGGATTCCCTATTACTTCATTTTAAATGCTTTATCAATGTTGCCACTGATTTGTGTTTGTAAAAATGTTTGCTTATTTTTAATGTTTGCATTATGATTCTATCAGCAGAACGTAGAATTAATTAGTAGCAATTCTATAAAAACCCCTGTCGCAGCAAACCTGCAGAATAAGCGAATTTCTAAGCATTTGATTGTGTTCCTTTCAATATCTTACTTGACAAACTAAAATTTTATGGAGTTCAGGATCAATCACTTAGTATATTCCGGTCATACCTGAATGGTAGGAAACAGTATGTTTCCATTCAGGGTGCTAATTCCAATGTTGTTGATATCAAAATGGGAGTGCCCCAAGGTTCTGTGCTTGTGCCTTTCTTCTTTATAATAGCCATAAATGATCTTCCAAAAAATCTAAGATCTGAGTCAGTAATATATGCTGATGACACATCAATTTTTGCTAAAAATTCTGACAAAATAGAGCTCTTCAGACAGGTGGGTGTAGCCCAGGGAGATGCATTAAACTGGTTTTCCACGAATAAACTACTTTGTAACTAAGGTAAAACTCAAAATATCATCCTCAGCACCTCTCTAAATCTAGATTTACAATCAGTCAAAACTATTGGGTATTCATATCGATTCCAAATTGTCTTGGCATGTTCACATCAACAACCTTTGTAAACAATTTCCCGGGTCAGTTATCTATTTTGGAAACTCAGGGAATCTGTGTCAGATGAATATCTCAGAATGACCTACTTTGGTTTATTTCAATCTCACATAGGCCTATCCTATGGGTTGGTTCTCTGGGGACATGCAACTGCTGTATCAGATGTTCTCCTGATACAGAAAAAGGTTCTTAGAACTATGTGCAGATTGGACCACTGTAGACCTTTATTTATACAAATGAAAATTTTAACAGTAATAAACTTATACATACTACATATTCTTATTTACACTAAAACTAATCTTCACCTTTTTCCCACCAGGCAAGAAATACATGAACATGAAACACACAACGGGACAAAATAAAATATTCCACAGCACAGATTGACAAAATTCGGCATATCACACAAGGCAAATTGCATTAAATTTTTTAACAAGCTGCATGAATCAGCAAGGACCTGCACACCCAAAATCTTCAAAAAAAAGGTAACTGCTTGGCTTTTAGACAATCCCTTTTACGATACATATGAATATCTTAATACATGTATAGAAATTAGATTTTAGTTATATAGATGTATGACAATCTGTTTTAATTAACTGTATTAATCATATGACAATGCCCATTTCATGTACATGATCAACGGCAAATAAATCATTTCATTTCATTTCATTTCTATTTACCTGATTAGATATCCACTTAGATACTCCCTTAAAATTTAAAGATTTATTTAATACTAGCTGTTGTACCCATGCTTTGCAACGGGAAGAGGACACAAATAGAAACATTTTAATCTTTACATCTGTTGCATATAATAGTTACACATCCGCCAACGCTTTTAGAAACAAAATTCAACTTTTATGGTCTTAATAGAAACGTTTAAGTTACGACTTTTAAATCTGGTAAGTAGTGGATACCACCATTTTGGTTTTGATTAATTTTAAATCTTGTGTAGGCTGATATGAGAAAAACTGACCAAATTTTCGATTAAATCTCTCACTTACATACATGATTAACCTTCATCTCCCTTAACTACATGGTATCTTTTTTCTTTATTTTTGACATTTTAAATTTCAATTTTGAAGTTGCAAAAATAGGAATTATTAAATTTAAATGAACATTTTTTTAAATTTCACTCTCCTTCACATCAAATCACAAATCCTTCCATCTTCAGTTTGTTCACTCACAATAAATCATTAGCAAAACTAAATCAGCTGTTGTAATCTTTAGAAATATTGTTGTGCCTTATTAATAGTCTTTTGAAATATTACAGAAACTATATCTATACTATAAAAAATATTTAACAAATAATTTGCATTAAAGACAGGAGACGAAACAAATATGATTATCAAAGCATCAAGGACTAAAAATATAATAACAAATACAGTACATGTTTCATTGCATCTCTGATTCTACTCTACAAAAATATCAATAAACAACTTAATATACAAACCAGTTCTTTTAATCAGTTCCATCGTCCATTGCCTTTACATTTTCACACTTACCATTAAGTAAACATAGTAACAGATATTTAATTGACTTTAGAAACAAAAGAACACTGTACTGTTTAGTTTTAGCGAATTTCCCTATAGGGAAGTAGCTATTACCGTAGGTCTCATGGTAAAACCTAGGCCGGGGACCGATTTACTTTTTCATTTTGATGTCCCCAGAGGCCAAAAACATCATTCATTCAAATTTATATATATATATATATATATATGTCCATCCGCAAGATAACTTGAGTAATTTTTGTCCGATTTTGATAAAATTTTGTTTGAAGGTGTAAGGCGGGATAAACTTGAATGAGTTTGCGAACCAGCATGATCGGACCATGAGAACGGGGTTTCACGAGGGGTTTTATGGGGTAAAAATGGGGTTTTCTAATTTTTTACCCTTAAAACACAAAATTTATCAATTTTTCTCCAGACCTTTTAAAAGAGCATATAAAAACAAATAATTTAGTATATGAAAGTGTTTTTGTACGGTGATTGGTTACAGAGAAAATTCAAAAAATTGTTAATTTAAAATTCCTATGTTATTCTTATGGAGAATATTATAATATGTTGTAGTTGGCTTGTTTATGGATATATTTTGATCAAACTTGGCGCATTTATTTATTTCATACTAAGCTATTGATATTTTAATAAAAAACCCACTTTATTAGTTTCCCTGTAGCAGCTAACCTAGGTACTCGTTACATTAATGTTAATTTAATAGATTAATTGAAAATCAATCCAGGCAAATTGAAATTCGCTTAGTCGGCAGGTTTGCTGCAGCAGGGGTATTATGATATTTTCCTTGGTTTAATTTAATCAGTGGTGTGGCAAAACACAAATGATAAATTTATCAAATAAAGTAAATGTGAACTGAAAGCTATGTTAAGATAAAAAATAAGAGTATTTTGTATTACCATTTGATAATTAAATATAGTTACACATAAACAGATTTTAGGAAACAAAAATCATACCTACATTTTAGTTATTGATGATATTCTTTAGTTTAATTTAAGCATAGGTTTAGACATGGGATAATGTCATTGTGCAAAATCTCACAATGCCTAAAAGCGTATACGTGCTTTAGTGCATAATCTAATCTCATGTATCAGAAACCAATTACAGTAATTACATTTTATTAATTATACCTACATTGCTGTGATTTGCCTTTATTTACAGTTCTACAGATTGTTGGAAGTCGTATGATTGTAGATTGCGGAAGTATGGCTTTCAGATTTTAACAGTGAATAAAAATCACTATAGGTCGGCCGCTTAGAAAACGACCTCCTCCAGCATTAGTTTAGCATTAGCGCGCAGGTTGTTTTCTAAGCGGCCGAACTATAGAGTGGTAATCAATGGTGCTTGGTAAAAAATATATTTTTAAGACATACTGCAGAAAGAAAGTTACAACTGTACAATTATATATTTAACTACGCTAAGCTAATCCAAACTAACCTAACCAAACCTAACTATCAATTTTCAAAATCCCATTAGTGTAGGCCCATGTTGTGGTCTTACAGAGTGTCTATTCTGTATGAACCCTTGAATGTGCCTTCAACTTACTTTTGGATTAATAAGATTTTCCACTTGTTGTAGGCCTACTGCAATTATGTGATCCCTCTCCTGTATGAATCAATGCATGTTTTTTTTAAGTCCCTGTTTGTGAAAAGGATTTTCCACATGTGGTACACTTATATGGCCTCTCTCCTGTATGAATCAATGCATGTTGTTTCATATTGTCTTTGCGTGCAAAGGATTTTCCACATGTGGTGTAATTATGTGATCTGTAACCTGTATGAATCCATGCATGTTGTTTCAAATATCTTTTGTGTGCAAAGTATTATCCACATGTGGTGCAATTATGTGATCTCTCACCTGTATGAATCAATGCATGGCGTTTCAAATCCCCTTTGTGTGCAAAGGATTTTCCACATGTGGTGCAATTAGGTGATCTGTCTCCTGTATGAATCAATGCATGTTTTGTCAATTCCCCTTTACGTGCAAAGGATTTTCCACATGTGGTGCAATTATGTGATCTCTCACCTGTATGAATTAATGCATGTTGTTTCAAATCCCCTTTGCGTGTAAAGGATTTTCCACACGTGGTGCACTTGTATGGCCCCTCCCCTGTATGAATCAATGCATATTGTTTCATATAGTCTTTGCGTGCAAAGGATTATCCTCATGTGGTGCAATTATGTGATCTCTCTCCTGTATGAATCAATGCATGTCGTTTAAAACTTCCTTTGTGTGCAAAGGATTTTCCACATGTGGTACACTTATATGGTTTCTTTCCTGTATGAATCAATTCATGTTTTTTCATATAGTCTTTGCGTGCAAAGGATTTTCCACATGTGGTGCAATTATGTGATCTATCTCCTGTATGAATCAATGCATGTTGTTTCAAATCCTTTTTGCGTGTAAAGGATTTTCCACACAAGGTACACTTATATGGCCTCACTCCTGTATGAATCAATGCATGTTTTTTCATATTTTCTTTGTGTGCAAAGGATTTTCCACATGTGGTACACTTGTATGGCCTCTCTCCTGTATGAATCAATGCATGTTGTTTCAAATATCCTTTGTGTGCAAAGGATTTTTCACACGTGGTGCACTTATATGGCCTCTCTCCTGTATGAATCAATGCATGTTTTTTCATAATTTCTTTGCGTGCAAAGGATTTTCCACATGTAGTGCAATTATGTGATCTGTCTCCTGTATGAATCACTGCATGTTTTTTCAAATATCTTTTGCGTGTAAAGGATTTTCCACATGTGGTACACTTATATGGTTCCTCTCCTGTATGAATCAATGCATGTTTGTTCAAATTTCCTTTGTGTGCAAAGGATTTTCCACACATGGTGCACTTATACTTTCTAGAGTGTTCCAACAAATGCTTCTTTACACTACCTTGTTTGACAAAGGTTTTCTCACATAATAAACATTTGAAGGGACGCTCACCCGTGTGTAACAATATGTGATTCTTCATTTCTACTTTCTTTGAAATTTTTTTTTCACATATTAGACACTTAAAAGGAAGCTCCATAGTATGCTTTAACATTTGGAATTTCTGTCTTTGTAAAACTTATCAGATAAGCAAGCAACTAAACAGAAGGCTCAACTAATCAGTTGGGTTATGAAGTCTATTCAAATATATCCTTTGTTTGTAGGAATGGTTAAATTTTACAATCAATGGATTTCTATGTCATACAACCTGAAATCTTCTTTTTTTAGATCTTGTATATTATGTACCTATTAGATATACTGCAGCATTCTTGGAGTTTTGTATGTTCTCCCTTGACTTACAAGGGTGACCCTTGACTTAGTTCCATTATTAAATCTTGAATAAAATAATCTGACTTTTTATATTTTTTATTATTATTACATCTTAAAACGTATAATTTAAACTCTAGAATTAGTCCTTGTATTCACAGTGTAATAGCAACATTTCCCCGTATGATCTGTTGTTTAAAGCACTATATCAGAGATTATCTCAATTGGTTTCCTTGCAGTACACCGAGGCTCATTTTTCAAGTGTGGCTCATGTATTGTCATTTCTGAAAAACATATTCTTTGTTAAACATATTTATCATTTAGGATACACGTTAACTCAATAGCGTATCTTCTCTTACTATTTATAATACTGACTTAATATAATAAATGTGAAGGTTTGTTTAAAGCTTATAACTTCTTGATCAGCATTGTACGTGTTATTAAATTTACGGAAATTAAATAAAAGAAACGTCTTATAACACTTAAAACATATATTTACGCTTATACTGTTATTCACAAGACGGTAAGTATACAAAACAGATGGTAAGTGGTGATCGATTTCGATTGGTTACTCCAATCATCATCAGACCCAATAGGCGTCTAAGATTCGCCTATTGGGTCTGATAATGTACAGACAAAACTCTAATTTATTTATATAGATGGATTAACATTTAGCCATATTCTTATCTCAAAAATCCTTACGGGCTCCGCCCCAGTGGCTCTGTAGTTCCCCATGTTAACCTTATGAGTATTCATATTTAAAGGGAATTAAAGAATTTAGTCAGCTGTTTCAACTTTACAAGTTGGTTCTATAATATGCAATAGCATTAAAAAGATACAAGACTTCCTAACAGGGTGCAGCACTATTATTATTTTGTTTTTGCATATATGACAACAGCTTATTTGAACTAAGCAGCAACAAAAAGCTGTGATACACAATGAGAACTGTTAAACTAAGATTGTTTACAGTTAGGTTCGAGTTTTAAATTTAATGAATATTTTGTGATACTGTTTAGGTGCAGTGGTAGATTATTATGGCAATGGTAGATGTGTTATACTATATCATACCATAAATCTATGAACCAAATTTTATCAAACTGTGTCCTCCCCCATTGCAAACGCAAAGCTTGAGTATAACTGCAATAAGCATGTTATACTTATATGCCAACCTCGTACGAAGGACGGGTGCTCTGCTAGTATATATATATATATATATATATATATATATATATAATAAATATATATAAAAATTTGAACGAATTATGTTTTTTATCTCTGTGGACATCAAAATGAAAAAGTAAATCGTTCCCAGGCCTAGGTCTAACCGTGCCACCTATGGTAATAGCTATTTCCTTATATGGAAATTTGCACAAATCAGACATTTATAAAATAAAATGTTTAGACTGTTAAATCCTACAATGGCTAAACAAGTCCTAGCTTCAAGAAAAGGTTCCAGGAAGAAATACAAGCATTAAAATCAGGTAACAAAACGACAAAGAAATCTAATTTTGCAGAACACCTTATTGAAAGGCTACATAAATACAAAAATAAAAATGAAAATTTAGAAATTCTAGAATACAAGATATTTTGAGGATCGAGATATGCAAAATTCCATTATAATCGATCTTATTGGAGGAATTGCATGGCAAAGTTAAGTGGTTACGTGTAAAGCAGTCAATAATTTTATGTTCGGTAGAATGGATCATAGACTAAACAACACTTTATTTTTTATCTAAGGCACGATTGAGACAGATATCAAATATTTTGAGGATCGAGATATGCAAAATTCCATTATAATCGATCTTATTGGAGGGATTGCATGGCAAAGTTTTACGTGTAAAGCAGTCAATAATTTTATGTTCGGTAGAATGGATCATAGACTTAAAAAATATAAACGAAAACATAAGCTCTCTTAGAAGTTATGAGTAGTAATTTTTAGTTATTAAAACACTGTCGTAGGTAAGTTAGTGTACGCAACTCGCGTAAGTAGTGTTAACGACACTCGTAGCAGTTTTTAAGGAACCTGCTAAGGCTCGAACCTTAAATTTTCTACTTGTGTCGTTAACACTACCTCCATGCAATCGTTGCGTAAACTACTATAAACACCCGCTTCCTCACAGATATGCACTCAAAATTCAACCAAGGCTGTTTATTTTTCATTGCACTCACACAGTTATTTATTTATTGGCGCACAGTCTATAACTATTTGCGTTATATTGTTGAAATTTGTTTGGCTTTCGCTCTCTAACTTTTTGTCCTGTTGCATCATTAATTAACAAAATAATACCCCCGCTGCAGCAAACCTGCAGACTAAGCGAATTTCCATTTAACTGAATGGATTTACACTGAAATGTCTACTTAAAAATATAACATTTATCCTCGATTTAAATAGAATTAGTTTAACAAGTAGTTAGGTTTGCTGCATCAGGGAGGGTAAAACGTTTTTTTTGTAAAATGCTAATAGTAAGAAATAAAAACATTTTCCAAATTTGATCAAAATATGTTTATAAACAAGCAAACTACAACAGTTTACTTATTCTCCATAAGAATAACATGGGAATTTTAAATTTACAATTTTTTGGAATTTTCTCCGTAACCATTTGGTGCATAACAACGCTTCAAAATACTAAATTATTTGTTTTTTTAAGCTCTACAACATGGTTTGGAAAGAAATTGCTAAATTTAATGTTTTTTGGGTCAAAAATGGGAAAAACCTATTTTTACCCCATCCATAAAACCCCCGTAAACCACCGTTCCCATGGTCCGATCATGCTGGATCGCGAACTCGTTCGAATGGATGGTGTTTTTGGCCTCTAGGGACCTCAAAACGAAAAAAAAAATCGGTCCCGCGTCCAGGTCTTACCATGAGTACTACGGTAATAGCTTATTCCCTATATGGGAAATTCGCTAAAAATGAAAATTTAGAAATTCTAGAATAAGCTGTCAAAATGATTCAATTCCTTTTAAATATACTCATAAGGTTAACGTGGGAAATTCCAGTCCCATTGGGGCGGAGCCGGAAAAGATTTTTGAGATAGGGATAGGCTTATATGTTAATCGGGAATATGAACTATCATACTGCCAAATTTCAGTCCAATCCGACCAGTAGATAATGCGTGATTAAACTTTAAACACAAACTTTCACATTTATAATATTAAGTCAGTATAATAAATAGTAAGAGAAGATACACTTGTTAGTTGTTGTGTAACCAAAATGAATTGATAAATAAATGTGTTTAACAAAGAATATTTTTTTCAGAAATGACAATACATGAGCCAAGAGCCTCAGTGCACTGCAAGGAAACCAATTGAGACAATCTCTGATATAGTGCTTTAAACAACAGATCACACGGGGAAATGTTGCTATTACACTGTGAATAGGTACAAGGGCAAATTCTAGAGTTTAAATTATACGTTTTAAGACGTAATCATAATAAAAAATATAAAGAACAGATTATTTCATTTGAGATTTAATGATGGAACATAATATAAGTCAAGAGAGAAGATACAAAACCCCAAGAATGTTGCAAAATATCTAAAAGGTACATACTGTATATAAGATCTAAAAAAAAAGAAGATTTCAAGTTGCATGAGATAGAAATCAACTTGATTGTAAAATTAAATCATTTCTACAAACAAAGGATATATTTCAATAGACAACAAAGGGCAACTGATTAGTTGAGCATTCAGATTAGTTGCTTGCTTATCTGATAAGTTTTACAAAGACAGAAGCAGCTAGGCCGAAATTGAAAAAAAGTTATACTACATTTTCGACTTATTTTTACATGTAGAATTTGAATCTGCATAGCCCGCTCCGCTTTACTGAAACACCCTATATATATTTAGTTATTTAATCGAGAGAAATTAATAATAATGAATGAAATCCCACCCAACCCTCCTACCTTTCATTGTGAGTTTTTCTCTCAAAGAAATCAATAGACTTGGGTACCGCGATGAAAATAAGTAGGTATTGCGTATGGCTAAAAAGGTGAACGGTCAAGTTACACCAAACAACGATTCAAACAGGTGCGGACACATGTCTTCCATTCATTGTAAATATCATTTGAAAGAGATATAGATATAAAGTATGATAATGTTTCTTAACAAGTCAAAATGAAAATCTTTAGAAAATAAGCAAACCAGTAGTAAAGTTAGTTTTATTTCATAGTAATTAGTAATAGTAATTTCCATCCATATATCAATAGTTCTCTTACACAAAATTCACAGTTAGAGTTAGGTAGTTAAGAGTAGTTCGCGGAATCTTATTTTCCGAATCACTAGGGCATATATTGGTAATACAAAAAAATAATAACAACAAAAATAAATAAAAATGATAAAGAAAGAAATCTAACCAATACAGAGGTAGAAAACTGACACTATACACACTACCTCTAGCAACCGAATAACGATTAATCAAGAATAGAAGACAAACGGTAATAAAGACATTTGGGAATACAAGAACTGCATTCTTCATCAAGTATCCCATTCATGAAGCTGAAGATCTTTGCCAGACATCTAAGTAGTCTCCACATCTTGCCAGAACCATCATCATCAACATAGACATTATAAATCATCGCGCTATCTCCATCACCAAGATCATCACCGCCACAGATAATCCAAATGCAGCTCTACACCTACGACCTACATCTCTCCAGCTCAATAGTAGCAGCTTCAGTGAGAACGTCATACAAGAAATTTTTATGAATAGTCCCAAATTGAGTAAGGGCAACACGACTTAATGGTATAGAGTACAGTAGTACAAAACGTCATGGCAAGATTGTCAAACTAAAACTCTCAGGCACGTCCAAAGAACATCATATTTACTCAGCTACAGTACCAAGAAATATAATATATATATATATAAAAACAAAAATCAAAACAAAAAAAAACAAGTTCATCATGAGCATCGGATGAACATAAAGTTCTTTCTGTGTATATATTGCCACTTTTAAATGAGATTGCATAACACAGCGTAGCACCAATGAACGATGGGTGCATTCATTGTGGTGCATTGCGCAATTTTGATTTTGCGAAATTGTGGAGCAGGGCAGAACCTTCACAAAAGTTGGCATTTATTTGAAAAAGGCAGTGTTTGCCCATGGTCAACTTTATGCTGCGTTCAGCCGGGTAAAGCGGTCAGACGGTGTTAAAACAGTACTAGAACCGAATAAAGACCAAGGAATAGACCAAAATGGATACCATACCTACAACAAATGTTGTTTTCAGAGAGATTTTGTCATAGAATAAGCATTTTACAATTTGGATGATGACATTATCTCTATGTGTTTTTCTAAGTGAATTTGTCTATTTTCAAAGAAATCTATATAGGCTTATATAGGAAAATGTTCCTCAGTTGTATTATGATTAGAAAGTTTGTATTATAAACACACCGCATGTCATTTGGAATTTTTATTTTAAACAGAGCAGACATCAAAATGCATTATGCAGGTATGTAATAACTATTAGACATATTATAATATACAAAAAGGCTAAACGATAATTAAAGGTAGGTAACCCATGAGGCTAATAATTTGTACAAAATTATTACTAGAATATATATATATAGGGGCCATTGCCCCTACAAGCCACTAGTCTATATATATAAAATCCAATGTATGTTTGTTTGTTTGTTTGTTTGTTCTTTATGGACTCTGAAACCTCTCGACAGATTGTAATAAAACCCAGGCATTATTAAGCATTATTCAAGGATGGTTTGTGTGAAGTTTGGTGCAGATCCGTCAAAAGGGCTCCGCCCCAGTGGCTGGAGTTTCCCATGTTAACCTTATGAGTACTCATATTTAAATGGAATTAAAGAATCTTAACAGCTGGTTCAACTAAACAATTTGTGTCTGTGATGTTCAATAGCATTAAAAAGTCAATAGGTTTGCCAACAGGGTGCAGCACCATTATTTTTTTTTAATTTATGACAACAGCTAATTTGCAACCAAAGGTGAGTAATCGTAGCGTAAAAACTTCAACCTAGAGGCGAGTGCGCGTAGCAAACGAGCTAACCGGAAGGCAAGTGAGCGCAGCGAACGATCTCCAACCTAAAGGTGAGTGAGTGTAGCGAACGAACTTTAACCAGGACGTGATTGAGCCATGCGAATGAGCACATCTTGAAAATAAACGAGCATTTGACATAAAACCACATTAGGACAGGACGACGTCTGTCGGGCCAGCTAGTTAGTATATACATGTATATATACAAATATATAAAAATTTGAACAAATGTTTTTGGTCTTTGACAAAAGTCTAGGGACATTAAAATGAAAAAGTAAATCGTTCCCAGGCCTAGGTTTTATTGTGCCATCTATGGTAATAGCTATTTCCTATAGGGAAATTTGCTAAATACTTCCCTGTAAGAAAATTTACTAAAAATAAGGTGCCTTCTGAGTACAAAGATTTCGAACAGGGCCATCACCTGGGTGGGACGACCGCTGCCATCGCCTAACTGCAGCGGTCGTCCCACCCAGGTGACGGCCCTGTTCGAAATCTACGTACCCATTAGATATTTTGCAATATTTGTGGGGTTTTGTATGTTCTCCCTTGGCTTATATTATGTTCCATTATTAAATCTCAAACAAAATAAGATTTTTTATATTTTTTCATTATTATTACATCTTGAAACAGATAATTAAAACTGAAAATTATTGGAATTACCATTATAGTTTGTTCCAAAATTTAGGCTGTTTGATTTGTAATGGGGTTCCCTATTACTTCATTTTAAATGCTTTATCAATGTTGCCACTGATTTGGGTTTGTAAAAATGTTTGCTTATATTTAAGGTTTGCATTATGTTTCTATCAACAGAAAGTAGAATTAATTAGTAGTAATTCTATAAAAACCCCTGTCGCAGCAAACCTGCAGAATAAGCAAATTTCTATTTACCTGATTAGATATCCACTTAGATACTCCCTTAAAATTTAAAGATTTATTTAATACTAGCTGTTGTACCCATGCTTTGCAACGGGAAGAGGACACAAATAGAAACATTTTAATCTTTACATCTGTTGCATATAATAGTTACACATCCGCCAACGCTTTTAGAAACAAAATTCAACTTCTATGGTCCTAATAGAAACGTTTAAGTTATTACTTATAGATCTGGTAAGTAGTGGATACCACCATTTTTGTTTTGATTAATTTTAAATCTTGTGTAGGCTGATATGAGAAAAACTGACCAAATCTTCGAATAAATCTTTCACTTACATGATTTACCTTCATCTCCCTTAACTACATGGTATCTTTTTTCTTTATTTTTTTACATTTTAAATTTCAATTTTGAAGTTGCAAAAATACTAATTATTAAATTTAAATGAACATTTTTTTTTAATTTCACTCTCCTTCACATCAAATCACAAATCCTTCCATCTTCAGTTTGTTCACTCACAATAAATCATTAGCAAAACTAAATCAGCTGTTATAAACTTTAGAAATATTGTTGTGCCTTATTAATAGGCCTAGTCTTTTGAAATATTAAAGAAACTATATCTATGCTATAAAAATTTTTTTTACAAATAATGAAAGACAGGAGACGAAACTAATATGATTATCAAAGCATCAAGGACTAAAAATATAATAACAAATACAGTACATGTTTCATTGCATCTCTGATTCTACTCTACAAAAATATCAACAAACAACTTAATATACAAACCAGTTCTTTTAATCAGTTCCATCGTCCATTCCCTTTACATTTTCACACTTACCATTAAGTAAACATCATGGTGGAATTTTCCTTCCACCATGAGTAAACATAGTAACCGATATTTAATTGATTTTAGAAACAAAAGAACAGTGTACTGCTTAGTTTTATGATATTTTCCTTGGTTTAATTTAATCAGTGGTGTGGCAAAACACAAATGTTAAATTTATCAAATAATGTAAATGTGAACTGAAAGCTATGTTAAGATAAAAAAATAAGAGTATTTCGTATTACCATTTTACAATTAAATATAGTTGCACATATACAACAGATTTTAGAAAACAAAAATCAACGACGTACATTTTAGTTATTGATGATATTCTTTAGTTTAATTTAAGCATAGGTTTAGACATGGGATAATGTCATCGTGCAAAATCTCACAATGCCTAAAAGTGTATACGTGCCTTTGTGCATAATCTAATCTCATGTATCAGAAACCAATTACAGTAATTACATTCTATTAATTATAACTACATTGCTGTGTTTTGCCTGTGACTACAGTTCTACGGATTGTTGGAAGTCGTATGATAGTAGATTACGGAAGTACGGCTTTCCGATTTTAACACACTACAGAAAGAATGTTATAACTGTACAGTTCTATATTAAACTACGCTAAGCTAATCTAAACTGAACAAAACCTAACTCTCAATTTACAAAATTCCATTGGTGTATCCCATGTTGTGTACTTACAGTGTGTCTATGTATGAACCCTTGAATGTGTCTTCAACTTAGTTTTGGATTAATAAGATTTTCCACATGTTGTAGGCATACTGCAATTATGTGATCCCTCTCCTGTATGAATCAATGCATGTTGTTTCAAATCCCCGTTGTGTGCAAAGGATTTTCCACATGTGGAACACTTATATGGCCTCACTCCTGTATGAATCAATGCATGTCGTTTAAAATGTTCTTTGCGTGCAAAAGATTTTCCACACAGAGTACACTTATATGGCCTCTCGCCTGTATGAATCAATGCATGTCGATTCAAACCCCCTTTGTCAGCAAAGGATTTTCCACACGTGGTACACTTATATGATCTCTCTCCTGAATGAATCAATGCATGTTCTTTCAAATCCCCTTTGAGCGCAAAGTATTTTCCACACGTGGTACACTTATATGGCCTCTCTCTTGTATGAATCAATGCATGTCGTTTCAAATCCCCTTTGAGTGCAAAGGATTTTCCACACGTGATGCATTTATATGGCCTCACTCCGGTATGAATCAATGCATGTGTCCTTAGGCTGTATTTATTTGATAATGATTTTCCACATGTAGTGCACTTGTAAAAAGAATACTTCCTAGAGTGTTCCAACAAATGATTCTTTACACTACCTTGTTTGACAAAGGTTTTGTCACATAATAAACATTTGAAGGTACGCTCACCCGTGTGTAACAATATGTGATTCTTCATTACTGCTTTATTTGAACAATTTTTTCCACATAATGGACACTTAAAAGGAAGCTCCATAGTATGCTTTTAAATTTGGAATTTCTGTATTTGTAAAACTTATCAGATAAGCAAGCAAGCATCAGTTGCCCTTTGTTGTCTATTTAAATATATCCATTGTTTGTAGAAATGGTTTAATTTTACAATCAAGTTGATTTCTATCTCATACAACTTGAAATCTTCTTTTTTTAGATCTTATATACAGTATGTACCTTTTAGATATTTTGCAACATTCTTGGGGTTTTGTATATTCTCCCTTGACTTAGGATTATGTTCCATCATTAAATCTAAAAAAAAAAAATCTGTTTTTTATATTTTTTATTATTATTACGTCTTAAAAAGTATAATTTAAACTCTAGAATTTGCCCTTGTATTTACAGTGTAATAGCAACATTTCCCCGTGTGATCTGTTGTTTAAAGCACTATATCAGAGATTATCTCAATTGGTTTCCTTGCAGTACACCGAGGCTCTTGGCTCATGTATTGTCATTTCTGAAAAAAATATTCTTCGTTAAACACATTCGTTTATCAATTCATTTTGGTTACACAACAACTCACAAGTGTATCTTCTCTTACTATTTATCATACTGACTTAATATTAAAAATGTGAAAGTTTATGTGTTTGTTTACAGTTCAATCACGCATTATCTACTGGTCGGATTGGACTGAAATTTGGCTATATGATAGTTCATATTCCCGATTAACATATAAGCCTATCCCTATCTCAAAAATCTTTTCCGGCTCCGCCCCATTGGCTCTGGAATTTCCCACGTTAACCTTATGAGTATTCATATTTAAAAGGAGTTGAATAATTTTGACAGCTTATTCTAGAATTTCTAAATTTTCATTTATATTATTGTATTTATGTAGCGTTTCAATTAGGTGTTCTGCAAAGTTTGATTTCATTGTCGTTTTGTTACCTGATTTTAATGCTTGTTTGTCTTCCTGGAACCTTTTCTTGAAGCTAGGACTTGTTTAGCCAATGTAGAATTTAACAGTCTAAACATTTTTTGATAAATGCCTGACTTGTTTATATCTTTTACTTGGCTGTTAAATGTTTCATTAGAAATTTTGTTTTTTATCATCCAAAAGGCATTATTTTTAGTTCTGTAATTTATTTTCAAATTTGAATTTTGGAAGGTTTTTCTTCACCAAATTCATTGGTTCTTTCATTTAATGCAAATGACATGTATACAAACATACCTATAGATGACACCATTGACATACTCGAACAACAATTAACAACAATATATATATATATATATATATATTTATGAATTTGAACGGAGGATGTTTTTGGCCTCTGGAGACCTCAAAATGAAAAAGTAAATCGGTCCCAGGTCTAGGTCTTACCATGATATTTACAGTCATAGCTTATTCCCTATATGGGAAATTCAAAGTTATGCTATACTTTAAGTGAGGATGAAAAAAAGCATAATAGGCAATTGTCAGCATGTTTTTGGTTACACAATCTTTCAACTTTCTGAGAAGGTGAATTACTCTAGACAGTTTTCTACACAACTGCTCGACATGAGTTTCCCAACTTACTTACTTACTTTCCGTGTCCAGAAATCAGACTTCGCTTTTCCAAAAAATAGCTACCGATATGGCTTTGTCATTCGCATGTAAAAGATCATCTAATGTGCAAGACTGGTCTAGGCATGGGTAGATCAGCAGATGGCCAGGATCCTGAACAGCACCACACGCAAGCGCTAAAGCTGAGGTTCTGAGGACATTAGGGTTAGCACCCCAGCATCTGCTGGTGAGCTTCCTGATGATATTATTCCTCGCTGAGACTTTACCTCTTGTCGCAATACAATGTCAGTGTACGGTCCAGTATGACACCAAGATATTTGGGTGTAGGAGAATGCTGAAGCCGGTCTCCCCACCACCTCACAATCAACTCACGGCCTGCTTCTCTATTGTTTAGGTGAAAGGCACAAACTTTGGTCTTAGCAGGGTTCGGCTTGAGGTGATTTGCGTCATAGTACTGGGAAAGTTCATCTAGAGTCATAGGCAGCTTCTGTTCCACTTCTTCAAAACTCCTACCTTGTGCCGCCACCGCCATATCATCGGCATATATATATATACTGACGTGTAGCGTTTGGCAACGGTTAGTCGTTAGTGTATTACTGTACACTTTTCCCAAGAGTCTTCGATGGTTTACGGTATCGTAGGCAGCTGTTAAATCTACAAAAGCGACACCTGTGATCTGTTTTCTCTCAAACCCATCCTCAATGTGCTGGGTCAGGACTTGGACACAACAAGACTTGCCTGATCGAAAGCCTGCCTGTTGTGGAATGATCTTTTGTTCCAGAAAATCGCCGATTCGATTGAATATCAGACGTTCTAATATTTTATATGTGTGGCATAAGAGAGAAACAGGTCGAAAGTTCTTAGGATCATTTGGATCTTTCCCAGGTTTGAGCTGTGCAGCCACACAAGCTTTCCTCCATGCCTTTGGTATATGCATTTGGCTTACGCACATGTTCATGAGGCTCAACAACCATTGCATGGCATTTTTACCTAGGTTCTTTAGTTGTTCGACCCTGATCTCATCAATACCTGGAGCTCTTTTAGTCTTTAAGCTGGTAATGACTGCAGTTAGCTCGGACATGGTGAATAGTTCTTCCAGGAAGTGATTCTCACTTGCCAAATCACGCACAACAGGCTCCCGGCATAGGTTTTGCCATTTAAAAGAAGGTTGGTAGCGAATTGATCGGTAGTAACTGTTGTAAAGTTGTCTTTTGGTTTTGTCGCATCTCCATTTATGTTCTTGAGGAACTTCCAGGCCCATCTGCTGTTCACCTGCATATCTAAACTCTGCACAAGATCACACCACTTTGTTTTGCGATTTTTGGCAATGACTGACATAAGCTCTTCACCTGCTAGAAGTGTGTCCTCAGCAAAGGGATCATTGTCAAAGAGACCTTGGTACCGTTCTAGCATTGGCTTTGCCTCTTCAGAGAGTCCTGCAATGTAATGGGTTCGACAGCCTCTAGGTATCACTTTTCTCGGGACCAGCTGGACAAGCTTAACGAAGGAGTCATACATCAGGTTGTGGAGGGATATTGGCGATTTCTCTGTCAACGATCTCCTTAAAACCCGTCCAGTCGGCCTTTTTGAAATTAAACCTGTGCCTTAGAGGAACAACTTCAGATTTAACAACAGCACTAACGGTGCAAACTATAGGTCTGTGTTGAGTTCGGGGAATCGGATCACCAACAGACTTTTCACACTGGGAGGCAATCCTGCTGCTCACAAGGATGTTGTCAGGGTTATAAAGGACTGTTCACACCGGCGTAGCCAGACGTATTAATACTTTTTAGAAATACGTAGCTGACATAGCTCTTAATGTAATTCATAAAGAGTGTTCACACCGGCGTATTAATACGTGAGCTACGGAAGCTACAGCGCTGCCGTTACGCCGGCTAGCTACGCGTAGCTCGCATAGCCGAATACGCGCATGCGCACTAGCACACCGGGCTGTCACCGCCACCCTCCCTCCACCTCATAATTAATTTATAAGCGGTAAATGCTGGACTATTACACAAAAATTCACTTAAAAAAATTATTAAATCACATTAATCTATTACATTTAAATTAGACTATAACATAACAATCTAAAGACAACTTTATTATGATCAATTTAATACTTCATCATAGTAGTACCTAATGTACAATTTTTTTGTTTATGCTTGCAAATTTCCTCATCAAAAACAATGTCTCTCTTAATATGGTTTATTATGGCTCATATAGTGGGCTGACATTAATGAAACATTAATGAATTATTTCTAGACATAGGCCTACGTCTTACTTACACCATAGACTATTTTATTATGTAATCCTTATGGATGAGCAAAATTATTGTATGCTTTCTGGTTATATTTTTAATATTATAATACAGCGCAAATCTTATAGCCTACTATATAGGCCTACGGTCTAAAATTAGAGTGAAATATTTTTGTCAACATTAACACATTAATCAACAGACTGTTCAGGGTACATACTATAAAAGCTGCAATTAAACCGTGGCAATCTTAACTGAAATTCATGAAACACTAATAAAAATAAACAATAAATTAATAAATATAAACAAATGTAAAATAATATAATGAAATAAACAAACAAAAGCCGGCTACGTAGCCGTCAGACGTAGCTGCGGTGTGAACAGTGCACGGGCGACGTATTAATACACCGAATACGTCTGCAGACGTCTTGCTACGCCGGTGTGAACAGGCCTTAACCCCTCTTCCATCTACCGCTGTTAAAGGAGCAAGGGAGCTTAGGATCGTGTATGAGCTGCAGGTCATTTGCCTCAGCCCAGGTTTCAAGTTTTGTACCATTTTCACTTGTCTCTTTGTATCCCCAAGCAATGCTCTGGCAATTAAAATCCCCCAAGACAAAATTAATGTCATCATAGCATAGATTATTGGGCTCTGTAAATACATACTGAGATTCGGGAGGCTTATACAAAGAGGTGACACTGTACTGTGGTGTCCTGACCGTTAGTATCTAATAATAATAATAATATCTTTATTGCCGTAAAACAAATATAAAATTGCATGGCATCCGTCAACATTTAATACAGGCATAACAAGCGACAGCAAAAGAAATAAATACAACAGCATAAAACAATTAATAATACGAATGATTAAAAAATTACACAGAACTTGTCATTTGATTGATTTAGAACCTCAGAGCAGCCGAACACCATCTACTCATTTGTGTCAAAAATTCACCCACTGTGTAATATTCTTTATTAATCAGATATCTTTTTAAAATCCGTTTGAACCGTTTTTCGTTCCTTTATTTCCTTATTTGTTCAGGAAGACTATTCAAAAATCTCACCCCCGTCTGAGAGGGCAAGCTTGAGGCTGCTCGGGACCTGTTTTGGGCCAACCTATATTGTTCTCTGCCTTGAGTTGAATACGAGTGAATGTCCTGGCCTTGTGTTAGGCTGCATTTAAATTTGGAAAACATGGCAGCTTCCAAGATATACAGAGAGGCAAGAGTAAGCAGGCCCAGCTCCCTGAAAACGGCCCTACAAGACTCTCTCACCTGTAGTTTAGCCACTATTCTGAGTGCTCTCTTTTGAAGACGGAACAACCTGTGGAAGTCCGCTTCTGCACATCCACCCCAAATTGCAATACCATAAGAAAGATGGGGGTAAATAAGGCCAAAGTAGGCCATTAGCAAGACATTTTCTGGACAAAATTTTGAGAGGACTCTTAAGGCAAAACAGCCTGAAGTGAAGATACCCTCGTGCAGACGTTGTCAAGGTGGTTACTCCAAGTGAGCCCCCGGTCAATGGTGATGCCCAGAAACTTAAAAGAATTGACTTGTTCAATTTTTGAGTCATCAATCATGACCGTTACAGTCTCACTTGGTTCACCGTGCCTGTAAAAATGGATGAAATTTGTTTTTTGAGAAATTATTTTCAAATTGATGTTTTCAAAAAATTGAACACATGAATTTAGATCTACAAAAGTTTTGATTTCTAGATTTGGAAGATTGTTGGCACTGCAACAGAGAGTCGTATCATCAGCATACTGAACCAATTCGCTAGATCCAGATGATGAAGACAGATCGTTAACGTAAATTAAAAATAAAATTGGACCAAGAATGGATCCCTGCGGAACACCATACTTTAACAGAGCTGGTTTTGAAAGATGATTTGAGACCTGCACCTGTTGAGTTCTGTTTGAAAGGTAAGATTTTCCAATGTAGGTAACGGAACACCGTAGTGTTCTAATTTTGACAAGAGGATACTGTGGTCGACGCAGTCAAAAGCCTTGGTAGGATCTAGAAAGACACTGAGTGTTGCGTGATGCTTGTCCAGATTCTCAATTACCTTACTGACAAGGCTATGCACTGCATCCACTGAACATTTCCCCCTCCTGAACCCGAATTGATCAAATGAAAAAATGTTGTGATGATTGAGGAATGCTAACAACTGAATCAAGAACAGTTTTTCAAAGATTTTGCTAAACACAGGCAAAAGAGAGATAGGACGGCAGTTGTTGGCATTGAGTGGGTCCCCCTTTTTAAAGATTGGAATAATTTTTTTCCCTTTTCAGATCTTCAGGGAAACACCCACTCTTAAACGATGCATTGACTGCTTCCGTCAATGGACGTAATATATGCTCAGACAGTTGCTTGAGAAGCCACACAGACATGCCATTGACATCTGTTGATCTCTTCGACGGTAGTTGATTTATGACAGTTGCAACTTCCTCCTCTGTTACGGGGAAAAGTCCCATAGACATAATGGGACTATCACCTATCACTGGCTGCATATTTCTCAAGGATGTCACATTTGAAATTGCTACTTGGGAAAAATAGTCATTAAGGTAGTTTGCCACATTCGAAGGTTCTGTGACTACGCCACTGTTTATTCTTACATGAATAGGTTTTTCAGTTTTCTGGCCTTTTATATTGTTGATCACACCCCATGCTGATTTTGAGATATTGTCACTAGCTTTTAATTTTTTTCTAATTTCATAGGGTTTCGCTGCTCTAATTAGTTTTCTGTAAATTCTTTTGTAATTTTTAAAAAATATTTTGAAATTTGCATCTCTTGTTGCTTTAGCCGTAATATAGTTTTGCTTCAGTTTTTCTCTAGATACCAAAATACCTTTAGTTATCCAAGAAACATTTTGAGATTTTTTTTTATTTTCATCTTTCTTTTTGGACAGTTTGAGTCAAGGTGATATCTAAAGCTGTACATGAAATGTTGAAAAACATCAGTTGATTTGGTTTGTGATAAATAGTTCCATTGCTCATTTTTTAAACAGGCTTTAAATGATTTAATTGTTGAGGGGTTGACAGTCCTTCCCTCATAAACCGAGGAGGGAGTAGTTGCTGGAGAACAATCATGGATATATATCTGCTGCGCATCATGGTCTGAGATGGCTGTAGTAACAACTGATGTTACCAAATTTTCACAGTTTGAGATTACATTGTCAATGGCACTAGACGAGGTTGCAGTTACACGTGTGGGTGAGTTTATGCGCCATTGCAAACCAAAAGACTCTAAAAGGTCTCTCAGCTGTTTAGTCTCAGGAAGAGAGGCGTCTAGTACATTGATATTGAAGACACCAGCAACTACGAATTGACTACTCCTTGAGCTTAAGTCGCTCAGCAAAATCTCAAAATTAAAAAAAAAGCATTTAGAAGACCATCAGGTGACCTATATAGACCTATGATGATTATAGGGTTTTGATTTGACGTTGTTACTTTCACTCCAGCAACTTCGAAGTCTTTGTCTATGGTATTCGGAACAGAGATAGGCGCATAGACTATGGGAGACCTAACAAATATTGCGATGCCACCACCTTGAAACCTCGACCTGACAAAAGAATTAAGACATTTCAAAATTTTTTACATGAAAATACTGAATATTTGCAGACTTGAAATGATCTCAGTATTGTTCCCCTCAGTAAGCAAAGCTGAGGTGATGTGTATGGCCTGGCAAAAACAGCACTACCATATTGATCATGAGGTCTCTCTAGAATCAGTCTCATTCCCTCTATGTTGGGTCTAGGTTTTAAAATGTGTTTCTTGCACAAGGAGGAAGTCGCATTCGTACGTCTTGCACATATCAGACAGTAATACTTCTTACTTTGTCTCTTGATATTCTCTCGATATTAATCAAGATCGTTACTAATGGCCTTGATAAAGACCATTTAGGCAGATTCATTTTTTTAAGTCGTCCGGTTGTAGAAGGATTTGCCATTTGTCAGCATTGTCAGCACCCGTCAGGACTATGAAACCGCATTTGAGCACCTAACACAAGACTCCAAAAAGAGAAACCTGAAACACTTAATATGCTCTCCCATTGGGTGTGTGAGAGACAATGTGCTTCCAAAAGACTTTATATCCAATATAATTAAATTCCAAAAGCATACTCTAGCAAAAATTACTATAGTTTCTTACTTTCAAAAGTCTTTTAGAAAATTAAGAAATGGCTTGTCACACAGAGATTTTACAAGTGAACTTCATAAGCTAGTAAATGAATTGGCTCCTGCACAGACTTCAACTAACACCCTACTCAACACCACAAACGGCCCGGCTACCTCAACTAGAGCAAATATCACTTTACCAGCAGACAACTATTCCCCGGTTCCATCTTCCACAACTGCACGTGACCAGACAAGCGATACAGATACTTGCCACTCTTCGACACACAAAGTGAGGGGTCACCACCTGGAGAGCTATGCTGCTGCACTTCAAGACTGCCTGCCTATATCGCCAGTGATAAGTGGTCAACAAAGTGAGAGTGAAAAGCAGAGCAAAGTGTGTTTTTTAGGCTAATGCAAGTTAATGTATGTTGTATTAGAAACAAAATTTTAGAGTTGGAAGATTTATGCATTGATAAGAATGTCAACTTAATGTGTATCTCTGAGCATTGGTTACAAGAAAATAATGTTAATGTTTTTATTCCTAAAAATTTTATTCCTGCAACTGTAGTCTGTAGAAAAGCCAGGAAAAATGGTGGTGTAGGAATTTATATTTCAAATTCAATTAAATATTCAGTTATTGATGTTACACAGTTTTACTCTGAGATGAATTTTGAATGTTGTTGTGTTAAATTACTCGATAACAATGTTACTATTTTAAGTATTTACAGATCTCCAAATGGTGATGTTGATATTTTCCTGACTGAATTTGAACATGCCTTGAAAAAAATACTAAAACATGATCAAAAACTTATTATTGCTGGTGATTTCAACATTGAAATGGGTGTTGGATGTGAAAATAATACAGTTTCCCTAAGATTTTTAAACCTTCTACGATCTTTTAATCTCTTTCCTTCAAATAATCAACCAACTCGCAATAACTCCTGTATAGATAACATAATTGTCAATTTTAATAGGAATCTGTTTGACATCACATTGGGAGATCACTGTTTTTCTGATCATGTACCACTTTTATTTAATATGTATTCTGCTACCAACTCTCTCAGAAGTAAAATACAACCTGGCAGTACATATATTAGATTACAAAAAAATGAAAATGTTGACTTATTTAAATATAATTTAGAAAAACAAAATTGGCAAATGATTGATGATTTTAAACAAAATAAAATTAATGTTCAGACGTTATTTGATGATTTTTTTAAGAAGTATGTTAATTTATGGCATTTTTGTTCTCCTTTGATTAAAGTAACTGATAAGGTTGCATGTAAAAAATCCAAAATTATTAATTGGTATACTCCTTCATTAGCAGAAACAAAAAGTAAAATGTTAACTCTGTACTCAATTTATAAGAATATGCTTAAGCAAGGTTCAGAGCACTGTCAGGCTGCTTATAATGTTTATTTGCAACAAAAAAGATTATATCAAAGGGAACTTCTGCAAGCTAAAAAAATTGCTGTAGAACAGTATATAAGCAATGCCTCAAATTCCTGCAAGGCTGCATGGAAAGTTATAAGCAGTGAGTTTTCTCCAACTCACAGTTCTGATGTCAATTTAGATCCGGATGAATTTAACAATTTCTTTATAGACTCAATAAATCAGTTAAGCAAAGGAACTAATCTCGGTCCCAATAATCCAGTAGAACTCTTGAGTAGTATTCCAAAAAACACAACAATGTTCACATGGTCAGAAATTTCCTCAACTGATGTAATACAAGTAGTTGTGACAGTTTTGTTGATAAATAAATACTTGTTCTGATTGATCAATGGCCATGATCATTATGAGATCAAATGGGAATTTAGGAGCTCCTTCCCATGAGAACACAACATTATTTACTTTGCTGTCATGACTTTGTGTCAGGGTTTTGAAGGCATTAAATAAATCCCATCAGCTGAAATATTAACTTGGTGAGCAACAGCCTGTGCCTAGCTGGACTTTGTCCACTCCTATTCCCCACCCCCTGCCAGACAGGAAATTTGCATCCTGACATGTCACAGTTACAACTATGAGCAAATCTGACCTCTTCTACAAGGCAACTCCATGCAGTGAGGATGTTTTAAAGTAATTCAGTATAGTTTAGCCATTTTGAAGAGTTTGCAGTTAGAAGACCAGTGTCCAGCATTGTGAACATCAACCTTTTCCCTTGTGTCCATTCCTTTTGGATTTATTTGGCAGAGGTAAGATTAGTCAATGATCAATTTTGTAAATAATTTGAACCCAATTTTAATCCATTTATGATTTAAATACATTTTGATTTAATATTTTTCTGGTTCTTGATTTGGAACTAATGGCCAGACATGCAAACTGAGGATTTGGAATATTTCAGAGTAAATCATTATTATTTAATAAGTAAGATACTTTGTCAATTTGTTAGTCATATAGTTTTAGTCAGTTTTAAAGAATCATAAATATGACATTTTCATGGTTAGTTAGTATGTTTGGAATTTTACAATTTTGTAATATAGTGCAAAGTAAAACTTGTCTAGAGGAAAAAACATGAAAATTGCTGACCATGTGCTTTCTAATTTTAACTTGCTAATTTACATGAGAATTTAATTAATTGTAATAGTAATGCTGTTCTGTACCCCAATGTAAGTTTTAAATATGTGTTTCCTTTGTATAAATTAATTGTTTTGTGTAAATATGAGTCAAATAGGGTAAAGTATTAATGATTTTGATGATTAACTAATGACACTAAATGTAGGCTAGTAATTATTTTGTTTAAAGATGATTTAAATGCTTATTGAAGATTCTAAAATATTAAAATATTATGTAATGTTTGATTTACTGTAAAATTCAGGTGTCAAAAGGTTGTGTAGGTTAAAGTTGATGAATTTATTTAAATGTTAGTTATTCTTTGAATCATTATTAATTAATTTCAACAAAATATTCCAAATTCTCATGAGAATTGTGTTATTATTTATGTCACTAGTTAATTTAAATGTTGTTTAGCTATGAAATATTTGTCACTGTAAACTTTAGTTGTAAATATTGAGTTAGGAGTGATTTTATGTCTCAGTAATGATTGCAAATTGGGAACACAGTTCAAGAAAGTGTAGTACACTTGGAGCAATTAAAACAATGTTTCATTTGGTTTATAGGTTTTAATATCATTCTATAATTACTTCTGATGCTGGGTAAAATATGTATATACTCTCAGAGATTATTTGTCCAAATGTTTAATTAACTTTATAGTGCTTTAGTAGCTACTAAACTCAAAGTAGTAAATTAGCCCATTGAATTGAAAGTGTCAAAGGTAAATAATGCTACACCGAATAATACAAAGTTATATGCGTTATTATGAACTTTAACCAATTCATGTATAAACCTCTGAATTCTTCTGGACTTACCATTTGTGTTAACGGACTTCTGAAAGATTTAAAATAATTTACTATTTTAAAGTGTGTTAATCTTCAATACTAGAGTGTGTGGGTTTTGCACAGGGAAAAAGTCTGCGGACTTGATTTTGGTTACCTATCGCCCTTTGGATGTGGACTGTGGTATCTTGGACCTGCTCTGGCATTATTCCATTTGTGGCTAGAGGACCTCGACTTCAACACGACCTGTGACTTTGACAGACTCACCTGTGTCCGTGCAGTCAACCTGTGTACAACCTAACTTCAACTATACCAACGCTCTCAAACAACAGATAGGACAATTATTTTAATATTACATTAGTTTACTATTTTGGTATTTATTATGAGATATTTGGACATTTTCAGGATCTATTTTGTTTAGATATAAGTATATGTTCCAGGGTCATATATATTTATTACTGTGTATTATATGTCTTTATTTGTGCTCAATAATTCATCTTAGTGTCGGCCGACAATTTCTAATTAATTTTGGTAGTTATCAAAATGGAAGTTAAAGGTACAAATGTTTTGCAACTGATCAGTAAATATTTTCTTGGGTAATCAAATCTTTGGTATTCATTCACATTGCCTAGTAGCCTTATCTTAGAAGTGATAGTGTTTCAAATCAAAAATATCAGTTTTGTTTGATTGAATATTTAGCTGGTAGATAAAAAGAAAAGACAATAATATCTGCTTTCATTGATAATAGTTGAATTTTGATAGAAATATTATTTGAGACTTGTATGTTTGGTCAATTTAATTTGTTTTAATAGTAAGCCTCTGCCATTCCCTTTATAGTAATTTATTTTCAAAATTAATCACATCATCCTTTACCTTGGAATATTTCCTAGTTTGGTTCCTAGGAAGGTTAAAACTAGGTGGCGCCCTTTTCATGAAGAATTTTGATTTATTAAGGATAAACACTCTGTTCATTTACATCGACCCACCTCAGACTGAGCGACCTGAGGCCAGAGTGTAACATAGTATCTAAATTCTCCAACTCTAATTCAATGGATTATTATTGGCTGTCTAACACAATACTGAAACAAACCATCCATATAATAAGTGAGCCACTTGCTTTTATTTTTAACAAATGTATGTCAGAAGGATACTTTTCCTCATTGCTCAAAATATCTAAAGTGATTCCAGTTTTTAAAAAAGGAGATAAAAATTTACATCAAAATTACAGACCTATCTCTATTATTCCGATATTCTCTAAAATATTTGAATCTCTAATGTACAATCAACTTAGTTATTTTTTCGAGTCCCAACATTTATTTTCTGAATGCCAGCATGGTTTCCGTCCTGGTAAGTCTACCACCTCGGCAGTACTTAACTTAACAGATTTATCACTAAATGCATTTGAAAATAAGGAGTCGATTTCGCTAGTTTTGTGTGATCTCAGTAAAGCTTTTGATAGTGTTCCTTTTGATGTATTACTACGTAAATTATCATATTATGGCATTGAAGATGGCACAATAAAAATTATTCAATCATATTTGTATGACAGAAAACAGTATGTATCAGTTAAAAATAAATGTTCTGCTATGAAACCTGTAGAGACCGGTGTCCCTCAGGGTTCTGTTTTAGGCCCTTTCTTTTTCTTAGTATACATAAACGACTTGTCTCAAAATCTCAATATCCATTCAATAATTTATGCTGATGACACCACTTTACTAGCCAGTCACAAAAACTTAGAGTACCTGAAACAGGTCACTGCAGAAGCTGAGGAACAGGCTCTTGCTTGGTTTTCTTCAAATGAGCTACATTCTAATCTTGAAAAGACACAATATTTGACATTGAGTCTCAAGCAGGAAATTAGTCTAGATTCTGTCAAGCTTTTAGGATTTCACATTGATTCAAAATTAAGTTGGTCAAATCATATTGAGGCGGTTTGCAAAAAGTTATCAAGAGTAGATTGCTTATTATGGAAATTAAAAAAATTTGTTAACCAAGAATATTTGAGACTATCGTACTTTGGTCTGTTTCAGTCCCACATACTCTATGGCATTCTAGTTTGGGGACATTCCCTTCATGTAGCTGATATTTTGACGATTCAAAAAAAGGCAGTTCGTAATATTGCTAATTCAAGATCCCTATCTCATTGTAAACCTCTTTTCATACAATAAAAAATTCCAACAGTAATTAATTTGTACATTTTTCAAGTTTTACTCTACACCAAACCAAACTTGCATTCTTTCCCCCTTAGATCTGACACTCATGAGTACAATACTAGGGGTGGAGGCAAGCTCAGCATGAAACCTCATAGACTGGCTAAAACGGGTGACTCTTTCAAAATTAACTCAATTTGCTTTTTTAATAAACTACCTGATAGTGCAAAATTTGTTGATTTCAATATTTTCAAAAATAGAATTTATAATTGGCTAATTCAAAATCCTTTCTACAGCATAAGTGACTTTATAAAGTGTAATTTTGATGTAAATTTTAATTAAAATAAGCTATTATACCTAATTAATTGTACTTTTTATATTATTTGGATGTATCAGAAACTTGATTGTATTTGGATGATTATTTTGTAATGTATATGACGTGTCCTATTTCTTTGTAAAAAGATCAATTGAATAAATGATTCTTATTCTTCTTATTCTTATTGCCCGGGGTGCGCCCGATTGTGATGTCGTTCATAGCGTCTAATGGTCACAATCTTCGGGGAGGCTCCTTCTGTGCACCCCAGTTTCCCAACTTAACCAACTATCAAGATAAATACCTAATAACTTAACAGGTTTTACATCTTTATAAATAGAAAAGTCCAAAGAAAAGATAATTTTTTCAGTCTTTTTCCCATTAACAATTAAAAGATTAGAATGAAACAATTCCATTGCTACTTCTAAGGCTTGGTTCTCAGTTCTTATTAGATTGTCTAGGTGTTTTTTACTGTTAAGAAGTGTAGTATCATCTGCATATAACACTGTTGTAAAAGGAATATTTGGCGCAAAATCGTTCATAGCAATAATAAATAAAAGAGGTCAAAGGACTGATTCCTGAGGCACACCCATTAATATCGTTCTAAAGTCAGACTTATCACTGCTCTGTACCACCATTTGTTCAATACTACTCAAGTATGATTTAAATAAATTAAGTTATTTACCTCTGATACCATAGTGAAACTGTTTGTCTAGCAGTAGCTCATGATTCATACAATCAAAGGCAATGTAAGATCAATGAGTAAGGCAGATGATAACAGCTTATTTTCTACGTTTTCTAACACTGATTCAATCACATTCTCTACTGCTTTTACAGTATTTTTACCTTGCATGAAACCATACTGTTCCTCACAAAACAAAATATTAGTCACTGTAAAAAGATGAAGATATTAAACAGAAAGAAATTGATTATGAACCTTTATTTGGTATGAAAAACATTGAACTGAGATGTTTACAAATATTGTAAACACACATATGTTAAATAAAATTTTTTTAACAGTCACAACAAATTTATCAAGTTGAGCCTTAATACAGGATTCAAAAACTTTACTTTATAGGAAGTAGAGATATTGGTCGAGAACTAGATGGGCTCAACTTTTCACCCTTTTTATAAACTGGTATCACTTTTGTTACTTTTAGTGCTTGCGGATATATACCCTGATCCAAGATCATATTAAACAGTAAAGTCAACGGTGTCACTATTACTTGACATATTTCCTTTAGAATTCTATTTGATAAGCCATCATAATCTTCACTACATGATGATCTTAAGCTAGTAACAACTTTAGTCACATCTTTGCCTTCAATTGTTCGCCAAACTAGATATTTTTGGCTGCAGGAATGGCACATGCATTCAAATGGACTAGAGAACCCGGTGCCATAACGCCAAGGTCGCTATGTTTAAATTCGAGTAATCTAGATACATATTAGAGTTGTTTAAACAATTGTTATAAACTAATTTATTATTAAAATGTCCTGCCTAGTTAGCTATCTCAAGTCCAGGACCGCTCGCGCATGCGCAGGAGCAGGTGCGTGAAGTGACCAAAAGAAGTCCCTGTCTTGTGCCTGGCTTCCAATAGTAATAATTAATTAATATGTAATTCCAGACCATGTAGTCAAATTCCCTATCTCATTTATTCCGTCATTTATTATTCATCATTCATTCAAAATGTTAATTCACGTTGTGTCCAGTTGACTTATATATTAATATTCCATATGTTGAACGATTAATATATTTCTGTGTTAAATGCTTTAATTAATCAAACAATCATCAAAGCTGGCTCTTAGGGCCTGTGAATTGCAGTAAATTGTCTCCTCTGTTTTAAATAATGTGTCCAGTTATCGTTTCCAACGTGAACGATTTGGTCAGGAACATAAATCACATGACCAGATCACCAAAGTGTGCATCAAGGTATGCCAAATTTCCAGCATTGAGAATTGAAAGAAACCGTTGCCTTACTTATAACATGTGTTAAGTAATTTAAGTTGTGTCATTTTATTTCTTTGATTTGAGACATCCTCCTAATAAAACAAATTTTCTTTGTAGAGAATCCTGAAAACTGGGGTGACAGTATCAACCATTTCATGTGCTGCAGGTTTCTGAGCAAGCGCGCAGGCACCTGCTTACCGGAATGAATTCTTCATTCTGGTTTCAGATTCAGATTTTGCTCGTACGCATACTATTTAGTTAAATAAATTTGGTTTTTATGGTAAAGTATTTAATTTTTTTATCCTTTAATTTAGGGTTACCATAAAACGCTCTTCGTGATAATTGTTTTCTTTGTGTAGGTACAAGTTTCTTACAATACAATGTCCAATTTTAATAATAAGTTTCGGAGGTTTCGGGCTCCATTCAACGCAATATAGAGGGAATCTCTCATTTCTAGCTATAGGAAAAGAGATATACAACATCAAAAACACAAATTTTCACTGGCTGTAACTTCACAACAGTTTCAGAACCTATAATTTTACACGTTAATGCCTCATCTGCCAATTCCATAACAACAACTGACTTGTTTCTTTGCTAACCGAGTCAGTACCGGCGGTGTTTTTTCTGCTTCCACTGTGGCCACCAACAAAATATCTGACTCAGATTAACCAAGCGCCAAAAATCTGAATCTGAATCGGCGTGCACTCTGGACGTACCGTAAGAAGAGCCGATACAGCTATGAAAGAACTAGGCTTAAACTGTCTTGGAGAAGCTGAAGATTCGGGGTATTTCAGTTTCATGATTTTATTTTGTAAAATATTTTGGTCTGAGATTAAACAAATCAATGGTTTTCACTTAGTTTTTAATTGTTATTTAATCGATGTCAAATTTTTAATCGTAACATGGTTTTTTTTAACTGTGCGTGACACATTGAATAATAATAATATTATCTTATTTTTGTGATCGTTGGCGAAGCCACTACAGATAGTTATTGCAATGACTGTAATGCTCTGTTTATTTCTTATGCTGTATAATATTTATGGTTAAACCATCACAGGCGAAGCTGCGGGTACAGGCTAGTTATCAAATATTAATGTTTGAATGTTTGTGAGTCTGTCACATGGACAATCACCTGAAAACTACTTGACTGGACCAATTGAAATTGAACTGATATTTTGCGGGAGTAGGGACAAAAGGAAGATTATCCCTTTCTGCGGTAATCACCCCGCAAAAGTTTTTATTTTTTTTTAACCTTTTTAAATCCATAAGTGGATTTCAACCTCATATAAAACTTAAAATCAAGTCTTGTTCAGATCTCGTATCCCTATGCATTACATATTTTGCATAGGCTACTTATGGTTTTATATGTTTTCTCTTGTCCTTTAAGTTCCATCATACCGTATAATTCTTTTAAAAATAATCAGATTTGTATATTTTTTATCAAGATTACGTCTTAAGATGTAAGTGATGATTTCAATTTAAAGTCTAGATCTAAACAGTGAATCACATACTTACATCAGTTTTTCCCAATGTAATAGCAACATTTCCTCGTTTGATTTGTTGCTTTGAAAGCATTGTGTACGATATTATCTCAATTTTTTTATCTTGCAGTACACTGAGGCTCTTCTTTCTTATGTCTGGATAATCTATTGTAAGTTCTGAAAAAGATTATATTTTGTTAAACATATTTTTATCATTTCAAGGATATAAAATCAAGAAAACACACATACATCACAAGAAAACTACTGGACCTATTGACCTTACATTTTGGGGAATATAGCCAAAATACTACAGATTACCATGGAGCTATTTTTATTTTGAAACTCCTATAAATTCACACTATTGGTATCCAAATTTGTCGTGCTTCTCTAATGAATAAACTTATTATAGTTTTTTTTTTTTTTTTTTTTTTTAAGGGAGAGGAGGTAAAAAATGCTTTTACGCACACAGGTAGCCAGCCTGTAGTGTGAGACTCCTGAGCTTGTCAGACTACTCACTAAAAAACCCCCTCTACTCTGTTGGACACAGACCCGGGATTGTTTGTCACATTACTTCAGGTCAGGTCAACGTGTGACCTAAGCCCTCAGGGCTCGCGCCGTTTCTGGCATTCAATTTCTTTATGACCTAGGCTGCATCTCGGTCAAGCTCTAGCTTCTTTGTGCGGAGAATATCCTGGACGAAATGTGACATACAGGTCCAATTGTCCTCACCCTCCGTCATCATCGGAATGACCGTGTCGACCAACAACTGCCCTACATGTTGTTCAGCCTCCAGGCGGGAACCTTCCCAACGCTGGCAGCGGAAGAAGGTGTGCTCCGCGTCGTCGGGAGTGCCTGGGCAGTAGTAGATGCAATCGGGTGACACGGCTTTGCCCATCCTGAACAGGTACGACCGAAAAAACCCGTGACCTGTCAGAAACTGGGTAAGGTAATAGTCCACCTCACCATACCGTCGGTCAACCCATGGTTGGACTTGCTGAATCAGTCTCCTGGTCCAGCGTCCCCGCGACTCCTGTTCCCAGCTCTCCTGCCAGAGCTGGTAGGTGCGGTTGCGCTCCTCCATTTTTGCATGGTCCTCTCCACGCCGCTGATAAATTGCTTTCCTCTCCGCCGCCAAAAGTTTGACGGGGATTACTCCAGCAACCACCAAGATGGCAGGTTCAGACACTGTTCGGTAGGCGGATGCTACCCTGAGTGCTGCCTGACGCTGCACTCTGGCAAGCCGCATCCTATACACCTCCTTATTGAGCGCGTCTGCCCACACCTCCGCACCATACAGGAGCACAGACTGAACTGTAGACATCAACAGCCTTCTGCGACTGGAACGAGGACCTCCGACATTGGCCATTAACCGGCTAAGAGAAGAGATCACCTTAGCGGCCTTGTCCGCCGTTCGGAATATCTGGTCCCGCCAGCTAAGCTTAGAGTCCACCATGACACCAAGATACTTGGCGGCACGAACGGACTGGACTTCGACGTCCCCCACCCTCAACGGCACAATAGTGTCAATCCGCTTTTTGGTCAGAATCACGATCTCAGTTTTGTTCAGCGCGAGTGAGAGACCGTGATCTGCCATCCATGCGTTTATAGTTCGCATGACTTGGTTTAATTTTAGCTGGGCCAGCTCAACACTACGAGCAGCTATTAAAGCTGCAATGTCATCTGCGTACCCAACTATAACGGTTTCTTCAGGCATTTCAGACCTAAGGAGGCTGTCGTAGGCAACGTTCCAGAGGTCCGGGCCGAGTATGGAACCTTGGGCAGCACCAGAAGTGACACTCATCGTCCGCGGGCCTTCTGTAGTATCATACATGAGGAGGCGGAACCGGAGGTAATCCTCTATAATGCGCATGAGGTATGCCGGGACGTGGAAGTTGTTCTCCAGAGCGTCCAGCATATCGCCCCGAGCAAAGCTCGGTCCCCAAGTACTATATATTAAAGAAAGCATACTAACTCAGTACCCTGAAATTATTTTTTATTTTTTTAAACTCTACATGTTTCGACCTTTAATACTTTGGTACTTTGGTACCTTTAATACTTTAATACTTTAGATAATACTTTGGTCATGAAATTTTGTCATATATATAATTGATTATGGTTTTTTTTTATTTTATCTTTCTCTTGACGTTTGTGTTAAATATTCTTTAATTTTAAAATTAGTTGTGATTTTTTCTTCTTGCACTTTGCACAACTGTCCTTGAAGAGCTGTCAATGAGTGGAAACCTTTTTTGTAAGCTATTGGTGATGATAATTTAAAAAAAATTAAGTTTCCCAGCACTATACAACACTCAATTCACGGTCTTTTCCCCGGTTATCAAAACTCAAGAACAATCGTTGCACGTGCGATTAATTAAACCGGTTAAGTAAAACAAAACGTTTTTAATCTCACTTGGTTTGGATGTGCTTACAAAACATGATCGGAAATGGTTGTGGTATTTGTAAACAGTATTTAATGTAAACATATCAGTGACAGAAGTGAGAACTAATCAAACACAGCTGATCGTTATTTCATAAAATGTAATAGTAAATTTTGGGAGTATATAAAAATTGAGCGAAACTGGGTTTTTGATGGTTTGTTATTTTGTTTTCAAAGAAGTGAGGCCATGTTTAGGCCAAGTAGCCAATAGTAGTGGTTCTGGGGCCTTGTCTAGGGGGGAGGCTAACAGAGGTGTAAAATATCTAATAAAAATATTTTAGAGGCTATCATATATTTTAAAAGACATATACATAGACTATTTTTCTACGTAGTCGCCATCTTTTTCAAGGCATTTTTGATAACGTGGCAACATCTTTTTTAGTCCAGCATCATACCACTCTGCCGCCATTTTAGTTAGCCATTGTTCCACCTCCCGTTTCAGTTCGTCTTCGTTTTCGAAGCGCTTCCCGCCTAAATGCCGCTTCAACTCCGGGAAGAGATGAAAATCACTCGGCGCCAAGTCAGGAGAGTAAGGTGGATGGCCGAAAACATCCCATCGGAAGGATTCCAAAAGGTCTTGTGTTTGACGGGCGGTGTGTGGGCGAGCATTGTCGTGAAACAAAAACACTGTTTTGGTCAACTTCCCCCTCCTTTTGTTCTGTATCGCCCTTCTCAGCTTACGTAGCACTTCACAATAACGTTCAGCTGTAATTGTTTCCCCCCTTGGCAGGTAAACAATCAACAATACTCCCTTAGAGTCCCAAAAGATCGTTGCCATGACCTTGCCAGCTGATTCGGCGACTTTTGCCTTTTTTGGAGTAGGCTCGTCCTTTCCCTTCCACACCATGCTCTGCCGCTTGCTTTCGGGCGTCCAAATGTGCACCCAAGTCTCGTCCCCGGTTACTATCCTGTTGAATAGGCCATTTCCCTCATCATCAAAAAATTGTTGGAACTGGAGAGCATCATCAACCCTCTGCTCCTTATGCCTTTCTGAAAGAAGGCGTGGCACCCATCTTGCACAGACTTTTGACAAAGTGAGATCGTCCGAAATGATTCTGTGAAGCGACGCACGACTAATTTCAACATTTGGAGGAAGCTGTGTGATGATTTCATCCAATGTCAAGCGCCGGTCGGTGTCAATGACCTTGCGGACATCTTCAACAACAGTCAAAACGCGGGAAGTGGACGGACGGCCACTTCGTTGTTCATCATGTAACGATTTTCGTCCATCAATAAACGATTGACGCCAGCGGGAAACCATTGGCCTAGACATCACATTTTCACCATAAACACTGCACAATTCTCGATGAATTTCACTTGCATTTTTATTCTTTGCAGTCAAAAATCTAATTACTGCACGGATTTCACAATCGGCGGTGGGAACAAGTGGTGTCTCCATGATGGCCGGAGCGATACTGGAGGGGCGCGTGCCGTAGGCGGCCGCGACGGATGCAGTGTTGCCACTACATCCAGACGAAAATTCCCCGCGACTCCCAGCTTTCTAGCGCTCGACGCTGTGATTTAAAACAAATGTGTAACTTACTTTTGAGACGACCCTCGTAATTGGGCATTTATAATTTTTTCAAGATATTTTGATAAAACTGACAGGTTTAAATTGGGCGGTAGTTTTCTGGAAGGCTGTCTACTAGGGCTCTTTTCATTGCACTAGGAACTGTTGATTGAGTAATGGAGGCATTTATGATGTTTAGGAGGGGTAAATCAGTTAGTTTTTACAAGATTTATTGATTTTTTCTGTATTTTCTAGGCCTAAAGAGTTTTTTTAGTGGGAGTTGCTTGAATATTTTTCCCAGTTATGTCTTTGATATGGGTTGAAAATGGGCCAGTCATGTAAGTCCATTTATAGAAATTTGATTGTTATGGTTTTGTTCTATTTGTTTGCGTCCTGGGTTTTTACGGTATTTATGAAGATGGAGTTGAAATCGTTGGCTATGTCTATTGGGTTTTTGATTTCATTTCCATTGAGATGTAGAGTTAGATTTTTATTTTTCTGTTTTTTTTTTTTTTGTTCCTTGTTGACAGTCTTCCAGATTGTTTTGTTTATATTTTGGTGTCTCATTTATTGTTTTCATGATTTGTTCCGATTATTTTTTTTTAATGCTGGTGTAGTACATTTTCTTTCAGTTTAAGTATGTTTTCTTATCCTTTTAGTATTGCTCAGTATATATTTGTCATGGGCTAGATTGGCCAGGTTTCGGAGCTTGATCAGTTTTTCATCCCAAAAAATATGGTTGGATTTTCTATTGGTGTTTGAGCTGGTTTTGGGGAAGTGTTCATTTATTTCATCTATTAGGATTTTTATAAAACTATTATATTTATCATCAACCAGTGGAGTTTTGTAGATTTCATCCCACTGTTGGTCAGTTAGGCTCTATTTTTTCAGCTGATTTAGTTTATGTGTAGCTATAGCACTGATGATTGTTTTTAAAAGGTTTGTTTACTTGGGATTGGTGTGTTTTAATTTTGCAGCAGACACTGGGTGGTCTGACAGTGGGGGTTTTTAGGGAATTTATTTTAAAATTTGGGAGGCCTAGGTTTGTTAGGCAGATGTCAATGCTGGTAATTGAAGTTGGAGTAATTTTTGTAAATGGTATTTTCCTAGCCTCTAGATTGTGTTCTTTCAGGAAGTTCGTAAGCTTTATCGTGACTGGGCTAGTAGGGTTTAGTATGTTTACATTGATATCCCCGAGGAAGATAATATCTTTATTTATGTTTGTAAAGCTTTGTTAGAAGATATGGTCAAAGTTATGCAGAAAGATATCCAAGTTGGTTGATGGTGATTTATATGTCCCATAATGTTGAAATGGTATTTTTTGTAGTATAGTCCCAAAAATTCCGATGTTAGTTCCTTGCAGTGGTCGTCTGTGTTGATTTTGGTGAAGTTTGTTTCGCTGTTTTGTTTAGTGTAGGCAGCTACGCCTCCCCATTTATTTTTGCATCTTAAGAAATTGCTGATTAGGATATTGTTATTTATATTCAGGTTTTACATTTAATCTTGTTTGAATCCATGTTCAGCTATTAATACCTATATCAGAATTTGAAATGTTTAGTTTAAATTCGAGTTGACACAGTTTCTGTTGTAGTCCTCGCTGAATATTTATATAGAGAATTATTAGGCGTTTTTCTGAATGCTTATTTGTTTCATCATGTTGGGATCAATTTGGTTATCTTTGTTTGGTCCTTTATGGGCGGGGAATGGCCTTGGAAGTATTTTGGTGGTCTATTTCACAGGTTATCAGTGGTGTTTGCTTGATCTGCTGGTTTTTCTGGGGTTGGTTGCGAGTTAGTAATATAGTCTCGGGTTGTAGATTGAATTGTTTTGGGATTTGGACTGGCCATGTTGTGCTTTGTCCCCTGAACATGTGTTTGTTCAGGAGACTTTTGGAGAGGTTAGTCTTATTGGTGTGATATTTATCATGGTCACTGTCTAGGTAATTTCTATAGGAGGTGGCAGGCGGATGTTTTTAGCGAATTTCCCCTATAGGGAATAAGCTATTACCGTAGTACTCATGGTAAGACCTGGACCCGGGACCGATTTACTTATTCGTTTAGAGGTCCCTAGAGACCAAATAACACCATCCGTTCAAATTCATATATATTTTTATACATTTATATATGTGTCCGTTAGCGTGATAACTCGAGCAAAAATCATCCGATTTTGATGAAATTTAGTACAAACATGTAAACCTACGTTTATTAGAACGAGTTCGCGAACCAGCATGATCGGACTATGGGAACAGGAGTTTATGGGGATTTTATGGGGTAAAAATAGGTTTTTCCCATTTTTTACCCTAAAAGCTTAAAATTAAGCAATTTCTCTCCAAACCATTTTGTTGAGCTTAAAATAATAATTTAGTATATTGAAGCATTAATATGCGCCTGGGTCATTTTCAAACTGGATGCAACTTTACAGTCCTAAACCTTTTAGGATTAAAAAAATATATATATCTTAACAATTTTAGTTAAAAAAAAGTATTGAGTGAAGAAACACATATATAAGAACACACTTTTGAATTGTCATTGATTTTTGAGTCATAATTTATTTTATATAAAATTTTGAATCTAGGTAAGTCATTGTTTTCTACTGTCCTTTAACATGAACTTAACGATATAACTTTTAATTAAGCTGTTTGCAGCAAGTATATAATGTAAATACCTTATTAATAATTAAGTATTTTAACCATAAAGAAACATTGATAGCAAAATTCAATTTTAATATGCATATATTTTTTTATAACAATTTTTGAACAACTGTCCCCCACAAGGGAGACGGAGGTCGTCCCATAATCCTACCCGGGTATTGTTGAAGCTAATCGCCTGATTTATGGCCTTTCCTGGCAGTTGAGGGGTAGCAAGCGCTAGAGTGGGGGTAGAGCGAGATAGAAGATGGAGTTTGTTGCCCCCAGCGACACCGGACGTCTGACGTTCCCAGAAGGATAGGGTTGACATTACAACAATTCGACGCAAGAATTTGAATGGACTTCCGTTAACAAATAATGCAATGAAGGGAATCAGTGTTTAGTACTAGGAAAGGTAAAGGAAATATAAGTGATTAGCGTACAAGGATTTAATTTGCTATTTCTTAGATATTCCTTACGTAGGGTCACTCGGGTCTCTTTGCAGGGAAGTAACTGCGAGAGTGTGATTGACCTCAATTGCAACCTAACAATTGTTTTGATTTTACGTGGTAGCCTCATAAGCGAACATCTTTAACACAAAAACTAAGGTAACGCTGGTGATACAACTATTGGTCATAGTTTATTTCGTTGAGTCGTAAATTAAGACTTATTGAAAGATTTGTTTATACAAAATAATAAAATCACAGTTTTGTACGATATTGAACAAGTTTTATTCAAATCTTTACTGCAAACGTCACATTCCAAATACCAATTGTGTGACGAGAAAATACGTCATCTAACCAGTACTCCTAATGATGTTGATGAAAATATATTTCTGGTCATTTATGATCTAGTAGTGAGTTTGTTATAACAATTCTGTCGAACTATAGGGTGTTAAGTAACTCTGTACCAACCTTTTAGAATATAATTTCTGTGTTAATAACGAATTTATAAATACAGTATCACATTTAAAGCACCTGTAAATCAATCGTTACACACAGAGCCACCATTTTGTTTTTTTTATATCCATGTTACTTAAAATTTTAAATTGTAAATAAATGTTAATGCTAGTTTAATTAGTTTTGCAAGAATATATTACAATTTATAAATTTAAAATTTAATATGGCAGCCATTTAAACATTTTTAACAGTAGTAACGTTATATCAGTAAATCTTAAAATAAACACAAGAATGCTTTTTACTGTAAATTCTGACACAAACGTAATGACACATCGACGTAGAAAATCCAATTAAAAATGACCGAGATATGGCATTTTTGTGGTCTGTGTCTAAAAAACTATGATAGTGCGTGTGGTATAAGTACTTGTCTGCAACTATGTGACCAACAAACCAATATGATAGAATCATAAGAACTAAATATATACTACGCGACACAAAAACAGTCATACCAGTGTTATTTTTTATCAGGTTTTCTATCTTTATATGTTATTGCGTTTGTCTTGAAGGTAATGAGGTACTAGTGGAACCCCGTCGAAATCGACGGTTAATCTTGAGGTTTTATGTAAATTCAGCTAACTGCGTTGGATAGAGTGAAGTCATTAAAATCTTAGTTATATGAAGGGACGATAAGCAATAATAAGTATGACGATTGTGTTCCCTAAAAAACGTGATTGATGAATTCGTTTAACACAATATTTCCTACCTTTCTTTTTATCGGCTTTAGGTTGCCTAAAAGGTTTTTTAGGAGTCTTATAATTGTTTCTTCATTAGTTTGTTTCATACCAAAGCCACTTTCACTATATGGGAGAATGAGTTCATATAATTAGTCTATCATGTTACGGAAAGAGTCAATATTTATTACTGACCATTAATTCAATCTGCTTTAGGAAAATCATTCAGTTTGTATCCGGATTTATAAGTAAATCTTCATCACTTTTTTTTTGTAAAAATATCTGATTCTCCAGAAAGCAGTAACATTCTTACTTCGATCTCAGCAATTTTAAATCCTTCTCTTGCCACATCGACCTATGTATTTAATTATCCTGTTCTTACTTGATAGTTCATTAGCTTATGGGGTAGTTTTGCCTTGGCCATATAGATCACATAAAGCTGTGCATGTATTTCGTGGATACGAATGAACCATAATTGTAAGACATTTTATCACAAATCTTGAACATTTGCGGAACCAAATCCATAACCTAGTCCAGCATTGGTAACACATTATGCAAATGCGATGAGATGTGATGACACTGTTGTGTTTCCGAATGTTTTGTATGTAGTGAGGTTTAGATGCGTTGTTCAACCTAGCTACATGTGTACATCAAAGTAAAAACTGTGTACACATTTTTTTAATACCTAAATTGACATAGTTCATCTACTTTATCAAAACCATAGACTCCGTAGTTAGTCTATTCCAAAACTTGATCACAGCTCTCATCCTCATCGTACTCATCTATGATACAATTTTCAACCCGATTATCAAAAACTGTTATACCAATAAATTAATCTCAGGCGTTCTTTCTTGAATTTAAAAATAAATGGTGATTGAAAGTAGGAAAAAAAGGCAAGTGCCAACCTTACAATATGTATAAGCTAACCCGATAAGGAATACAGTAGTTATATGTTCCTTTGAAATTTATAAGTCACACTTATTTCATAATTTAAAATTTTCTAAGAGCAATAAAGCATTGATTTTTGAACAAAACATTTCAAACGTATCATAAATTCATCATTTTGTTGAAGCTATAAAAAACTTGCCATGCAGTGGAGAATCCATTTAAAATCATAAATAGTAATGTAAACATTTAATTTTGACAGTTTCAGTAGACCTTTGAATACAATTTTAATATTAACAGCTGGTTCATTAAAAGTAGTGTAAAATTATCCATATGGTTGAAATGTAAACAAAATTGCAGAGTGAACTTTAAAGGCCTCTGGGGCAGAGCCCCAAGGAAATTTACATCGTTTCTCTTTTGAGGGCTCACCTACAGACTAATACCTTTCTTTAGACAACCATACCAAGTTTCTACGCCCAGCCGTGTTCTCAAATTAGCTGTGACAAAAACCTCGTTTTCCTCCATAAGAATAACATGGGATGGGAATTTAAAGGCCACTGGGGCAGAGCCCCGAGGGAATTCTCCATGTTTCTCTTTTGATGGCTCATCTACAGACCAGGACCTTTCTTTAGACACCTCTACCGGGTTTCTACGCCCAGCGGTTCTCTCAAAATAGCTGTCACAAAGAAAAACAGTTTCAAATTAATATATAGACTAGTGTACCTGTTGCTCGAATTCGAGCAATTGCGAAGCATTACAGGCGACTCACGAAGATTATAAAAATACTCACGATCTACGCAACAGTTAAATATAATCAAAATCTTTTGTAAATATCTTATCTTTTCTCAAAAAGCTGATCTTGTTTTTTAGTGTTTCTACAAATCTTTCCCTCTCATAGCCGCATTAGGTTGTCTATAATAACGATTATAAATGAAGAAAAACATTATTTCTTTTCTTCTACTTGGTTGTGTTCTATGACTTTTTCTATGTTTCCATTGTTTGCAAATCGGTTATTTCAATGATTGCTCAAGAAATGCAGCATATTGTTAAGTTTTATTTTTAGCCTATATCAAATTGTCCAGGATTTCTCGCTTTTTTCCATTGTAATAATTTCACCAACCCAAGTTTCGTCTACAGATGCAATACTCCAAAGAATATCACCTACGTACAATCTCCAAGAAGTGGTAAAAAAAGGCAGAAACCAAGCCATACAATAGATTATAAGTTAACTCCATAAGAAATAATTTTAAGAGTTACTGTGATAGGCTATTAGGATTTTCCACTGATTTGGTAATAGAACATTATATTGCAAAACATGACTTGATGCAGAATAAAATCGATTTTAAAATAAGAAAAACCCATTGCAAATACTGTACTTCATTTTGAAAAATTCAATAAATCACAATTTAAATATTAACAGCTGTTTCATTAAAAAGTAGTGTAGAATTATGCATATGGTAAAAAAATTTGAAGAGGCGACTTTAAAGGCTTCTGGGGCAGAGCCCCAAGGGAATTTACCTCGTTCCTCTTTTGATGGCTCATCTATAGACCAAGACCTTTCTTTAGAGACCCCTACCAAGTTTCTACGCCCAGCCGTTCTCTCAAATTAGCTGGAACAAAAATTAACATGGGATGGGAATTCAAAGGCCACTGGGCAGAGCCCCAAGGGAATTTACCACGTTTCTCTTTTGATGGCTCATCTACAGACCAAGACCTTTCTTTAGACACCTCTACCGAGTTTCTACGCCCAGCCGTTCTCTCAATTTAGCTATGACAAAGAAAAACAGTTTCAAATTAATGTATAGATTTTTTGTGAAATATTAATTGTTTAGTATAAATGTAACAAATTTGCCAATATTAATTAAACTATCAATTAACAACCATCATCAAGGCAAGCCAACTATGAGTCTACTGTATTATTCTCCATACAAATAAAATAGCAATTTTAAATTTACAAATCGTCACTAATAACCCTACAAAAACACTTCAATATATATATATATTATATTAGTTGTTTTATAAGATTTACAAACGTAACCATTTAAACAAAAGTTCGTATTAAATAATAAAAAAATTGGCTTTTTTATGAATAAAATACTTCTTTTTCAAATTTGACCATAATTTAACCATTATATTAGTAATAATTTGTTCATAAAGAATCAACAGTTTACTTAAAGCACAGAATGTATGTACTGAGAGGTCTAAAACACTATTGATACATTTAGGCTATTTACACAATATACTGTTAACTCAGAATACGGTAAATAAATATTACCGCAAAGGTCCTCCGCAACAGTTCTTTTTAGCGAATTTCCCATATAGGGAATAAGCTATTACCGTAGTACTCATGGTAAGACCTGGACGCGGGACCGATTTTTTTTTCGTTTTGAGGTCCCTAGAGGCCAAAAACACCATCCGTTCAAATTCATATATATATATATATATATATATATATATGTGTGTGTGTGTGTCCGTCAGCACGATAACTCGAGCAAAAATGATCCGATTTTGATGAAATTTGGTACAAACGTGTAAACGTACGTTTATTCGAACGAGTTCGCGATCCAGCATGATCGGACCATGGGTACGGGGGTTTACGGGGGGTTTTATGGGGTGAAAATAGGTTTTTCCCATTTTTGACCCAAAAAACATAAAATTTAGCAATTTCTTTCCAAACCATTTTGTAGAGCTTAAAAAAACAAATAATTTAGTATATTGAAGAGTTATTATGCGCCTAATGGTTACGGAGAAAATTCCAAAAAATTGTAAATTTAAAATTCCCATGTTATTCTTATGGAGAATAAGTAAACTGTTGTAGTTTGCTTGTTTGTGAACATATTTTGATCAAATTTGGAAAATGTTTTTATTTCTTACTAACTATTCACATTAAAAAAAAAAACAGTTTTACCCTCCCTGATGCAGCAAACCTAGTACTTGTTAAACTAATTTTATTTAGATCGGGAATAAATGTTATATTTTTAAGTAGACATTTCAGTGTAAATCCAATCAGTCGAATGGAAATTCGCTTAGTCTGCAGGTTTGCTGCGGCGGGGGTATTTTCCTTTTACAGTGGATATTAGGTACTATTTGCCTACATAAATGGAGGCAAGTGGTTATTGATTTAGATTGAACACTCCAATCATCAGGCCGCCTAATAGGCGAATGACGCCACTGAACACATAAAAAATTATAAACACCATTGGATCACAATGTAATGGGGTGAGTTGTTGATCAGCTCGATCCTTATGGCTGAATTTTTACCTCTTTCCTTCTCTTCACCCTACATCACTTTCACTCTCTCCAACTCGCACTAACTTCCCCTACATTGGCGTCTCACCCCCTCCACTGTCCTACGCTTATTCATCTTCAACCCCAACGCAGGGACGGGTAGCCCTGACAGGTCAGCCGAGCGTCACTAATAGGATTATCGTATGGGCAGAAAGCCTACACCCCCCCCACAATCGGTCCTGAGTGTTACTTCAGGAATGTTACCCAATGAAAACAGGGAAAAAAGGGAAATTTTGTTTTGTTTTGTTGGCAATAAGCAGCCATATTGTTTCTAGTTTCCAGCAATGTGGAAGTTTATGATTTAAGTTAGAAGAAAACCAGAATACATCAAGAATACGTTTTAATAATGGTAAGTATTTTAATTCATTGTCAAGAGTGTTACTATTTTTTTAAAGTGATATGCATACTTTAGAAAAGTTTACTTAAATCAGTTGTTTAGTGTTGATGTACTATGAATGTAAATCTAACTTCCAAATTCTGGTCTTTACCCAGAGTCCACTTTTATAATTGAATAGTAACATTAGTCAGGAGTGTTACCTGTCAGGAGTGTTACCTACAGTCATGAATGTTACTGAATATAAAAATAATATAACTAAATATAAACTTTTATATAGGCCTATGTACTTTTTTTGTTAGAAAATACACTTTTATAATTAAAAACTGGCTTTATTTTATTGAATTCCCAATGTATAATTCAGGAGTGTTACTTATTGTCATGAGTGTTACCTACAGTCATGAATGTTACTGAATATAAAAATAATAAAAACTAGTATAGAAAACTCTAAGTTTGTATATTTAGTCGTTTGTTTATATTAAGGAAAGATATCAATACACACTAACAACAATCATTGATAATCGATTGAAATTTTCTTGGTTATGTTGAGTAAATTAAAAAAATATAGTTTCTTTTCTGCTGTCGGGTAACACTCCTGACACATAAAAGGTTAATAACAAAAAATAAAATAAAAAAATTCTAAAAACAATATATTATAAGGTCTAGTAAGTTATTTATGACACCATTTTGTTCAAGTATAAAATTTTTTTATTCAAAGAAACAGTTTTTTCCATAATCTTATTACAGTAACACTCATGACATTTTAAGGGTATTACCCAATAAAAAGCAGTAAAAAATCATAAATTACTGGATAAACTGAAAAAATTTCTATTAGGTAGTGTTTATTAATATATGTTGAAATGTTGTTTGTAAAAACAAAGGGGCTCTAGCAAAGTTTTTATTTAATCCACTCTTAACTTGAAAGTTGCATTCAATTTGAAAATGATCCGCCTAATGGTTACGGAGAAAATTCCAAAAAACTATTTAAATTTATCTAAATCTATCTAAATTTAAAATTCCCATGTTATTCTTATGGAAAATAAGTAAACTGTTGTAGTTTGCTTGTTTATGAACATATTTTGATCAAATTTGGAAAAAGCATTAATTTCTTTGTTAACTATTACATTTTACAAAAAAACACCTTTTTGCCCTCCCTGTTGCAGCAAACCTACGTAATCGTTAAACTAATGTTATTTAAATAGGGAATAAATGTGATATTTTTTAGGAGACATTTTAGTGTAAATCCAATCAGAGGTTTGCTGCGGCAGGGGTATTTTCAACCTCCTGTGTCAAGGTTTTCCTCTTGCTGGTTGATAGTCTTACTGTGTCTGTTGTCGTTTCTGACGAGTGCAGGATGCGGGCAGGTTAGGTTAGCTTCTGTAATGATGAGATGTGCCAGGGCTGTTGCACCTTTTAGATTAGGATGGATACCATCATTTGGTAGTTGGAAGTGTCAACAATAGCACCTGAGTCTTTATAATTAATCTTAAGCTGCTCACACATGAATCTGTAGGCTTCATTTAGGCCTTTTTTTTTAATATATGTTCCTCTAGTGTCTCTTCTAGGTAGGATTCCATTCACATACCATTATGTAGTTGGGTGAAGTTTCTGTGCAGCTTAATGGCCAGCCACAGTGACCTCATTGCATGATTGGGGGTTTTGACGTGCTGAGCATTATTAGATCCCAGGTTAATAATTACTTTTCTAGGCATGCATTTTGTTTAGTTTAATAGCTGGTCTAGGTCTTCGATGTATCCCCCTGGTATAATTTTACTGTCCACATTTATTTTGTAGTTGTCCTAGATAATGCTAGCCGCTGTGCGAAGTGTTGAGTCTCCAACAAGAAGGGCTTTTGCCTGTGTGTTCTCTATTTCTTCTGGGGTTCATTTATAGGATCTACTTGGCCTGGATTTGTTGTTGTCGGGGGTTGTTTTGTTAGAGAGGTTTGATTTTTGGGTCAAGAAAGGTCCTCCATCTGTGGATATTGTGGAGTTTGTGTGTCCGTAGCTTCCTAGTACAAGTTTGTAAGCAAGTTCCGAAGTCACATTTCAACCCGCAGTGGGGGTCGTGGAGGCTGGGGGTTTCTGGCAACTTTAGGTGATGTGACTGCCTAGCTAAGGAGTCTGTCAGACTTGCGCCATTTATTAAGTCTCGAATGGTTTGTTCCATTTTTTGGATAACCTGCATTTTAATTGCTATGCCTTCAGATGGGTTATTGGTTTCCTGCCTTCAGAGAGGTATTGGATTCTGATTTTTGGTCTTCGAGTTGTTTCTGAAGGGATGCAATGTCTTCAATGAGTATTTCAATAATTTTTTTCATTTGATCTGACTGACTGTGGTTTTGAAGGGTTTCCGAGTCATTTTCCTTAACATGTAGTTTGCATATATAGGCTAGCACAAGGTGGTGCTTCAAAAGTATTTTTGGTCATTTTGGATAGGCAGGTTTTAAGGCCTTGGAGGTCTTTGAGGTTAGCAGGTTTTTGGTAGAGCGCACTTTGGAAATTATCTGGGTTTGTTGACCTAACTATCCTAGCCTAAAAACTTTTCATGTGACGTGTCTTAACCTAAGTTAGCTTTGGTGTCTTAGTGTTCGTCCCTGACTTACTAGCTAACTTGTCATTTACTAAAAAATTGGTTTGTGTAATTTAATGTAACTTAGGGTATGCTTGCGTATAGTGAGTATTCTTTTTTTCGAAGTGTAGCCAGGAAGTCTGCTTTCTGAATTGTAGTTCTTCTATTCCAGCTTTCATGAGGTCTTAGTTTATCATGCCTTACACCTTCAAACCAAATTTCATCAAAATCAGAGAAAAATTTCTTACGGACGTTTATAAATATAGGTATCCCAAAAAAAGTCCTACCGAAATACAAATTTGAATGAATAAGTTAGCAAGTGTTTTTGGCGGCTGCACTTTACTTTACTACCTACACTCATTTGAAAGAAAATATTGATTCTAAAGTTATTCGTTTGTTTCATTCAATATATTGTTTTGTTGGTTCTAGGTTAGGTTAACCAAACGATAAAACTTATCGAATAATCGATAGATTTGTATTCGAATAGTGTAGGACGTAAAGTAAAGTGCAGCCGATTTTGGCCTCTATAGACATCAAATTGAAAAATTATATCGGTCAAAGCTCCCTAGGTCTTACCGTGCCACCTACGGTAATGGTAATTAGCTACTTCCTTATAGGGAAATTCGCTAACACAACTTTAACCCTTCCCGGACGGGCAAAATCATGGCATAGGACAGGAAAAATTAGAGGAAAAAATAAAAATAAATTTTTGATATGTTTTTTGTTAGTAAAAATGAAATTAAAATAGGCTAAATGAAAATGAAATGAAAATGCTTCTTTAATGAGGCAAACTTAGGACCTAATGTCCTTTCTTACAGTTAACCTCTACGTAAGTTACCTAGAACTTAACTTATTACTTGACTTAACTCACCAAGAATTTCACAATTCCAACATCCTAATTTAAATCAATCATAAGCCCGATCTTTGCTAGCAGCTAGCTAACCTAACTTAGTTTAAAAAAGTTATTTCGAAACTGAAAGCAACAAATTAATAGCTTCCTATCGTTCGTTGTATTCACGTTTAACTACCACCACTACCACTTACTACTTAGTACTTACTAGTTACTACACTCTGACTCTACCACCCTACCTACACTACACTACCTCGACCTCGACTCCACTCTGCTCTATTCTCTTTCTCTATTCTAACTGACTGACACTGAACTGAACTGATTCTGAAATCGAAATCTGATCAGATCTGAACTGTATCGAATGACTGCCTTCTGCTCTGCAAGTCAGGAGGGGCAACTTGGAGAACAGAGCACTTATTTAAGTTCAATTAATTTCAGCCCATGTCTCATGGACCACTCTTCCACAGATTTAGGTCTTATTTAAAATTTCAAATGCCTCATCCACATAATTTTTACTGTATGTGTATAGCAGCTGGCAGTCATCAGCGTACGTGGATGGGGCAGTTTTTTACCCTATTTGCAATGTCTGCAGTGTACACATTGAATAATATAGAGGGCCAAGACAGCTACCTTACGGGACTCCTGGACTCCTCTACTTTTTTGAAGGACGTTTGACATTTTCAATCCAAGTTTTGTCGTTTGTGTCCGATTAGCCAAATATGATTTAAACCAATCCAAGGATGTACTATCAAAACCTAAGCATTTTAATTTCCTGACAAGTCGTGACAAATATAATCGAAAGCCTGAGAATAGTCAAGGAACACAAGTGTGGAGTTTTTATTTTTGTCCTTAGCTTCGTAAAGAAAGATCGCTGAATAAGTTAAGCAAAGCTGTACAAGTGCTGTAGTTCTTTCTGAAGCCAGATTGACACTTTGGTAATATGCCCTTCTCATCTCCTCTACCTGCTCAGCAACAGCAACAACAGGTACTCCTACTACTCCTAGCCCAGGAACCAGGGGGGGGGTCACATGCCCCCTTACCCCCTAAATGACGCTCCTGAGTGTTAGATTTCGTTATAGAGATGAAGGTGAAAAATGAATGGAAAACTTTAGTTTCTTGCACTATACTATAGCCTTAGGTTAATTTACAGAGTGCACGGATTAGTGAGGCGAAAGCGGGATTTTTTATGCTTGTGATGTGATGAGGGATTTCGGAGCCGGTGGGTGGCAACACTGACTGAGCACTGTTGGGAGGGTTTTGGTTGGTATTTACTCAGGGGAGGTATAGAAGAGGCTACGATGACAGCTGAGGGCTTCTTATTAGCTGAGGGAACGCCATTACCGTAACAAAACGATTGATAGCCATCGGCCTCGGTGGTCTAATGGTCAGCGTGCTGGGCTGATATTCTGTAGGTCCCGGGTTCGAATCCCGCTGGTAGCATTAACTTTTTGTCCAAGATTTTTTTTATTATCAGCAAGTTTGGTTGGTTTGGTTTGGTTATTACAGTTTAATTTTATTATTAAGTCATTATAAAATTTTAATTGAGCAATTTCTAGTTTTATTTAATAAACAGAATTATTTTTCTGATTACTAAACTTTTGTTATATTATTTATTTATCAGCAAGTTTGGTTAGTTCGGTTAGGTTATGATAGTTTAATTTTATAATTTAAAAATAATAAAATTGAATTTGAGGCATTTATAATTTTATTTTATGAACAGAATTATTTTTGCGATTAGTAAAACCTTCATTGCCAAAGTGCTCTCTACTACAGCGCTGTTCACGGAGGAATTTTGAACTAAATGCCTCATTTGTACCTCCCCTAAGTCAGACCCGTTTGGGTGTAGGGGTTTGGGTTTCTGTTTCTGGATTTTATTTTTTAGGTTATCCCGACCTAAACTAAAGTTTATATTTACATTTACACAATTTGATAGGGTTAAAGTGTCATTTACTTAGTTGAATCATTATGGTATTTTGGTAAACAGTATTAAACGTATTTATCAACAGGTATCAAGTATCAACATCTCTTTGTTTAATTTCTGAAATCAGAATGAAATGATGTCTGATTTGTCTTTAAAATACTTTTATGTATACAATGATTCCTACGGCAATGTTGAGGGTGAAGTAAGTATACAATGATACTGTATTAAAGAAATTCATATAGGCCCAGCCTAAATTTTGAATTCATATAAGCGAAAGCAAGGATCACTTTGAAACTGAATGTGGGTAGACTTCTGTAACTGATCTGTTGTCAAAAACAACCAAGTTATAAGGTCAATATTTTTTATTCAATCGTTTCATTCTATTTATGTTCAAAGGTGTAAGGCGGGATAAACTTGAATTAGTTCGCAAATCAGCTTGATTGGACCATGGGAATGGGGGTTTGCGGGTGGATTTTAACTTATGGGGGTTAAATTTGTTTTTCTCATTTTAGGTTCTCCAAAACACAAAATTTCTCAGTTTCTCTCTAATTTAGATCTTTTTAAAGAGCTTAAAAATTAAGTTAAATTTAAAATTTCCATGTTATTCTTATAGAGAATATTTTAGTAATTATATCGACCCCTGGAAAATCGACCTCGATTTCCTGGGAAACGGGAAAAATGTTCTTGTGCTCAAAACCCATGTTGTGGGTAATTTACTCAAATTGTGCTGAATTTCATCCTCAACAAGAATATGTAACAAGTTATTTATAACGATCTGACCGCTGTTCATTCATAGATATCCCCGGAAAAGCAGGCCATAATTTTAATAACAAAGGTGTGAGTATTCATTAGCAGGCCAGCTGAGAATTGTGAACGCGTGAGAGGGACGGAGATTTCCCCGTTTTCCGATATTCCAGGAAAACAGGACGTTTCCGCTAAAAATGACTCACTTTTGAAATCATCGTTTAATTTTGACCATTTTGAAAAAAACGTGTCAGGTCCGGAGCTCGATATAATTACCAATATTTTAAATGTTGTAGTTTGCTTGTTTAACGACATATTTAGATCAAACTTGGCTTAAATTAATTTATTTTATAATAATATATTATTTTGCTAAAAGACACACTTTATCAGTTTCATTGTAGCAGCAAACCTAGGTACCTGTTAAACCTTATGTCATTTAAATAGGCCTAGATTTAACGGCCTAAAATCAATTCAGACTAGGCTTAATAGAAATTCGCTTAGTTGGCAGGTTTGGGGTATTTTATTCCTAAGTAACTTTAAGTTTATGAATAGCCTATCCAGTAATTTGTCATAAGTGGTTTGCTTTACTTTATTGTATTTAAGCTATATTTATATTGTTGAACCGTGACATTTCTTTTTTCAGGAGGATCAGAAGATCATGTATTACTTTCCACCAAAAGTTAACATTGACGAGAAAATGAAAAATGTTGGTCTTAGTGAAGCAATAATTAAATTTACAGAGTAAGTAGTTGTAAATAGATGGTAAAACTGTAGGCATTCTACTTCAATATGCAAAGATTCTGGCAAAGTATTGATTTTTACAAGTCATAAGGTTGGGTGGGGGTCGAAAGAGAGTAAATTTCACTCGCTAATAGGCCTATTCGATGGTTTGTTTGACATTTTGTTGATGGCTTAAAACTGGAACCAGATGTCTTATTGTCGCTTTTAATAGACTATCCAGACTGAATAACCAGCTAATCATAGCCAATTGATATAAATGCTTTACAGCGCATTCATTCACTTGTCTTTGCCTTTAACTTTTTCTGGTGTGTCTGTCTAATTAAATCAATTAGGTTATAATGTAATTTAATGATAAGATAGTCTTGTCACTGTCTAAAATAAGTTAGTCTTTTTGTATTAATTTTTTTTCTCACTTAACAAACTAGTGTGTGCCTAAACCTCATAAAAGTTAGTTGACAAATTTAATTGACGATAAAATAGGCCTATGTCACTATCCTGCCTAAGATAATTTTTTCAAACATGTGTTTTGAATATTAATTACAGTACTTCTTTGTTTAGCCTGTTGTAAGTCATTTATTTACCAAACCAGATTTACATACCAGTAAGATAAATGCATTGTTAAATGCATGCTTAGTACCGTAATAAATAAAATATAGCGTACATACGAAGTGCCTTAACCTACATGCCATAAGCTATTTACATTTTGTAGAGCCTTTGAAAATGCACTCATTATGCCCAAGACTGCCTGTCAGCAAAAACTTACGGACCCAGTAGTAGCATTTTGATATGGTAGTAATTTCCGGAGATAAAAAAAATTACAGGGTCTGACTAAATTTTTAAATAATTTGGTAAAGCATTGAAGAGCAGGATTCTGTTTTAATATAGCCTATAGGTATGTTTTTTTTTTCAAGGGGTAGAATGTTTAAGACATTGTATTTAGTAGTTCCTAGAAAATTAATTTTTTACCTGATTGAATCATTTTAGTGCACACATCAGCTAAAAATAATATATACCTATATTTATCAGTATGGACTAAAAGTTGTTAGTTAATTTAAAAGGGGGTTACTGCCTAGTGACAATAAATATTTTTAAGTTGTTTGTTGATAAGTTTTTACCGTTGTAGAACATTCAACCCAACACAACCGTGCGAGAGTCTTCACACCGAGAAAACTAGGCATTACTACTACAATCCCGAGCCAGACTTCTATCTTGTTATGGTAGGTTATGAAGCCTTACATTTTATTCAGTAGAAAATGCATTCATTAAAATTAAAATGTATGTTGAGTGGGTCTTTGTTTGTTGTCGATCTCCAAACACATGTCCAATTTAGAGTGATGTGCATTACAATTAATCTTAGAAAGATAGGCTTGCATTTCTCAAAAGCTTTACATTCACTTTTGTATTGAAAATAAAGTTTTATTTTAGTCGGTTTAAGTTTGTTTGTATGGTCAGGGGTGAGAAGCATGTGACGTTTCCAACATGCTTGCAACGCAACTTACAGCAGAAATCTTACATGTTACCTCACTTGTTGCAACATTGTATGTGTTGTAGCAAACTCATGGTCTGGTGTCACAGCTTGTTAAATATATAACTGTGTTTTCCTATAGATTATATCTAAATTAATACGTGTTGTAACGTTTGCTGAATGCAACAGAGACATCTCAACCACCGGTGGGGCACACGGGAGGGACTAAGGATAACATATCTTGTAGTGTCAGCGTTCGCCGCTAGGACTGCTAAGTTGAAAAAATTTAAATTAATTTTTAATTTTTAATTTTTTGTTATAAAATTAACTTTTTAATTATAAAATATTGTTTTAAAATTATAAAATAAATTTTTAATTTAATTAAAGTGTCATAACATAACCTAACCACCAGACTTGCTGATAATATAAAAACTATATAAGATAAAAATCTAATTAATGATTACTTATAATTTTTAATTAATTATAAAATTAATTTTAAAATTTAGTATTATAAAATTAAACTGCCATAACCTAACCTAACCAACCAAACTTGCTGATATGAAAAATTTGTTGACAAAAAGTTAGTGCTGCCAGCGGGTTTCGAACCCCGGCCCTCCTGAACACCAATCCGAAACGCTACCAACTATGCCACGGACGCCACTGAAATCACATTGTTTCGTTACGGTAATCGTGTCGCCTCAAGAGAAGACATTAACCACTAGAGATATGACGTCACTACACCTTTAGCCTTAGTCCCTTCCGTGTGCCCATTCCTCTCAACCACAAGTCCATAAGTAGCCTACATCACTAGGAAGAAAATATAATTAGATACCGGTACACTATTTTTAGATTTCAAAAGAAAACAAAGTGCTGGAAATGGTTTCCTGACAAAAATTCCAGTGGAAAATTTGAACAAGAATCAAGAGATTAATGTCTTGATTTATATTTTTTCCTTTGCATAACATATTAGGCTAGGCCCCTTTTATTCACCGCGGTTGCCGGCGGCGGTTTTGTAAATGCATTGCCGTAAATGGGTGCTTTTATTCACATAGGAGCTGTTTCAGAAGTTGCGGGTACCCACGGAGGTTTGTTAATTCATCCGCTTGCACTTAGAAACCGCAGGCGGCGAGCGGTTCGTATATGGAATTTGTTATATGGGATCGTTTATTCAATGCGGGAGCCCGCAGTCGCTTTTGCATTGCTGCCAACCCAAGTCACCAGTGTCACTCACTACACTTGGTCTAGTCATTCGGCTGTGCGCATTGTACTTTACTGTAGTTGTTTTGTCGTGTACATAGCTGAAGCTCTCGCAGTTCAAAATGACTTCATGTCATGTAATGTTTGTAATGTTAATGTTTCATTGATCATTTAATTTTATTCATTGCTTTTTAAAATTATTTAGCATTATTCTAAGGTTTACAATATATGTTACATGGAAGTTTTTATAAAATGGCAATGTGTATAACATTGAACTTTTAACAAATAAATCAATAAATAAGAGATACGGAAGAGAATTACTAAACTTTATAACTTTAACAGGAAATACTTTAACACATTTTACATCTTAACCTCTAAATTGAATCGGAAATAAGACACTGTGTATTCACAGATCGAATTAATTCTCCTTCGACTCAAATAACTTTTTACTGATCAATAACAGGTAGACATCTGAATGCCAAAAACGGTGAGAGCCCTGAGGGCTTAGGTCACATGTTGGCATGACTTGAAGTAATGTGACAAACAATTCCAGGTCTGTGTCCAACAGAGTAGGGGGGGTTTTTTAGTGAGTAGTCTGTGATAGATTCAGGAGTCTCACACTACAGGCTGGCTACCTGTGTGCGTAAAAGCATTTTCCCTCCTCTCCCTAAAAAAAAAAAAAAAAATACAGGTAGACATGTGTTATGCTTAGTCAAATTCTTGTTGATATTCCTATAATTTGTTGATTCCATTCAAATAATATAGGTACGAGCTATTTTCATTAGGAACAGGCTTACCTCAATGGAAAGATTCCTCTTGATCACGAATACAAAGAAATTGTCCGTGTTTATGCAAATAAGTTAAGTCTGTTATCTGAACAAAAATAGCCATAAGTTGTATAAACTCAACAACTTACAAGACTACTATTTCTAAAGTTTATAGAACAAGTGAATTTTCTAAGATGAGAAAGGTTATTTGTAGCTCTCAATCAATTCTTCCATATGCAGGATTAAAACAGAATGCAGGATGAATGTGATGAAATAAGATTTTTGACTCGGATACCTGTTTTTTTCATACTGTTTTCTCTTGTTTCTCTTTTCTGAGTTCATTTGGCTCTTCTACTCGACCGATTTTCATGAATGAGGTCTTGAATTGAAGGTATGCACGCACAGATTTGCCATCAAGCATTGACATATATTTATCTATAATCCCACTTGGCTTACACGTTAACGAAATTTGCTCTCCATGTATTTCGTATGTTTAGTTAGGATGATTTTCTGAGTTCATTTGGCTCTTCTACTCGACCGATTTTTATGATAGAGGTCTCAAATTGAAGGCATGCACGCACAGATTTGCCATAAAGTTTTCTCATAAAGTATCGGTAAATATTTACCTACATATTTACTCGACCAAAACACATAATTTGATTTATCTTCTAATTCTTACTTCAATTTAAGATGTACATTCACCAGTTATAATTTTATAATGCTATATTAATGTTATTCTTAGGTTGTCGGCTACTCATCACTAAAATAAATTAATCACAATTTACTAAAAAAATGTGGTATATTTCAAGTTTACATCAAAACTCATCTTCAGCCTCTAGTAACAACATATGTGAAGGAAAAAACATACCGGAATGAATTAATAATCCTATATATTTTAGTCTAAGAACCTTCAGTAAAATACTGGCTTTCATCTAAGCTATTATTTATTCAAATCGTACGAGTTTCATGCAAACGCAAGGTGAAAAATCAACATAAAAATTTTTCATAAGGTTTTTATGTGATAAAAAATTAATAGCTCCAGTATTGGTACCGGTAACGTTTTTCTATATATTTTTTTCTCATAAATTTGATTATTTCTCGGATATTATATTTGTTTTAACGCTGAAGAGCAGCACGGGTCCTGAAGACTCAAAATAATCAGTAAATTATAGGCTTTAATTTGAGCTATTGATCGTTTGAATTAGTTAAGCTCAAGGTAGAATCATTGTTCCTACTGTATTGCACAATCAAAAATCATAAATTTAATTATTTCTCGGATATTATATTTATTTTAACGTTGCAGAGCAGCATGGGTCCTCTAGTATTACTTACTTACTTCATTAGTTCTTGGTGCATGCTTCGAGCTTCAAGTGATGCCGACCGCACAGTGTCTCTCATACATGGCTTGCTAATCTCCAACAGTTAGCTCAGTCAGGATTCTTTTGAGAGAACAGTCAGGTTGGAGTTTTCTCTTTGGCTCATCTCTCATATCTAACTTGCTGGTACATTGCAGGAGGATGTGTTCAAGGGCATCTTCTTTCAATTGACAAACGAGACTGGGGTGACTCTGTGAGGTTAAATCGAAAGAGATAGGATTGTGTAATTATATGTCCTGTTCTTTGCTCTTGAGGCAAACGATGCTATTGATCTGGATAGGTTTTTGTAGATTTCAATGTTACAGTAGAACCTCTTTAATCCAAACCCCCGTAGTCGGAACGTGCACTAATCCGAAAGCCTCATTGCTCTACTCTATACACAGTACAGTAATTCTTTATTGATTTAAGCACCGTAATTGTTTCTATTGCAATTTACAGTAATGTTCATTCGCTATGTTTACTACTGTATTAAACAAACATTGTATTTTCCTTTATAAAGCGTTTTTTTTTTACTTTTCCTATAACAATTACGATCCATTTTAGCCACGTTGTTTTGTAATCCAAACTATTTAATAGTCCGAACTACCATCGGTCCCAATTTGTTAGGATTAAAGAGGTTCTACCTTGGTTCTTTGAGGAGACCATAAAGGTACATAGTAGGTTCAATATTCCATCTTTCTAACCACCTGTGTCAGAGTTTTATGAGCTGTGGCTATACAACTTGAGAGAGTTGGTTGCGTATGTGGTATTAGATGAATGCATTACATTTTTCATATATTAACGAACCCTTATCAAGCAAATTATTCCAGCATAGTATTACAGCAATGTTATAAGAGCTATTTCAACATGATACCTCAAAACGTTCACTCAAAACAGAATGAAGAAATCAGGAAATACATTTAGGATAAAAAAAGGGATTTTATTATAAAGTCACTGGCTATATGGCGTTTTTTTTTTCTACCTGGTAAGCGGTTTCTTGGCCTTTTGAACACACTGATCTCATTACATATTGAACATTTTCTGGCCGAATACAAATTAATTTGATAAAGTGATGTGTGTTTTAGGTTGTAAATGTCCCTACAGAAACTAGTATAGAGGGTACAAAGTATCACGGAGAAGATGTCCAGGATAGTGTATGTCTAGCTGTTGTCAGACAGGCTTACCACATGTACAGACTGTTCCACAACACGCTTACCGACACATTAGAGTCCAACAGCAGGGATACCACCCATCTCAAACAAAAACTGGAGCTGTATTTTAACACGGTAAGAAAATGTGAGATTTTGTTAAATTCACAGAGAAGTAAGAAATCAGAAATCAGAAATCCTTTATTGTCATTAAGCAAAACAATCTTGCAATAGACATAGTCACATATTATGGTAAAATAGGGTTACACAGTAATCCAGTCAGACTAGATTAATAAGCTAATATCACAGACAATAACAGGTAAAAATTAAAAGTTTAAAAGTAAAAAGAAGGCTGTAGGCTGGGTGGAGAATATACTAGATAAACTATTAAACATCAAAACTTAACAACTTTTACATCAAAAAACTCTTTAATCACATAAAAAGGATGTTCAACAAGCCAGTTGTATAGCCTATCTTTAAAAACCAACTCAGGCAACGCTTTTGACTCAGAGTGCAATACATTGAATAACTTTAAGCTCATGATTGAATGGTTACTGGCACATTTACTTAGTCTATGGGACGGAATTTCAAGTAGAGAGTTAGATCTAGTGTAATGAGAATGGAAATCTTTTCTAACAGCCAAGTCTCCTAATTTTAATTTAACATCAAGTAAACACACATATATGTACAGGTTAATGACAGTCAATATCCTAGTTTTTATAAACAAAGGTCTACAATGGGCTTTGAGAGCTGATTTGGTTACTATTCTAAGTGCCTTTTTCTGAAGTAACAAAACATCACTTATATTACTACCGTTACCCCAGAGAATCAGACCATAGCTTAACACTGACTGAAAAAATGCAAAATAGGCTACTCGGATATATTTCTCAGAAACAACAGTTTTTAACCTATTCACTAAATAAATAACTCTTGACAGTTTTGAACATACTAAATCAATGTGAGCTGACCAAGAAAGGCTGCTGTCAATCAACACACCCAGGACTTTTATGGGCCTAACCTCTTTACAAATTACACCTGAGCCCAAATCTTTGTTTTTAGTATGGCAAACTAGGTGTTGTGTCTTGTCTACATTAAGAAGGAGTTTATTGGCACTAAACCAATCCCCAGCTTGTTTCATTGTATGTTCTACAGATAACTTTAACCTATTGAGATCAGGGTGAACAGTTAGGAACGTTGTATCATCTGCAAACATTGTGGTTTGAGAACCCTCAATACTAAGTGGCAAATCATTGACAGAAATCAAAAAGAGTAGGGGACCAAGGACCGAGCCTTGGGGAACCCCAGTTTTCACTTCAACGCACCTGGAATGCACACCCTTTGCATCAACAAACTGTGAACGACCACTTAAATAAGACTTAAAAAATTGGAGAGGACAACCACGGATGCCATAGTGCTCCAATTTACACAGCAAGAGACCATGATCGACACAATCAAAAGCCTTGCTCAAATCACACGCAGTCACCTGAGCAAGACTCCTTCCCTCAAAAGCTTCCAAAATCCCAGAAACAAAGCAATCAATGGCATCCGTAGTTGACCTTCCACTCAGAAAACCAAACTGACATGCAGAAAAAAGCTTAAATCTATCAAAGTGTGTACATACCTGGTGCTTTACAATTCGTTCAATTAATTTACCTAAAATAGGCACTAATGACACTGGTCGATAATTCTTGACATTACTTTTGCAACCCTTTTTGTGAATAGGAACAACTCGTGCTATTTTCAGCACTTCTGGGAAAACTCCCTCCCTAAAAATCGCATTGATACACAACACCAAAGGAAGCAATATTGCACTCAGAATATACCGGATTATGTAACCCGAGAGGCCGAACACATCTTTACTTTTTGAAGCTTTCATGGCCCGCACTTCACTTATAACCTCCTCACTGGACACATATTTCCATTCAAGGTGAGCTTCACAACGACCGGACCTACGAAGCAGTTCCTCTGAAGACACATCAGGCTGATCAATGGTACTTCTGGCTTCCTCTACTGAGCTGATGAAGAAGTTGTTAAACTCCTCAGGGGAGATCCCCACCTCGACATCCGGAACATTGTTGGTTGTGCTCTTCTTGATGATGTTCCAAGCTGTTCGGCTTTAGTTGGAAGCGGACTCGATGGATCTGTCGTTTGCATCTAGTTTTGCCTGGTTGACTGCCGATTTGTAGATCTTCCGACTGCAATTGTATGCCTTAAGTGTCACCTCGCTAGGAGAAGCTTGAAGTATTGTACAATAGGCCATAGTCCTTTCTTTCATTTTTTTCAAGTCCTGTGTGTACCAAGATTTTCCTGCACCACTCGAAGTTTTGTTCTTCTTTCTTACGATTTTCTCCGGGTAACTTATGTAAAAAACATCCAGAAGAGTGTAGAAAAAAACATTAAATAAGTCCTCAGCAGGTAAATTACCAAAGTTTAACAGAGGCAGCCAGTCAATTTGTAGTAAATTGGATTTAAATTCTTGTAAACGCTTCAAAGAGACGTCTCTATTGACAACTGTAGGTATTTCTGGTCGAGTAGAAGATTGGACCAACTCCACTGTAAGCTCCAGCCCATCATGGTCAGACATATCAGGGTAGACCACTTTAGAAGAATATAACTCTTCCGAGATGTTGGTAAAGATGTTGTCGAGACAGGCGTTGAACCTAGTTGGCGCTCTGTTAATGTAATGACAGTTAAATTGTTCCAGAGTGTAGACAAGCTGCTTCACGCTTTGTAGTTTATTATTTACATCAAATTTGGCATTGAAGTCACCACCAATTATTATATTACACTTGAAACGATCTAAGAATATTAATAACAGTTCCAAATTAGTGAGAAAGATGTTGCTGTCTCCAGAAGGTGAATGGTACACCGATACTATAGCCACAGAGCCAATCCAGTTTTAAATTCTCAAAACTTATCAGGCTGGATACAAAGATACCAGTACCACCCCTAATGAAATTCTTCCGAAAAAAAAGGCTGCACTTCTGAAGCCGTCTAGGTTAAGGAACTCCACTTCTTCTTCAACGAGCCAATGTTCATTTAAGCAGATAATACTATACTCGTTTTCTGTACTTTCTATTTCTAACATATTTAGCTTGCCTTGTAATCCTTGAACATTTAAGAATAAACATTTAAGTACACAGGATCCTTTACGCTGTAGGCCTACGACATTTGACTTACAATGTAGTGATGTTGAGGTAGATAGGCCTAGGCCTAGTTCCATATGGACTTTAGGAGGTGTTAGTTCTTTTTGCGTTGCGGTCTCGCATTCCATAAAAAACTCTTCCTATCATTGTGGAACGGTCTAGGTTTAGGTCTAGGTGATGTGTACTCACACACAAGTACACCTTCAGGCCACAGTTCCGGCTTTATAATGTTGTCTACGTCTTCCGGGTTGACTCCTACCTTATAGGACTTGTAGCCAGGGAATTTAGTCCTAACTTCTTCACAAATCACGTTACTAGTATTAACGCCCACCTGTTCTAAATGTTCCTTAATGTCCTCGGGTTTGCATTGTAGTGACAATCGAGATACAAACACCCACTCCTTCTTCTGAGCCGAAATCAAATTGGAATTCTCCACACTAGGCTTAGAACCCACGACAGTTTTCTTACTATGGTTAACAGATAACCTCTTCTCTTTTTCGCTAAGTTTATCTAACTTGCCACGGGGGTTAGGCTTAGGCCTACCCAGAGCCTTGGTATCTTGATTGGTAGTCTTATTTTGGGCTGCTATTTGTGCATATGTTTCGATATCATTGGAACCATCAGATATTTTTTAAACACTAGAAACATTTAATACTTCGATATTAACATTTTCATTGTTCATTACATTTGAATCGGATGTGCAACGATCACTTTCGTCTGTAGTGGTAGGCCTATTCCCAATAATGTTTGGGGTTGGAATTGATTTGCTAGAGTTTTCAACTTGTTTCAGCCGCTCATCTATTTTAACGTACTTAGTTTGAATCAAGTCTAATTTATCCCAGATCAATTTTAAGCTGGTATTGTCATTGGTATTGCCACTCAAATGTTCATTTTTCAAACGGTCTATGAAACGTTTAACCTCACTTTCACATGCAGAGCAGAACCACATAGCTTTACCCTTCAATTCTTCAATTTTTTTGCATTCTTCTTTAGTTATTTTGCTACATTTGAGGTAAAACCACTTTTCACATATACCTCCGCAAAAAATACCTCCCGTTTTATTAGTAACTTTATAATTACATTCACCACAGTGCTCGTCGTCTTTACTTCCACCCGCCATTTTTCAAGACACAGTGGAATCATTCAAATTCACAGAGAAGTAAGACACAGTGGAATCATTCAAATTCACAGAGAAGTAAGACACAGTGGAATCATTCTTATGGATCAACCGTGCGCTTTTAGCTCGGGATTGGTGGGGTGGAAATAAAGAAGAGCCCGAATGATTATTGTTTACAACAGCAGTTGTAGCGCACAGGCTCTTCCTATAGCGTCAGCGCTGTAGTATGTGATGGTAAGGGGGGAAAGGAGAGCGGAAGGGAATGACCAATAGAACTTAAACTAGATACAAGTGACTGGTGCTAGACACTACTTAAGTGTACCATTGAATGTATCTTCTGTATCTTACTCCTCTGTGTTAGTTTTTTCCTTTTACAATACTGTAGTTAAGAAAGTAACACAATGTTTCCCTAATGCCACAGTAGCCATAATTACTGCAATCATCTTGCTGCCAAACTGTATACTCTGTACTCCTCCAGCAATGTTAATATGTGCATACAAAGGGGGGCCATGTACAAAGGCTGATTTTAAAATCCTGTCTGATGAAGAACAATGTTTGGTTTTTTATTTACAAAAAGCTGCAGGCCAAACTAATTGGTATTTCTGTCCGCAATTAAGTATCAATGTATCTGTAACTTAAAAATAAAATGAATGGTTGATGATGAAGGTTATTTGTTTTGCAGTATCTGACGACACTGAACCTACAAAACTGTGATATCATGGATGTATTTCAAGGTGTGAAGTTCCTACCACTAGATAAGCAAACATTCCTTCACATTCAGTGTTTTGTCAATCTACTAGAGGCAACGTTTCCTGTCGTTGAATTTACCTCGTTCTTCTATAATGATAGTCTAATATGGTGAGTAATTTGTAAATTTTATTTATTAATATAAATTTTACTGTAGAACATGCATGTTAATGTTGTTCAAAGGTTTATTGCAGACATTTACCATCACGATGGTAAAAAAACAACACACAACTTTTCGGGATCTGGAATCTTATCCCGTTCCCAGGTAACTTTACTAACACATTACATTAGTACATTACACATTACAGCAGTAAAAAAAATTTGCACTGTATAGCAGTCAAGTCATGATACAACATGCAAATAATAACCAATCACAAAACACTATAGTCTATAAAAGGTGTAGGGTAAACAGCCCATACAATGGGACACTAATCGCACAGTTTGCAATGATTCCACCAATTAGACTGAAGCATCATGGCCGACCAATCCGAAACACGGAGACAGCCGGAAGTGGCGTCCGGTCCCTGGAAAAATAAAACCAACAAAACGGCTGAGCGATGTACGATGCTGCAAAAAAGGATGTTAATTCTTTTTATTCCTATCACGGCTTTACAACGAGTTGACGTAATTTGAGAATTTTGAGGAGAACTCGTTTCCCTATTTATTGAACATTTAAGTTCCCTATCCTTTAGTTCCTTGTTCAGAATGGGTAGCCAAAGTGGTCTGATTTAAACCGAAGACTGACTGATTGGTTGGTCTGCTAATTTAATGTATGAGGCTTCAATGCGTTTACGTTAAAAAAAATTAGGTTTCTTATGGACAATTGGTTTAATGGAACTTTTGAAACCGTGTACAGTAAACGCAAGAAGTCTAGGAGCGCGGTTCCGTCTCTACTAGCCGTCCTGTGTATGTTTCACCCACCCCCTCCACCACGCCTAACCATGAAGACAGCTGAACAACCCCAGAGCCGAGTGGGCCAGATGTTTTGAAATGAGCAATAAACACTCCCCCCTACATCCCGGGCCCTAGCGCGGCCGCCCGACCAGACTTAATGCGACAACTGTACTCAGTGTAACTATTTCCAATTAGAGGGTAAATTGTACTATCAAGATGCGAGCATGGCCATGGGGTCACCATTGTTGCCTTTCTTTTCCAACATCCTTATGGGGGAGTTTGAGCAAAAAGCTTTGTTCATTAATGAAAATACATAATTTATTTTAGCGAATTTCCCTATAGGGAAGTAGCTATTACTGTAGGTGGCACAGTAAGATCTAGGCCCGAGACCGATTTACTTTTTCATTTTGATGTCCCCAGAGGCCAAAAACACCATTCGTTCAAATTTTTATATATGTCCGATTTTGATGAAATTTGGTTTAAAAGTGTAAGGCAGGATAAACTTGAATGGTTCGTGAAGCAGCATGATCGGACCATGGGAACAGGGGTTTATGGGGTAAAAAATGGTTTTTCTCATTTTTTGGTCCTCAAAACACAAATATCCCAATTTCACTCTAGACTTTTTAAAAGAGCTTAAAAAACAAATAATATAGTATAGTAAACCTTCAATAGTTCGACACTCCTTGTAGTTCAACATGGGCTGAGGCTACCCGTCTTAACATTAGCGATCGATATTTTGTTTTGACACGATCACTGGTCAATGACCGGGACCAGTTCTTTCCAGTTTTATGAGTGAAATCAGGATGAAAAACAACCGAAGATCACAAAATATTTTGTCAAGTGATATTTAATGGTTACTATTGTGATGTAAGTTGACTTAAACATTAATATGTCATTTGTTATTGACTTGAGACTCAACTAATGAACAGTGAAATAGTTAAGCTTTTTAGTACCTATTTAATAAATTTGGGTGATTTCCATATAAAACTTGTATTTTTACTTTCCTGTATATTAAACTCCATTTACTTTCTATAGTTCAACATTTCGATAGTTTGACACCCTTTAAGTCTGTCCACAAAGTGTCAATACGTAGGCTACGTAATTGTTTGATAAGCCAATGACTAAATTTTGATTATAAATTATATACATGTTGAGACAATATGTTTTTCTTTTTACTAATATTAACAATGTACATGAATAGATATTAATAATGTAACACGATTTAGTTTGGAATTTAATTACGCCTAATGACAATATTTGTAAACATTGGTTTTTGAGTCATTACGGAGTAAAAATCTACAAATTCGGCACAATTAATTGCCGACAGAGCGCACTGCAGGCAGCACATTCCTTTCCCAATGGGTTAAGGTTATCAAAAAACATTTGAGTCGGTAAAAATCCAAATAACAAGATTTTCCTGTGCGTCAAAGGGTTAAGTTTTTTCACCTGAGGACTGGATCAGATTCCAGATCCTGAAACATTGTGTATTATTTTTTACCATCGTGATGGAAAATGTCCGCAATAAACCTTTGAACTCACCATCACCAACAATGAACTTCAAACAAAGAATGTAACGTTAACCCTTCATAGGAGTTTTCCTCCAGGCGCTTTTGTTTTGTTTAGAATATATGTGTTATCGCCGGCCGGCAGTTCAAAGGTAACCTCACACCCCTCTTTCTAGGGACCGATTGACCATCATTTCGCTCTCCTCCGTCCCCCGTATTAGGAATTAATCAGTATATGGAATAGGAACTAACCTGTTGAAGCTGATGGTACGTAGCACGGAACCTAAATCCGGAACCTAACCTATACCCTCTATGGCCACTAGGTTCATGGATTGTTGTTCCGTGTGTCACCTAGGGTGTTGTCGTTTTATTTCCTAAGTCTTTTATAAATATGTCAATAAAGATTTTTATTGATTTAATCCACATTTTTATTGGTATATATGGGTTTTATACCTTTTTGTATTAATATATGTATAAAATATTAACATATTTGTCCAATTTACCCAAAAGAACTCTTTTGTGTCCCCTATTGTGCTTTAAAAACAAAGACACTCATTGAAGGTTAAAGGAGATATCAAGAAGTTTTGAGTTTTTTTGTTTCAACACTTTAAATCAGTGCAACATTATTTTAAATCCTAAGTGTAGGTTTATTTAGGCTATTCAATATTGATGTAATTAAAAAAAAATATAAAGTGTTCTGTAATCAATGGCGATTCATAGAACACTCTAGAATTCTTTTGAAGCACTGTTTTGATTGTTTAGTTACAAAGCTCTTATAAAGCTACCAATGTTATTGTTTTTCCTTTGTTTCAGGAGTGGTCTGGAACCAGAGGATATGCAAGTGGTTTACCGTTATCTAGTCTCTAGCGTCTTGTCAGAAAAAATATTGGAATCAGACGTTTACAACGGCATTCTACAAACAACTCCTATTAGTAGTTATGGAAGGTCTGTCTATCACAAATATTAAACCTAGTTATAGGTACCATTTAACGTTTGAATAGACTAAAAATAAAAAAAGTAGTAGGCCTAACCGACATGTTCTGCCTTTCTTAGAGCCTATTTAATCTTTTACTTTAAGACTGTCAGCAGTGTGGATACTTAATCTTTGTATACATTGCCAAATAAAAGAAAAGAAAAACTATTTTGTAAAATTAACTTTTCTAAGTACTTTCACAACAATATACAAGTAAATACAAAACTTCAATGCTTTATCTTGAAATGGCGACCATACGAATGTTGGTTTTATTTAGTGACTAAGGCTGACATGTTCCTTAGACACAGCTGTTAATAAATAGCCTATACAGCCCAGAGCATATTTTAAGGGATTTAAGGGTCTGGGGTGTATGGAGTACCCCCCATCAAAAAGAGGGTCCTGGGGTTCCCTCCCTGGAAATTTTTGCATAAGTTAATCAAAAAAAAAAAAAATTGTTTGCGACAAAATCTCAGCACTAGGTGACACTTGTGTCGCCCAGTTAGCATGTTATTTTATGCCCTGATGCAGCCAATGGCAACTAAGGGACCTACAGTTTGTAGTGGAATCCGAACAACATTTTGTCTTGTAATTTACAAATTGGAACTGTTTTATAACGAATGTATCTCTTACAAACTTACTTTGGAAAGCTTTTTCAAGAAGCTATTTCTCGTTACAGGTTTTTGACGGGCCCAGAGAATGTCCACAGTAACACCAACAGTGTAGGGAAGGTACCAAAAGTATTTCTTAGTCAGATAAAGCCTCTACCAGCTATGTACCACCTGGTAGTATACAGGCTGGGCTGTTGCGTCGTCTGTTTGTTTATACCAGGTAGGTACTCGTTTACTATTTTGTTTATTACATTCAGATCCCTTTTACTCATTGATATTTTAGGTATTGACATAAACTACTCCCCAACTCCATTGTCCCACTGATCAGTCGCGGGTGCAACCGTGTGTAGGTACTAATCCAAGGTATCTCCAAGTGTTTTTTTCTTCTTTTTTTAAATTTTAATTTTTAATGGGGATTTTCTCATAAAACCTATAAAACAATGGAAAAATAGGATTTTCTAAAAAATGGCCCGAACAATTTCCCTAAAAATGTAGTATGTTATTGTCCTTTAAAATCTGAACAAATTGGTAAAAATCCCATTTCCGTAAAAATTACGGTTCAAAAGTGATTGCAACTTTTGTGATTTTTAACTATAAAATATTATATTTACTACCACCGCTTGCACAGAGTGTGCTAGTGTCTAAAGTTCTACTTTCTATCATATTTTTTGTTGCTCTATAGTTGATAGGTTATAACAGTTGCTATAGCTCACAATAAGTCATTCCATTAGTTTGACTTGGTAAAAGCATTGACTATTGGATACAGAAGTTGTTGTATTAATAGTCAAAGGTAAAAGGTTCAACAAAAGCTAGTAAATTAGATCAGCACAATCTGTTGATAGCTCACATCAACTACAATGATTTTTAGGGGAAACCCGGCAACAACTTCCATGAAGATGGAATGTCTAGTTTTATCAATAGTCAAAGGTTATGCTCTGCCTCTATAAGCTATGCGATATTCATATTTATTATAATCCACTCGCACACAACTAATACTCTTGTTTGTGTGTAGAGTATGAACAACTGACGATGGAGATGTTCCGCAAGTGGGACACGTTTCTCGGCCCCCGACTGACCAAGTTGGTCCCTGAAGTGTCGTCTGTCAAGCGTTCACAAGCTAACGCTGCGGCTACCTCAGCGGATACTGTCAACAGGTTTGTCTACTTCAACAGGATGAACTTGGCTACCAAGAGTACAATACATTGTAACGGAAAACTGAGTTCTGACGTCACTGTTAGCCCTCAGGTCCTCCGGCTGTTGGCTGAGATCAACGCTCAGCACGCAAGGTTAGTAGCAGTGTTGGCAACATTCTTATCAATTACTTGGTAACTGGAGAAGTTTACAAATAGGCTTCAAGTGTGACACCGACAGTGTTGGGGAAGCTACTTTTAAAATGTAGCTAGCTACAACTACTGCTACATTTCCAAAAAAGTAGCTTAGCTACAGCTACAACTACAGTTCCGAAAAAGTAGCTAGCTACAACTACAGCTACAATGAAATGTAGCTACAGCTACAATTTTAGCTACTTTTCCAAAGATGTTACTTTTTATTCCACGCACATTAGGTGAATGTAAAATTAATTGCAACTACATTTTTTATTGAACAAACATTTAAACAAAAAATTTTAGTATTGTATCTAACATTACTTGGAAAACAAATTATTCCTAGATTGTATTTAATTTGTTGGCATTATAAACCTAACATTACAACAACAGAACCAAATAGTTGGGTGTCCCATATCATATTTAGTACCTAACTTATTTTTAAATATTTCATTATTTTTAAGCATCTTATATGTAAATTTCATTAAGTTCAAAGGCCATACAACCAAACAATATTTTAAAAGCTCATTTTATTTCTTTAATATAGATCCATTTATAGATGTCTTATATCAACAATTAAGACCAATATATTGTAAAACGATTATTTAAAAATACTTTTTTGTGTTACAGAGCCTAGCCTACTGAAATTGGAGTTTATTGCCTTTCTTTACTTTTAATGTGAAAAACGACATAGCTATAACTTTTAACCATAGTGATAAGTTACTTGTTCTATGAATAACACTTTTCAATGTCAAGAAATCGTCCTTTATTGTCATTATGCATAGGGCAAATTGTGCTTCAACCTAGTTGGTACAGAAAACAGCATTCAGCAACTTATTCTGAAATCGGCTTTTCATTTAAACATGTTGAAATTTGTAAAGTAAAAATAACATGTAGGCCTTGGCTATGTAACAAGTTGGCTATAGTAGGCTTGTTCTTGCAAGGACTAAACAGATATATTCCTAATAATTGAACTTGGAGCTTGGTATTCGTCTTAAACCATAGCATAGCCTAGGAATAGTCCTATACAAGAGCTGTTTTTTCAATGTAAGTTTCATGTTATATGGAGATTTTTTCGTCACAATTATCATGTAGTCTAGGCATATCTTAAATCTCATCAGGTAATTTCCTCTATGTTAATTTAGTAAACCTTTGAAAAATCTTCGTAATCTAACCAAGGAAGGGCTTGTGATGATGAACCACAATCAACGGCAGAAGCAAAGGTTGATAGACCAGCTTTCGCATTATTTTAAGGTTTAGAGTTGGTTTCCATTAAAACCCAAGTTGAAACACTAACGATATAATAAAGAAACTAAATTTATTACTAATTTCCCTGTCAATCACTTGCAAGCATTCGATAGCGTCTTTTGTCACCGGTAACGTTTAAACGTCGTCTGCATCTAGCGATTTTATTTTATCTGACAGTAATCATAGAGTAGTAAATTAAAGAAATGAGAGCCAAAAATGTGTTCAACACTCATTTAATGGCCTCCATGTCCACACAACGTTGTAATAGGGAATGAAACGGCTGCAACCTGCAACCAGCTGTGTGAAGCCAAGAAAGTAGGCCTAATTTTTTTTGAAAATCTCAGTTTGAAAAGAGGTTGTTTCACGTAAGGTTGAGGTTATGATAAAAATCACTATCTCAAACAATGTTAATGTAGCGAGAAAAGTAGCTAAAATTCCGCTACAACTACTTTAAAAATGTAGCTAGCTACAGCTAAAGCTACAAAATCTTAAAAGTAGCGTAGCTACAGCTAACGCTACAAAAAAAGTAGCGCGCTACTGTAGCGTCGCTACTTGTAGCGCGCTACTTCCCAACACTGGACACCGGTGGTATGACTAATCTAGAAGTTAAATAAGGTACTTGGGTATTATATTAACCACATCTAATAATTATAACCTACCCTAACCTAACCTAACAGAAGACTATGTTTTAGGTTAGGTTAGGTTATGTTTGTTAGATTTTCTTATTTAAACTAATTAAATCTTATTTGAAAGTCAATTTATCAGTGTGATCGGTATAATACCAGAGTACCTTACATACCTTGTTGCCAATATAATCCTTGGTAGTCTTAATGGCTACCGGTTTTGCCATCGTCAAGCCTAGACGTTTTTGTCGCTCCTAGGAGTTTGTCAGAAATTCTTCAGAATGCATAAAGGTGAGGAATAAATAACAAAAACTAAAACAATTAAAAATGTTTAAAACGAGTAGGAATAATACTGTATAGCCATACAAGTCTCGGCACGGCTGCGGGTTCTGGGTGTAGGTCTAGACTGGCCTTGTATATTGGTAGTATACTAATCTTTTGTTGCCAAAATTATAGTTAAAGTTAGTTATTTTGTGAAAACAACCTAAATATGTAAGCTATGCTGGTATTCTTAAACTACCTATGTACTATTGGAACAAAAATACTGTCCAGGTTGTCAGCGGCTGGTAGTTCATCAGCGGAAACAATTGTGAAAACGACGATGGACCATTGGGTAGTGGGAAAACTGTCCAACGCTAGGGAGTTTTTTGTGGTGATCCAACAGAAAAATGCAAACCTCATTGAAATCAGTGGTAAGTTACATGATTAAATAACTAATGTAAATATGTTATTCTATACTCTAGAATCTAAATGTCATGAGGCATACACAAAAAACTAAATAGATAGATTTGAGTATGGATAAAAACCTCAGTGAAAATGCATACGATAAGACCAACCGTAGCTCTCCTAGGAAGTCATGTGAACACTGTCCCATTTATACTAGTCTTAGTCGTACAGTACTACAGCCAAAAAGAATATTTCAATGAAAAACTATAGCTACAACAAATTCATCCACCGCTGTAGTACCTACATATTTTTTTAATGTTTTTTTTTCATCAATAGAAGTTTAGTTTTAGTGTTAAGAAAATCTTTATGTGTAAAATTGAAGCAACCTGCTCTTTCGAGTCGGCTCTGCTCGTCTCGGACAAGGAGGAAGTGATTATCAGGTGACAGGAATACATTTTTTTTTTTGTATTGCACTCTTTACAACAAGACCAACAAGTGTTCAAAAAGTTGAATAAATGAAATTTTCATACATATTTGATGTTTTTACGTGTCGATTAAGTCATTAATTTTATTTATAGTAACTAAACCAAACTAACAAGTATTTTTGTTTGTTTTTATAATTCAATGATGGATTTATGACGGTTTTGTGTATTACATTGGATTGGAAATACAGTAAAATCATTCTCAACACTTCTTACTTCATTTCAAAGTACTAGCACAAAACTGAATTAGGTTGGGTAAACTTAATCAAAATGTATCTACGAGGCATGTTTTTTAAGTAAGTACCGTTTTTAAATTTCTCCGTTCCAGTGCTGCGATTGGCATTTTTGACATTTGTGCTAAGTATGTTCATCTATTGGCAAGCCTGCTCCAGAAATTCGGCAATAATCGGACGTGTTTACATCCGGTTTCGAGCATTCAAAATGATGTTGCCAATTGATACTGCTGCCTACTGTGAAGTGCACGCTGTAATCATATTTTGAAGTGCTAAAGGTGTGAAAGCCATTTAAATTCATCGACAGATTAGTGAAGTGTTTGGTAAGAAAATTATGAGTGACAGAATGGTTTGCAAGTGGGTAAGGGCATTTAAAGACGGCCGCACCAACGTTTATGATGAGCAACGCACTGGGTGGCCACCGGCCACCTGTCATTACTGATGAATTGGCGAGTTGCTCATCATGAACGTTGGTGCGGCCGTCTTTAAATGCCCTTACCCACTTGCGTACCATTCCATCACCTATAAAGTTCTGGCCATACACTTCACTAATCTGTCGATGAATTTCAATGGCTTTCACACCTTTAACACTTAAAAATCTAATTACAGCACGTGCTTCACAGTCGGCGGCAGTCTCAATTGGCGGCACCATTTCGAATGCTCGAAACCGGATGTAAACATGGCCGATTGTTGCCGAATTTCCGGTGCTGGCTTGCCAATAGATGCACGTACACGGCACAAATATCAAAAATGCCAATTGCAGCGCTGGAACGGAGAAATTTGAAAACGGTATTTACTTAAAAACATGCCTCTTACTTTAGTACAAATTTTAATAACACGTGTTGTTTTCAGATGAAGTGAAAAGAATCAGTGAAAACGAGTTGAAAAATATATACTTCAACGTCTAGTCAGCGTAATTTTTATGAGTTTTAATTTCTTGTCTTTCCCTTTTATAACAAGTGTTCAATAAGGCTATTTAGTTTATTTAAAAAGTTATTAATGAAAGAATACTTTTTAAATATCACACAATATTAAATGGCTTAAACTGAGATAAGACACCACATAATGCAGGGTAAAATGGTAAAAGACATTTTTAGAATTGTTTTAGTTTGGAAGTCTGCTGTGAGAAAGTACTGGTTTAAGGTATATTTGTACTTTTTGATAGAATGTTAATGTTAGATACATACAATACTAGAAATAATTCCTAGATTAAACATGCTCCCTTATAAATTTTTAACCCTAAGAATCAACTAAAGACAATTGTAATGTAGGTTTTGTCCTTGTAAATGTTACATTTTTCCTTCTTAACTATCAATATATCACCAGATTTAAAATTAGGAAAAAAACAAAGTAAATATATTTGTTGGCTATCACTTACCCCTGGTAATACAATCAAAGAAAAAGCACTTGCATAAAATTTGTACAGAAATAAGAGAAAAACATTCAAGGTAACCCGGACATGTATATAGTACGCAAAACACTCGCTAAATAGAAGTCAGCTGGCTTAGGATTTTGGAAATCCTGAAATAATAAAATTACTATTATTGAAATCCGTCCCAAATTGACTGTTATCTCAAAGAGAGGCTGAAATAAAGTCATAAGACCTATTGCTGGATCTGAGTCAGTAACAAAGCTACTCAGATCACCTCACACCAAAGTTCTATACTCATCCTTCACCCATACTTGGTTTGAAATACACACCTTGGTGGCGTCCCCATCTTAATTAATTTATAATTGATAATGGATGAATATAGTCGATAATAATATTTTGTGTTTTTTTTATTTCTCTGATTTTGGTGCAGTGACCCTTTATTAAGAGTCCTTGGAGGATAGCGGACATCTTGGATGATTTCAAACAACTGCTAAATAGTTAATTACAATCCAAAAATAGTTTTTCAAACACCAAAGTAATCATAATTTAAATATCTTGTATACTATGAGATTAAAAATTGTCTTTGTTGTTTTGAATTGATTTCCAAGGGAGATCATGGAAGCCAGCGGCCATCTTGGAATTCCCCCTATAAGAGCAATGTTAATTTTCTTATTACTAAACAGATGCTGAAGAGCTATTTACCGTCTCAAAATATTTGTTCTTCAAATACCAAAGTGATTCTAATTTAAATATCTAGTATACTGAGACATTTAAAAAACTTTGTATTTTTTAAATTGTTTTATGAGTTAAAACGTCTAGACTCCAAGGACTCTTAACCTTCAGTGAAAAAGTAAAATGGCCCTGGGTCTAGGTCCTATCAAGCCACCTACGGTAATATCTACTTCATAATAGGAAAATTTGCCAAAAATCATAAACCAGAATATTTTTGTAATATACGGTAGAGTAAAATAAAAACTATTACTTGTCAGAAAAATATAGAACTGTCATTAATGATATGCAATAATAATAGACATTAAGCCAAACTTGTCTCAATGCAGCAAAATAAAATTAGACTTGTGCTTCCGCAATTGAATAAAAAAAGGCAATAACAGAGACTTTGTATAGGCCTATAATAATAACAACCTTTAAAAAAAAACTCTCATGGGCTTATTTTAAATTTTAAAACGCCAACAGTAGTTGTATACAAAAATACAATGGGGTCAAGTGGCTAATGTGGACTGTATTGGTGGAAAATGTAAAACAATACTTAATTTAGTACAATTTTTGGATACAATTCATAAATGGAAGTGAGCAACTTTGTACCACAACACTAACTAGCAGTTTTCAACACAAAATGGAGGACAAAAATATGTTGACTGCTAGCAAACTTTGCCAAACAAGTTAGGGAATCCTTTTTCTGCATTCCAGTCCTTACATATTGCTTCCTAACTGGTATCTTCTTTCATCACCTACGATAAGGTAGCTATCTATTACCACAGTACAGCTCGTGACACATAAGCTGGCACTTGGGCTCGGTGTGGGTTGTTTTGACGAGAGGTTGGAGATAAAGAAAAGGCTGAACTGCAAACATTTCCGCTGACTCAAGGGGTGTATGTCCGTGTTTCTTGTACTTGAGCACCTTAACAATGGGTCGCAAGGACAGTTGACGCATCCCGAATGATGGCACATAATGTTTTTGAGCGACGGTCAAGTGCCAGCTTCCATTTCACAAGCTGTACCATGTCTTTTTAATATAAAATGTTATAATAGATTTTTGTAAATAATGTACATACTAATGTTAATGATTCAACCAATTAACTTGGGTACATAATACTATATATACTTGTACTGAATGTTGTCATTATTGTTTAAATCCTGTTAATATACCAAAATTGTACATAATATATCTCTAGTAACTATGTTTTACTTTAATTATCAATGTTAGACTTTATAAATCAGGTTAACATGTAACTTGGTATGGGATTTTAAATTGTATACTTATACTTGTTTCTTAATGGTTATATTAGAGTCTTGATGATGACCTAATGCTGCCGTGGACAGGTTAAGTGGAAAGATAAGATAATATTGAAAACATGTTTTAAAACCATTGTAAACATTATTAGAATCATCAGATTATAACATTTATCCAATGCCAGTTGTTATGTTCAAAGGCTTAAGAGTCCTAACTCGTAAAGAACTACAAAGAAAATCCCTAATCTCACAGTTTACTAGATATTTAAATTACAATCACTCTAGTGTTTGAAAACCTTATTTCGAGATGGTAAATAACTCTTCAGCGATGGTTTGAAATTAACAAAATTAACATTCCACTTATGGCGGGCAAATCTAAGATGGCCGCTAGCCTCCAAGGACTCTTAACATGCATCTTCTATTGAAACCAGTAACATTTTATAATTTATATTTTGTTGATACCATCATCACAATTTTTTTTACAACTTACAAAAAAATCACTTCTGTATCTGTCAAATATAAGTATAATGTTATGGATTTCACTCAGTCACAGGTCTTATTTCATCCGAAAAATGAGACGTGAGGATTATCAAATTAGCATGCAGGTAGGAGAAATGAGTGGCTGCCGGCTGTGATGAGCCCTAGTAGCGTGCGCAATTAATTAAATGTTAGTTGATATCAATGATATCCGTGACAATACGTCTTTGTATGAGAAATGTTTCTATACTAACACAATCCAAATAAGCTTTTAATTTTTTTTCTAGCGTGTACCGTTTCTTAGAAAAAGTTAGTTTACACAATTAACAGCAAAAACTTTCTGGGCGAAAGAAAAAAGCTACAAATTAATTTACCATATATGTATGTATATCGTATCGTATTAAAGTTTGATAAAGTTCTGGCGTTTGGTTTACAATGTACGAATTTTCAAAGTCACAAGATAGTTTCTGAAATTCTTTATACAAATCTCTCCTTTATATTCTGACTGTCATATTAATTTTGGTGAAAGAGCTAACAAATATTAATTTTTAGATGAATACAAAGAATAAAACGAAGACAATTTTTATGTACTCCATGTTTTTCTAATTAGTTTAGTAACTTTTCTGTAAAGCTCCAAACTTAACGGTATTACAAGTGAGGTTGTAGGCAGAATCTGCCCGCATGACGCAACGTGGCACGGCGGGTAGCCCCTATAGTACAATTTAAATTACAACCAAACTACACCAGCTAAAAATAAAAAAATAAAATGTGATCTAAAAAATTCAACTCTTTAGCTACAAAATCCACCACTTTAACTTTTCTGACCAAATAATAAAACAATAGTAGCCGACGAACTTTTTCATGTCATATTTTAAAACTCATTTAGTAGTACAGACCTTATTTGAAGATTTTAAATACAAAATATTAACTCTTAAGCTTTTAATAATAAGAACCAATGGTGTCCTAGACTTATTGACATCTCTCATACAAAGTTTCAATGATTTACCTTTAGTCTAAGTAGGCTAAATGTCGAGTTATTTTAAAGCAGAACATTGAGCTTTGGTGCCGTTTTCATCGGCATCTAGCGCTTCTATCCTAAAGTAAGGTGGCGGACCTGGCTTTAGCTTCTTGAATGTTAGATAGGCGTGCTCCATCTATTGGTCTTGCGATTGTTGGTTCAGACAATACAAAATGACTGGTGACCAAAAATTGGGTAATTGAGACTTAAACTGTACTTTAAAATTGTCAATACATCTTAAATTATATTTATATAGTGTCCTAACAAACCAAGATTTACATTTTTGGCCTTGCACTTATATCTTTATGCTTACTAATAAATAGAGTGAAAAAGATTGACATGTAAAACAAATCAATTTTAAATTAAGTAGTTTTAATGTTAAATTACTCTTTCTTTAAATTTCAATTTCATTTTAGTTTAAAATGTTTCCATGATTTAATGCTCAGTGTATAAAAGGATTGAAATATAATATTTTTCTTTAAATTGTGTAATTTTTGTCCCTTTTCTATTAATATTAATTTTGTAAGAATAATTATATTAGACCATTAATAGTCAAAGGTTAGACACAGCATTTACCTGATTTTTGCAAATTTCCCATTTAGGGAATAATCTATTACCATAGGTCTCATGGTAAGACCTGGACCCAGGACCGATTTCCTTTAGAAAACCTTTGTAAATTTAATTTTGTATACTCTTGTTTTTAGGCTTTTTAGAGACATTTACAAAAATCATCGTTTCATTGTAGAAAACAAATAAAAATTGTAAAAAAACATGTTTAAGGACCCCTAAACCTCCACTGGACACACCACTGCTTATTATAAACACAAATGACTAAAGGTACCTACATTTGTTCCCTTCTTTCTGATTGATTTTGCAAGCTCGCAAAGGCAATACCTCTTCCTACTATTTTATTTTGTAGATAGGCCATTCATTCTTCACTAATATTTGGGTAAAATAAGATACACATCTAGATGGCGTCCACATTTCAAGGTGTGCAGTGGTGTAGTGGTGCGGGAATGCGTGAGTACGGTGTTACCACTCTGATTTTTCCAAAGAACCTATATATTGGTAAGCGACCTGTTTTTTGTGTGTGAAAATTTTGAGTGTTCTCACATAGGACAATTTACGAACACCACTGAATGTGTCATATACAGGTCTGGTGATATAACTCACAAGTAATTATCAGCCTAGAGGGTCGTTTGAGTCTTATTTATTGAGTACATACATAAAGAACACAGCTAAACATTTTTGAGTAAAATCATGATACCTGCAGCACTGCAAGTTAATTGCATAGATAAACAAATGCGAAATGTAATCGCGGCTTGTGTCTATGAAAACTGTGCCATGTGGAAACGATGAATATTATATTATTCCCATATTCCATTAGGAAATTGAAACTAACTGTTGGTGCAGTTAGTTGATGGTATTCATAAAGTATACTCCGCTAGCAGCCTCTGCATGTAGCGGTTAGTTATCAGTCACACTCAGCTTCACCCCAGGGTGTCTGTCACTTCCTGTCATGGTCCTTCCCATGACATCCATGGTCTGTCCACAACGGGACTGCACTGGTGATGAACTGTGGCATGTTGGCTACAATATATTTATAAGTCGGCCTTAGTTACTAAATTAAGACCATGTTAAATAGTTGTAAGCTTAGTTTTATCCTCTGTTATAGTTACTGTTGAATTTTCCCTTTGGTATATTAAACTATTGAATTTTATTAGTATAAACATAGTATATTTTTTGTTAACGATTTTAAAATGTATTTAACCTAGAAGGAAATAGACGAATTCTATAAGGACAATTTTATTTATGACGAAGCACCTGTACATACATCCTGTAATATTCTGTACGTTTTGTGCCAATAAATATTAGTATTATTACTAACAAGACTACAAGATCGCGCCACTCATCTCCATTCAGACTTGGCTTAAAATAGCCACTTTGTATGGTCACCATTTCCCATTTCATTGAAAAGTATTAAAGTATTTATATCTTACCCCACATTTTTAATGCCTGTGGTCCGAAATTGCTGATATTTAGGGTGTGGGTAATAATCCTTCGTCTCCAGTTTTTTTTATAATTTAAACTTAAATGTTGATTTCCCCATAAAACCTTACAAAATAACAGAAAAATCTAGTTTTAATCATCCGACCTAACTGTTGTAATAAGGTTTGTATTCATTGGCCGCAGGTAGGTCCCAGGAGCTCCTAGTAGGCCCCATGGTTACTTGAACCGCCTTCTTATTTGAACAAATAGGATGAGAAAGTCTACGTGCAATCCAAAGTCAATGACAAGGTAAAAGAGCACAAGACGGAGTAAGTTCTTTTCCCAAAGGTGACATATTAGTTTTACTCCTTGTGAAAGCGTGTTTGCTTGACCTTGGCCGACCTTGATGCAGAAGTCGTGTTTTGTTGTCCACCGTCCACCACATGCAACTTTATACTGTTGTGGTTTTGAGTAAACAACGCTCGTAGGGCTTCGTGCGATACTTGGTTACTGGAAAATTGACCTCGGTTTTTTGCAATTTTGTCACCAGAGACCTACAATGTTCCTAACCGCTGTGCGGTTCCGTTTTCCCTCCAGGGAAGATTGGGTGCAAAATACCAACAGAGGTTAAAAAAAATTAGAAATCAATTTGATGGTCGGTAGCTCCGTTGGTTGCAAGCGACTATGAACCCAAGACAATGAGGTGTGCAGTATGTGCAGGGTCGTGGGTTAGTGTCCCGATGTCTACATTTAAAATTAGTCAGTTCAGTTTATTCTTGTACTTGTACTCTACTGGCTCACCGCTTGCTTTTCCAAGCACAATTACACAGGCATATCTGGACGGGCAAATTCAAGGTTAAATAAAGGTTGTCAACCTTTTTTATAAAGAAATGAAGTTCGTTCGCTACGCTCACTCACCTTTAGGTTGGAGCTTGTTCGCTACGCTAAATCGCCTCCAGGTTGAAGTTCGTTCGCTATGCTCACTTACCTTTTGGTTGCAAATTAGCTGTTGTCATAAATAAAAAAAATCATCGTGCTGCACCCTGTTGGTAAACTTATTAACTTTTTAATGCTATTGAACATCACAGAATCAAATGGCTTAGTTGAACCAGCTGTTAAGATTCTTTAATTCCATTTAAATAAAATGAGTACTCATAAGGTTAACATGGGAAACTCCAGAACCACTGGGGCGGAGCCCTTTTGACGGAGCCGCACCAAACTTCACACAAACCATCCTTGAATAATGCTTAATAATGCCTGAAAGTTTCATTACAATCTGTCGAGCGGTTTCGGAGTCCATAAAGGCCAAACAAACAAACATACATACAAACATACATTGGATTTTATATATATAGATAAGAAGGTTGACTTATTAACATAATGTGTGAGCTTACTTTTGCAGCTTGAAATTAGATTGGTAATTGAAGACATTTATTCAACGACATAATCAGGGTGCTTTTAGTATTTCAAGGGAGAGAAGTGAAAGGTGAGTGCTGACTATATAATGAAGTGATAGCTAAAACCATAGACTAAGGAGAATAAAAGTCCTTAGTCTAGTTTTTCGTATTTAGTTCATGCCCGGTGACATAATCGCTAGTGTCGAGGAAATTTTGTCTCTATTGTTTAGGGTAATTTAATGATTTGTGCTTTTTATGTTTAGTTATATTACTTGGGGACGAGTTATTGTTAGTGATTAGATCGTTTTATCTGTAAAAATGAGGTTTTAAATTATTGAAATAACAGGAAACAGATTGTAAACAAAACACGACCTCTACAGTGTACCGGACAGAATTAACAACAAATTTAGCTTCAGCTGTTCCGTAAGGATAAGAAATCTGGGAGTTATGTTTTATCGCTAAAACTGACTAAAACCAGCTGTTTCTATCGCCAGTTCAAATCGTTCCAAATACCAAAATACAAAACTTAACGAATATATACAAAAATTAAAAGTAACAGACTGCAAGTAATTTGTCATCTGTAGGTTTAGCCATAGATTAAACACACTTCCTGATGGTTAGTCTATGGTTTAGCTGAAGGAGATAACTTATTAATAGCTCGTAATACAGCGCGTTTTCAGGCTGGGTTTTACTAGTTAGCTAGTTCCGGCAGCTAATTATTGACTTTCTTCAATCACATGAGGGTGAAAGTAAGCAATCTCACCCCACTTATAATCATATTACCGTCCTCTTTCGACATTAAGAGCCAACCACACCGCTAGCCATATTAAATGTCGGTCTCATAATAATAAAGTACCTACCTCATTTAGGATGTTCTCAGGGAACATTACTTCAACTAATTTCCTTTTGGCTGCATAGGAAATATTCATTTTTTGCCTGCTTCTTGGGATGATAGTGCTATATGTAGACTATGGGATACACTAACACTCATTGTAAAATATGAAGCATATTTGTGTGTGTTTCATTTGAATTAGTTTTTAAGCAAATTGTTTTATCCTGTGGCGAATTTAACAATAAATGCCTTACCCTTTTGTAATAATACCGGATTACTTGCAAAAGATGAAAGTCACTCTTTATATTTTATCGTAATAGTTATTAATTTAGTACAATAACAAGAAATGAGTGTCAAACGCTTAAACTTGTTGCATAAACTGAACAAAAAAAATATTTGAGTTTATTCCACGCCTAAATTGTTTATTTTATTTTGAGACAAATTTAACGCTGGACTCAGTTTATGTCGTTTTGTTAACTTAGGAAAATAAAAATGCATAAATGTTAAACATTAACACAATACATGCTGTATACCAGAGAAAACATTCCTTCCGTTACGAAATCTACTAAACCAAAAGTTTAAAAATAATAAAAGAGTTTGAAAATACTTTATACATGCTTTCTGTGTTTTTATTTCACTTTTGTCAGAGTATTTTCCACCTAACCTAACCAATAATGACATATTTTCGTTACAAATCCAGTAGTGACTATGACTCAGCGTCCCACAAGTCAGTGTCTTAGTTCCTTCACTGTTTCCGTTGATCCAATCTATAGTCAGTATTGACGGCACATCCTGACTGACGGCAGCCATACAAAGTACCCATGTAGCCTATACGGCTTTCCTTTCTGGTAATGTAACTGTAACCAGTGACCGGGTGTTGAACTGAATTCATTAGAGCAGATGATTCACCCTACTAAACCTGTCAGTTGTTACAGAGATGATACAGCTTTACTTTTTATTTGGGAGCAAGAATTGTTCAAAAACTTGTACAATCGGTTAAAAACGTATAGCAATATTTCGTAAGTGTTTAGTTTTTACATCAATGACTCTGGATGCTACAAGTAGATTAATAAATTGGATGATCAGGAACTTAAGCGTGTAAAATGTCCTCTAAAACTGTTTTAGAGAGTATTTGGAGAGGATGAAAAATGTCTGGTTGGGATAACTTAGTATATAAAGGCCTGAAGAAAGTGTGTAGTATATAAAAAAAGCTATATGTTTATTTTGTAAAATTTGCTAAATGTAATATACAATTAAGTGATGAATATGAATAATATTATATTTCTGTAAAACCCTAAAAACTTAGTTCCCAAACGCTAAATTGCCACAAAGTAAAACGTAATAATAATTAAGGGATTACAAGTTTTAACATTATTTCTTTCTATTACCAGTAACTTTTTTTATGTGATAGCTTGAGATGCTATGCTTCCAGGTATCGGCATCTTGAGGGTTCTATGGACAAAGGTAGTGTACAGAACTAACTCTTCATTAGATAATGGGGCGAGGAAAATGTTTCAAGGGAGGGAAATCTGAAACTAATAAAATCGCACATGTAAAAACAAAACTTGTGGGGTTAAACAGGCCATGCTGCAGCACGGGCAGCGCAACACTACGTCACAGTGGTGGATAGTTGTACTAAAATCTTACCATTAAAATCTTACAAACAGCCAGATTGTTTATTTACCTAAAACATATGGGAATGGTGATGGCAATGAATTTATCAATGAAATCCATCCACTAGTGTGACGTCATGAATCCTGCAGCATGGTCTTAAAAACATCTGTAACAACACTTAACTATTTCAAATACAGCATAGTAACTAGTAACTATACTTTCGTCGTTTCGTTTCTGTATGGAAGCACCGATGTATTAACAACCAACGACAAAAGATTTTGGTAGGTAAATAAAATGCTTTTATTAAAACATTATTAAAACTTAACACACTAAGTTAAATCTACAACACTTTGTCATACAACAATTTATCAACAATTTATTAATACAATGTTTAGGTATTTTTAGTATCTAAGTATTAACTACATGACCGTTTGAACGTTTTATTTATTTCATTTTTGTATCACTATGCAAACTCACTTTTGTTTTTATTGGTTTGAAATTCAATTTATCTTTGCTGCCTACTCAAACTGAAAGTAAATATACAATACTACACTCTAACCAACATAACCTTACTTTTCGTCTTTGATACTGGTATACTTTAGTTTACGTCGTAAAGAGTAGATAAATAGTGTTTGAAACTTCGCTTTACCTTTTCCTAAATAAACAGCGTAAGTGGAAGTGAAGAGTTTATTTAACAATTAGTTTAGTTTCAGATTGTTAACCCAAATACGTCAAGTTGAAATAGATCAGAAGCTGTCAGATTTATTTTTGACACAAAACAAATATTCTTCATATAAATGAAGCAGTCGTGCCAAGGGTATGTTATTGTATTGATGCGATTGTAGATTCGTTGTGTTATGAGCAAACCCTAAAATTACTTAGTATTAAAATAATTAATTTGTCAAACTACAATGTTGTAAAAAGGTGCAACATTGTGGACTGCTGAATTTGTCGTCTTCATCCATGGAACACTGGTGTACATTAATAAGCAATATAAAGCTTGTTGAATATTTAAAATTTAGTTTTTCTTCCGTACAATCATTAATGGATTTGGTGCCTAACAGAAATCTAAGTGAAACAAAAATTGTGTTGGATACACTAACTTAACTAGAGGAAAAAGTTTTATTTCAGACAATATTTACAAAATCACTCATTTACACTGCATCTTTTTTGTACCCACTAAAATAAAAAGAGTGAAGCACACACTTTATAACACACACTTTATAATATACTGTAATGGAAGAAAGAATCGAATTATCCCACAAAAACACACCATAGAGTTTCCGGACATTAACACACACCCAAAAAAATGCTTCAGTAAAAAAAAATAATAATAATCTTCCTGATGTTAAACTTTTCCTCTAGGTGTAGGTATGCTCATTTCTGGCAACAACTTGATGCGGTATCGGCAGTATAGTATAGTATATTTATTTTTTATTTAACAAATTATACAAACATTAGGACCAACAACCGACCGAATAGTACACAATCTACGGATTTCCCTAACCAAATAGTAAAGTGTAAAATTTAACCCTAGAACCGTAATATCCCTAAATTAAATAAGGTTTACACCAGCGCGCTCAAACATAAAATGACCGGAAACAGGCAACAATATGGGATAGGAATATGATGAGAAGTCTAAATGTGGTAGGTATCCAAAGTCTGTGTTGTAAGGTAAAAGTACACTATAACTTTATTAGTTATGATATTTATAATATAATATCAAGCTTTTTTGACAGTTTAGCTTTTCTTTTAAAATGTGAAATCGTATTTGCAAAAGTGCATTGTGGGGTCATTGATGCAAAAGTGTTGTGTGTGTTAAGTCCCCCACAATATGTCTAAAGTCAATGTTCATAGTGACTGTAACCAAAATGTGTCTTACGCGATAATTTCATGACTCCCATAGGTTCTTATCCGATAATTCGATGGTTCATTGCGGCTCCCCTATTTGCCAGTTTGCCAGACCTCACCGTTGCCACATTGTGCCACATGCCACAGAGCCACGGCAGATGTGCGCTAATAGGCCAGAATTGATCATTAAGCTTCTTGCCACACATGGCGGTTGCTGCTCATCTAACCTATATTTGAACCTTTCAATGTCGGGTCTAAGTGGATGACTGCGCAGTCAATGAGTAGGCCTGGTTTGGTCTACAAGCAGTTTGGCAACCCGGCTTAAGTGGAATTAGTTGTGATCACATGAGGTTTTAGGCTGTGAAATTATATTAAATTTAACGAGAGAGGAAGAAGAAATTGTTGTGGTTCTTGAGGAAAATGAGATTTCATCCTTGCTTTTTAATGAATAATGAGCCTAAGTTAGATGGAACGAGCTTTTCAGCGTTCGGTTTATTCCATCAAGGCTGGTGTGACAACAGTGTGTTATAGTACAGTTGCAGAATAGTACGTACTTTCCGTTATCAAAGAGAACACCAAAGAAAACACGAACTCAACACATTGTCTTCCTTAACTATATTCTATTTATTTTATACTGCAGAGGAACAGTATACAGTAATCGGGGTCCAAGCTGGTCTAGTGGTAAATATTGAAGCTTCGAAGCCCGAGGTTACGGGTTCAAATCCCGCCAAGCATCAATGGATTTTATACTTGTGATCATGGTGCGACCCTCAAGGACCAGCCTAATGTGCAAAAAACATTTCCGAGTTAGAAACTAGCATCTTAGCATGCGAAGGTGGGACAATAAAAGTATTATGGTAAAAAAGCACTTAAAATTCGATGAAAGCACATGGAAACAAATCCTCTTGCGGATTCCATTAGAACCAATCAATAAACTAAATCTCATCAACTAAGTTAATAGGATGGTTATTGGTTATGTTTTATCTATGGCACAACTGAAAGTATGTTCAAACATGAATGAGAGTTCAATTTACATAATTATTTAGTTTACATAATATACGTTCTAAATACCTGTAAACTACTTCCTAGTCTCACAGAGATTTTATGAACAGTTTGGCAACGCACAACGGATATGTAGACATAAGGTTAATTTTATGAAAGTAGATCAAGATAATAGCACCATTTTGGATACTGAGAAAATTGTGTGCAAGCTACAATATTATCCAATGTTATGCTGATCTATTCAATCAATTCTTGTTCTGTTTACAATTTCTGATTCTTTTCTTCTGAAAAGTTTTCTCACAGTAAAAGTCCTGACTAAGTAAAGTTAGCAATTGATGCCCTTAGAAGTTGACCTTTGCAACCAACCTAATGCCTTCATAAAAAACACCATAGCACTATAACCCAGAATGCCAACCGCATGGTAAAAAGCATTAAGCGTTTTGAGAGAGCTTTGCCTGTCAATCCGTAGGCAGCGCCACCAGCGTTGCTATGCTATTGCATGGCAACGCTGGTGGCGCTGCCTACGGATTGACAGGCAAAGCTCTCTCAAAACGCTTAATGCTTTTTACCATGCGGTTGGCATTCTGGGTTATAGTAGTACGTTTTCTGTGACCATAGCTATTTGTTGTGCAAGGTAATGCCATTTTTATTGGCACCAATAGAGCTGTAGGTTTGATGGAAAGTTTAGTAGCAGTTGCCAAATACTTGTCCATCCAGTTCACAAAACAGGCCTTGAGGTCACTGTGGAAAGTATCCATTGTTGTCAACGAAAACAAAACATCCAAACTGGTTAGCCTTATTGTAATTTGTTTACTTTGCGGTATACTAACCATGTATTTACATGCTATTTTAACTTGTCTGACACAGCATCAGTTTCTGTTAATATAATTATTGCAATACACTACCTTAATTGTAAATCCATATAAGAACATATTCTTTGTAGGATAGATTCTTTCCGCAGATAGGTGGTGCAGATAGGCAAAATTGGTTGCATTTCTGTTGTGGGTGTGCAACTGACCTGAGCCAGATAGTCGGGTATTCCTCAATTGCGCCAACTACTCCAGGAAGCCACCTGATACGTTTCTTAACTGCTCCAAGTGGCGACCCTCTTTGACTGTATAATTAAGTAGTTCGTCAGGTTAGGTTAGGTTAGGATGACACAAACAAGGACATTCCTTCTGACGGCAACTCATCCCTACCTGGCTTGGGTTTGGAGCAACTAAGGAACATTTTTTGGGACCATTTGAGGGCTTGGCGCAGTTAAGGACATCTTTGGCGCAATTAAAGCACGACCTCTGTTGTGGTTTAATGGAGGTTTCTGTTTCTTGGCTAATGGCAAGAGAATACCCAGAGAATCGCTTATGGGACAGAGTGATGTGACAGTGACGATATCCAGCTCTTTGAAAGCCTTTGGTTGTTAACCTGGTGACTAACTCTTGTCAGGTATCTTATCGCAGTTTCTTTTAGCTTAACCAGTTTCTCCAAATTGGTTCCTCCCATACTGTGATTCCATTGATAAGATTGCATTCGTAGAGGGCATAGTAGACCCTAAGTAGGTCTGCTCGTGTAGTCTCTAGGACACAATGGACAAAGGACATTATTGTAGCAGTCTCCTCATGACTTCGGCGCTAGAGATTGTATTTCATTTTTTTTTTTAAGAAAAAAATGTCAAGCCTATTTCAAGATGACGTATAGAACCATCTTACTTTCCAACTTCTTCGTGGTGCCAAATTTATGAAGTGAAATTGTTAAAAAAAAGTTTTAAAGTTTTATGTTTACTAGCATACGAAAACTTATCTTGTTTAAAGTCTAAAAATCTGTCTGCTATGTAGTAGACATAAGTAAGTATGTTGAAATATACGAATGACCAGAAAACCCATCAAAAACCTAGATTATATTCAAATAGAGGTATTCGTTACAAAATAGTTGTAACTGTAGAGTTCCAAGTTTGTAACTTGTTCCAATTATCTGGTGTATTAATTTAAAAATAGCAGTTTCTTCGAGGGACACCCTGCGTAATTCCTCTTGTTCACTGTCTGTTCCTTAAATTGAAATACAATTTCAGTTAGTGTAATATAACATTATAACGTACTTCATCATCAGATGAAGTAAACGAATGCAGCAACTTTCTATCCTTGAAATGTATATTTATAACAGATGATGAAATCGAACTTAAGAGGTGTGAACTTTAAGGAGCGTCCGTAACTAGAGATAACGTAATGCTAGATAATGGATCTCCTCCCATATGCTAATTGCCTACGATTGGTCTAGTGTCCTTGAAACTTTGAAGAAGTGCCAATATCTCTTGTAAACGAGGGGTGATCTCAACAAAATTGTAACAGCTGATTGAAAATCCTATAAAAATGACATGTTTATCAAATTATTCCCATACTAGCAGAGTGCCCGTCCTTCGTACAGGGTTGGCGTATAAATGCTTATTGCAGTTATAGGAGAGGACACGTGTTAAGAAAATTTAGTTCTTTTAATTTACGGTATGCTATAGTATAGCAGATATACCATAGCCATAATGTTCTAACACTGCACCTTAAACCATAGAAAAAAGTAAAGTTCTCAATGTGTACCACAGCTTTTTGTTGCTAGTTGGTTCAAATTTGATGTTGTCTTAAATGCAAAAAGATTAATGCTGCGCCCTGTTGGTAAACCGTATAACTTAATGCTATTTAATATCATAGAACCAACTTGTGTAGTTGAAACAGCTGACAAAATTCTTGTATTCCTTGAATACTCATAAGGTTAACATGGGAAACTCCAGAGCCACTGGGGCGGAGCCCGAAAGGTTTTTTGAGGAAAGAATGCGTCTATATGTTAATAGGGAATGTGAGCTATCATCACACTAAATTTCAGCACAATCCGACCAGTATTTTTCGCGTTTACTAGTCACAAACATCCATACATCCAAACCTTTTCTCTAGTAGGATAAGTAGGATTCTCTACCATTGGCTAACCAACACAAGTAGACTTCTCATCCCATTGTAAATTTTGAAGCTCGCTTTTCGTGTCTAGTTCATGTTAGCGATACTGATCGCTAGTGTCGACAAATTTTCTTTCTATTATTTTAGGGTTAATTTAATGCTTTCTGCTTTTTTGGTTAAACGAGGTTTGAAATGGCTGAAATAACAAGACACAATTGTTATCAAAACACGACCTCTACAGTGCACTGTCAGAACTAACAATAAAATTGTCTTCAGCTGATCCAATAGTATGAGACTTCTACTAAGGGAGTATGTTTTATCCATGCTATAATACAACTATACTGGAACGAGTGAAGTACAAGTTCAAGCAAGGTTCAACGTGTCCAGTTCTCCTCATGCATGGTCACACCTCTTTTCAGATTTGGCAAACTGGACTTCTGTTCAGAAATAAACCTCTTAGAAATACGTGCATTGCTATTCTGGTCAGTAGTTGTACATAAAAGAGGATGATTTCTCTGAAATACTATTGCAAAAAGCTCTCGAACATGGTGTTGGTAGTTTCAAATTTGTAAATATTTGTGATTGTTGCAGGGTGAATTGTAATGCCCCTCTTTCCATTTGAATTAACCACGAATACAAAACTATCGTGTCGTCTCGCATTTTTATTCTTTGTAGTTGATTAGAAATTGTATATTTCATCACTAGGGTGTAAAATGACTCTTTTCGACACGAGCACAAGTTAAACTGAGCGATGGTTAAAAAGATACATTTTACCCGTGCGTCAAACAATATTTTTAATTTTGTACTATTATTGAAGAAAGCTGCGAAACGAAAATATTTTACATGTCAATATAAGCTCCTAAAATGACTTTCATCTTGTTTTAAATTATGCTATGAACAAACAGCTGTTTAGCAATCGTTTCGTCTGCTACGATCGTATTTGCATCCAATATATCGATGATAGATATCGATATATTGTATTTATCGGGTGCGCTGACGTCACCAATCTGATCCATAATGATGACAATTTTTTATTTGTAGAAGATATGTTTAAAATGTAGTTTAATCTTACTTTAGTTACGAGTTACCCCATCAGCTCAAAAAACTTTAAAAATAAAACTGTCGCTGTACTTCAACGTTTACTCTATGTAAATCTCAACAGTTCATCCACACACGAGTTAAGTTCTTCGTGACTTTCCGGTAAACAACTCAAGTTTAACCGCGTAATAACGAAATCAACTAACAACAATCAATCTACAGAAAAAGTGACGATTACGCAAGCATGAAGTTTATCTTCAAGGTTGAAGGTAAGCACCAATGCATTTACCTCGGTGAATGCACCAGTGAAAAAAACTAACCCCCAAAGGTGGTTGTGTTGTTTTAAAATCGTCATACTAATATTCTTGTTTTGCCACAAATGTTCTTCAAAGTGATTGAAAAAAAAAAAACTTAAGGCTGAAGAAGACCTGGTCCTATAACAGCCCCATTCCGGGGGGGTCTCGGCTCTCTGTGCTGAACTATCACGATTTTTTAAAATTAGGTGTTCCAACCAGTTCATCTTCAAGGTTGACGTATGATTTTAAAACCATTGTTAAGTTGCCAATATGAAATAATTGTCATTGTATCGTAGGTTAGGAATACTGCTATTTTAGTTCTGAGATATAATTTGTTTTCCATGTACCGGTACGAAATATGTTATCTAAATCGTCTTGGATATTTGTATACTACAGTTATTTAATGGCGCTTTTGCTGTATAAGGGAACCAGTGATTTATAAACTATTAAAACAAAAGTTTAGGAAATTTAAATGCTTTCCCTAAAAATCCAAAACTTGTATCGACGTGTAGTGACATATCGGCGCAGTTAACAAATGAAGTTTAGAAAGAAAATAAATAAATATCTCCAAATTCGATCTACCAGTTAAATTGTGATAATATTTTGAAAGTCTAATACTGTTTTAAAGCAGTACTAACAATTCCCTACTTCCTGACATTTCCAATCATATTTGCCTACCCTCATCTCATTGGTACATTTTTACTTATCCATCTAAACTTTTCCAGCTAAACTAACTGAAAAATATTGATTTATTTTTATGACATTATTTCTAGGAAAATAAGAATGCAACAAATTAATTTTGCATCAAATTCAATCGTTTCCGAAGCTTAAGTGTCACATATGAATTCAATGTGAATTGCATAATGCTTTTATACAGGTTTTCTGAGTCATTATTTACGTACGAAACTAACAAATGCCCACGAGCACATAGTAAACATAGTTCAGTAGAAACATCTTGTGAATGTGTGAAGTCAGCAACCTTGAAGATTAAATGGACCATCAATCTTCTAGGAATAGAGAATAGTTGCGCAATTGAGCAAACTCGTAGACTAGTTCATCAGGTCAGGGAGAGAGAGAGAGAGAGAGAGAGAGAGAGAATGAAACAGGGAACTGGGGAAACGAAACAAAAACAGCTGAGACGAAACAATCCAACTAGATATCCGGGAACTTCGGTCTACTCACACACGCACACACGAACACGGGCACTGGCAAAACATAAACAAACGTTAACAGTTAATATAACTGTCTTCAGAAATAATAATCATACTCTTCCATTGCAAACACAACATGCAGGGTAACGGAATCTGTAAATAATAATATTCCCTCCACGTTTTGATCCTACCATTAAAACATAGCTCAACAGCTGAGATTTGTCAAAACATCAGCTGCAACATAAATTAAGCAGAAAAAAGTGGTGGGGGACTTCCCCTCAAACCACCTTAATATTGTGAACAGAGTATAAGATATATTTTGGGCATGAATTATGAAAAGTTAATATGGAAACATAGTAATAGATGTTATGGACAATGGTTTAGTTTTCATCCTAACCCAAGAACAAGGAAACACTATTCTTATTTATTTAAGGAAGTATTTTGTCTGATTCGTCAATATTTTGGTGTTTTAATATAATCAGTTACACAATAATTATTATTTTTTAATCAAATTTACTGAGTTTAAGTAACTCAAATATTTAGCAGTGAACGCAGAATAATTTTTCTCTGGGTTGCCTGCGACGGCAGTCAGCTGTTTTACGTTGTTGTATTCAAAACAAAAACAACAACAATGCAACAGCTGATTTACAAGTATTTATAGTCAGTGTTCCCAACTTCACGCTTTACTTGTTAAAACAGCGTATTCCAAATTCGTTTTGTGTACTTTCTGTTAAAATTCTAGAGTACGAAAAAGTTGAAAAGAGTGTGGGAAAGTGTAAACAGTGTAACGTGTTGAGAAGAGAAAAGAGTGGAGGGAAAGTGGAAGAGTTTAGAAAAGGGGAAAGAGTACAGAAAGTAACTATTTTGAGTGTTATAATTACTGTAAAAATACGTAAATTTCAGGTCACTGTTTTAGTTGTTTAATTGGGCAAAAAAGTGGACCCCCCAATTCCTTTCAATGGCAAAATATGGTTGATAAAACAAAAAGTGTATGTTGATCATCAATTTAATACGAATGTCATAAAAGAATTAATTTTGGATTTAGGAAAGCACTTGCTCAGTCACCAATCAAATATACAACAATTTTACTTTCAATTTTTTGTGCTCCTAACGACTAAAAACGAAACAAGGTCTTACAATGAAAATAATATACGTAAACGCTACTTCCCAATAGTGATAGTCACTGAAACTAGAGCATTGAGATAACCGACCTATTTTGGAATAGCAAGGCTGTTAACACATCATAATTGCTCAACATTTTCTGTAAAAACTTGTCACAAGAATTCTTTTTCAACCAGTCTAGATTGGAAGTTAAAAAAAAATTCAAAAGTTATATCCTAAGAAGAGTCCAATAAGGTTTCTCTGTATTACCACTTTAATCCTTTCGAAATATACGAATATAGCCTAATGTATTTAATGAATTTAAACTATTTTGAATTTAATTTTAAATAAACTCAACATCCTAATGGTTGGGGATTTTATTTTATAGGAAAAAACAGACCAAAATGATTTGCAAATAATGAAGACGGTCCAATTATAAACTCTGAATTATTAAAACTAAGAAAAACATTGTAGTTTATTCAAATTTAAAAAGATTATTTTTCTTTTATTTTTCCAATATAATTAAAACAATTTTAAAAAGTATTTTTAATAATTTAACATCGTTTGAATGGAAAGAAACTGTAGGTGAAGCAAGAAAGATATATTTTTCCGTTATTCTTTGTGCAAACTAAGCTTATATATCGTTTAATTCTGCATAAAGTTTACTAAATTTCATGTGTGTTGAAATCTTTTGTAAAATTTACTGTTTTTCGTGGAATTAGCATCAAATATTTTAAAAAGCCGTGGTTTTTAAACGGTTTAGGAGTTTTTATTCAGCTGCCAGAAAGATGGCAAATTTGGCTGAATCTCAACCATGTAGCTTAGCTATAAATAACCGTTAAGGTGTTATTGATATTTATGTAAACAAATATGCAAAGACAAACTACGCTAAACAAAACGAGATAGTACTTGTTTAAATATCCGTTTCTGCTAATTTTAACCCAGGAATCTCTACCTAAAATAAGTGTCCACCTTTTGTGAACACCCTGTATATCACTTGTATAGTCTCAGTTCACTCAACAAGTGGGCGATATGAGTCTGACTAAGCAATATTCAAATGAGACTTGATTGGTCCAAGTGGAACCGCGCACGCATTAATATTCAACTTTAAACGTATCCGAATCGTGTCATTGTGTAACAAATAAAATATAGTTCATGATAGACAACTGTAAAATATCATGCTTGGGAATGAACTTAAATTCTTGGTTTCAACAATAATTTAACGAAAGAAAAATATTTATGTTTTATTATGAAATACACACAAATTGGGTGCAACGTGTAATATTTTCGTGGGGTAAGTTGTGGGTTAAAGAACACATATATGTGAAAAAATGAATGAAAGGTTGAACTAAACTAACTATATATTAAATGAACTAAATGAAATGTGATCTCACGAAGAAAGTTCCACTGGCACATAAGATAAACTATCCTATCAGCAAGTGCACTTTGTTAGGTTAAAAAGATTGACTTTTAGATTAGCAGACTGATTAACTTTGTTTGAACTAAAATAATAGTTGTGGAAAAGGTTGAAAAATATGTCCCGTTAAAATATGTCAAAATTTCATTGATTTCACGTAGCCTACTTTATATACAGTAACAGTTTTCATGAACTATAATGTAGGCCTAGTTAAATGCTTACTCACTAAATGTCTCACTAAAAGACTGATTCTTTAATTCAATCTAGTTTCAGTGATTTGCATATTGATATTTTGTTGCTTAAAATTTTAAGATCTACACTTATAAGACTATAAATAAGCATTTTTACCCATATAAGTAAAGTGCTGCAGTTAAGTTAACTTCCCAACTATTTGTCTTCAACATCTCGCATCCCATAACAAGGTGTGTTTTGTTTTGTTCCACACTTGACGGAGGGAAATTCCACGCCGCACAGTTGGCAGCGCTGTAGCACATTGTTGCGACGCGGTTCAGTTTCTCAGTTCCTCACTTCTCATTCAGTCATCGCGATGTGGTCCTGTATGTTTCTCCTGTTAGCCGCGTCGTCAGCGAGCGCCGCCATAGAGTCTTTTCGCGTAGTTTACGAGTGGTACAAGGTAGACTTCACCTGGAACAACGACGAGCACAAGTTGGAAGCTTACACCAAGAAACGCTACGAGCCTAGGAACAACGTCATAGAAAATGTCCGAGTTTGGGAAGACGTCGCTTTTCTTAGTCTTCCGAGATCGAAAAGTGGAGTTCCAGCAACTTTGGTGACTGTACCTTCTGCTCCGGAAGGACCTAGTGCGTCTCCTCGACTCCGACCCTTCCCCGACTGGAGCTTCCAGGAGGTCGGTCGTTGTGATCATCTCCAGAACGTCCGCGCCTTGGAAGTCGACCCTGATGGTTTCCTATGGGTCGCGGATTCCGGAGTGGTCGGAGAATTCCGAGAATATTCCGAACCCGACAACAAGTGTCCACCAAAAATAGTGATTTTCGATATAAAAACACGCACTCGCGTATCCGAATACGAATTTTCACGAGAATTACTCCCGTCGTCTTCAGTCCTGAGCGATATCGTTCTAGACCCACGGGGAAGTAAAACAGCTTACATCAGTGTTGTCAGCGAGTCTGAATCTTTCGTGGTCGTCTACCAAAACCAAACAAGATCAGCTGTTAAAGTCAAACTCGTTGGATTTCCGGAAGTGAAGATGACATCAGTGGTAGTTAACGGCACAGAGGTTCCGATGAAGCTGAACAAACTTTCATTGGCTTTATCTTTGAAAAGGAACACTTTGTATTTGAATCCATCTTGGCAGGAAACGTTGTTCTCGGCTGATTTGAAAGAGTTGCAGAGTTCTACTTCCAGCACTATTCGTAGAGTTGGTAAGCTTCCGGGTTTGTCGTACACCCTTTCTGTGGATTCCCAAGACAGTCTTTACTTCTCGGTTCTCGAAGGTGACGCTGTCGGAAAATGGAACACTTCCCAGAAGTTCGACTCTGGCTCCATCGTCGCTCGAGATCACTCCTTCCTGCAATTCCCGTCGTCCTTCGCCCTGGACAAATTCGACACCTTCTGGATAGTGTCGAATCGTCTGCAGACTTACTTCAACAATGATGTGAACCTGGAAGTTCCCAATTTTCGTCTGCTAAGAGCTTACTCCGGAACAAAATCGTATTTGTACGCGTCTACAGAAAACTCCAGTGGCAAGCTTTCAGTGTCTAGTTTTATGTTTGTGTTGTTGTTTCTGATCGTTTTAAGGTAAGATAGATAACATTTTTTAACATTACTTTTTTACTATTCTTAAAATATTTGTTACCACAAACAATAGTTTTTAGTACAGTACAAATTGGTACAATTTATCCATTTTATGTGGATTTTATTCATTTTTGATTTCTTTGCTTTGAAAGATTCCCATAGGCCTACTGTCGGTTTGATTAGTTATTGTTGGTTTTTATAGTTACGTAGTTCATTGTTTTGATCCCATACATTTACCAATTTGCTTGGCCTTTGTTTGGATCCATAGAAAGAGTTTTAAAATGACCTTATTAGTAAAGGTAATTTATTTTTACAAAACATAATTTTAGAAATTAATTAAAAAAGAAAATAAAATGGATGATAGCGTAGTAAAAAATTAACAAAATTAAAGATGGCCATTTAAATAATTATTCTTGTTGTACATTGGATAAAAAATTTGATAGATTCGAAAAAAAATATAACTAGAGTCTTAGCTTTTTAAATAATTACTAGATAGTTTCACAAGAATAAATTATGAAGGATAAACTTTATGTCCCATAATTTTAGAATATAAATAAATAAATTAATTAATCAATGTTAATATAGTTTAATAAACAACCCCTATTACTTAAATTACTCTTTTTGTTGGAGTAACTAATATGACAACATTGAAATAACGTAGCTAAACCGTATGTTGTTACTGTAACGAGAACAGTTCTTTTTGTTTGTGTATGAATTGTAAATATATGTTAAGCTTTATTACTGTTTTATATAATTGTATATGTTTGTAAAATAGATAACGTATTGTACAGTAAATATAACAAATAATGAAAACATGTAGGCCTACGTTTTTTATCCTCGTGTAGTATTAAAAATTAAACCAATATTACTGTAGATGGGTGGCATTCTATATTTTAAATTTATTATAAGTATTTTAAATATGTATACAATCTCACACTAGGCTATTACAGTAAATATGTACACAGTAAAACTACTCTTACAGTTCACAATTAAACTTAGTAGCTTACACTATTTTCTACTCAAGAATTAGTTTTTCTACTGTGATTGCACTGAAGATTACAAGTAATAGGATATTTTTAACATACCCAAGTTAAAAAAAATAACTTCTATGTCTAAGCTTGGTGTGAAGGGGGAAGAACTCTATTCCCTCCACTTGATCTTTGCCTTAAAAATAATAGCTCAACAGCTGATTGAGTAACATACATAGAGCACAAAAAAGTTGTGGGGGAACTTCCCTCAAACCGCCTAAATTTTGTGAACAGAGTATAATTGAGAAGTTCCATGCACATAGGTAGTACATCTATCTAGTATCTATTTATACTATTATAAAATTGAGGAGGTGTCTGTCTGTTTGTCTGTGCGGCTGCCACGATTAAAATAATAAACCGATACAGCCCAATTTAAGCACAAAAATGATCCACATATCTAGGAATGTCATAGGCCTATTCACTTCCCCGAGTTCCTCTCGGGCTACGCCCCTTGGATGTCCAAAGTTTTGATGTGAGGTTTTCAACAGTAAATTTTCAAAAGTCTCCATGGAAGCATGAGAAAACTCACAGTTTACCTTTACGTTGACATTTCAAAGTAAACAGTCAGAACTGCATAATGCTTATTTCACAATTTCAGACAGCTGATCCAAACAAAACGAACATATTTTACACAACTACTATGTGGTAGGTTTATTTATGTCATTGATTATGGAAAATACGTTATATTTTGTAAACAGTAGGACAATGACAATGTAGGACATACTTTTTGTTTAGATTCAGTGGATCTTTGCTTAAAAATTTGAGCTACTTAACAAATGAAATGCTTGGATTAGGCTGCATAGTATATCTTCCCTTGCGAAGCACGGGTACATCAGCTAGTATAAAGCTTAGATATGATAAGTTCTATCAATCATTAATAATTGTTAGTGTTCAAGATCAGGTCTACTTGATGTCCACCAAAGCTCAATGCGGCAACGTTGACCCGGAGATGTTATTTAATTAACCTCGCCATGATAAATTGCAACATCTGGCAGCCATTTGTTGCACACTTACAGTCCTCATCTTCAAGTCCAAATGGGTTCTTAACTTAACTAGTAATTCCATTTCAGAACACCCTACAATGATAGAAGGTGCATATAAGAGACTTATTATAATATTTTTAATATATTCAGAGTGTACGGCAAGTGCATTTTTCCCCCAAGGGCTGAAAGTGGGCTTTTGCCAACTCGCAATCGTGTGTCCAAATTGGTTCAGTTTGTAATTCACTTCCCCTCCAGATGTTTTTTACCAAACTGTACTCCCCACAAAATTAAGGTTGTTTAGGGGTAGAAATATGTCCTCTATAGTTGATACTACCTTTAAAACAATAGTTCAACAGCTGGTTTGCCACAACATCAAACAGCTGATGCATACACTAAGAAACTTTTTGGTGGGGGAACTTCCCCTCAAACCACAAAAATAATTATAGCCATAAACTTACAAGTTATAAAATATGAAAACACACTTTCTAAGAGAAACCTTTTTTTGCTCGGACCCAAGAAAGCAAACAAGAAAGAAATCAACAAATAATTATTATGTTTTATTTTTAATTTGTAATTGAGTTACTATGCCAACTGACATGTTTTCCGGTAAATGCTTATCCACTTTTTACTAATTAACGAAAGCAATGCAAATAGTAGGTGAAAGATAATAACTGAATAAATTAACAGCTTATCAACAAGATTGAAAGTAGGGTCGAAAAGTAGTAATTTTCCGTTCTGGCCTACAAAAAGTCCACTTTCGTTGATTTAAAGACGTCCCGAAATCAGCTGAAAGTCACCACTGACATTATATACCATCAGTGCAAGACAATTTTATTTACAAACAATAGTAGCCCGCCTTCAATTAACTGTATTGTTAGACAATTACATTCAACTGTGGGTAGAGTATTTTACACGCTCGCTTATCTTTACAATGTTATTGATTTGAATATGCCATTGCCTTATCATACTAATATTATAAATGTGAAAGTTTGTGTGTTTGTTTGTTTATTTGTTTGTTTGTTTGAAGTTCAATCACGCATTAACTACTGGTCGGATTGTGTTGAAATTTGGTATGATGATAGCTCACATTCCCGATTAACATATAGACATATTCCTACCTCAAAAATCCTTTGGGGCTCTGCCCCAGCGGCTCTGGAGTTTCCCATGTTAACCTTATGACTTTATGTTACCTTATTCATATTTAAAAGGAATTAAATAATTTTGCCAGCTGTTTCAACTACACAATTTGTTTCTATGATATTCAATAGCATTAAAAGGTTATACGGTTTACCAACAGGGTGCAGCACCATTAGTTCTTTATACATTTATGACAACAGCCAATTTGAACCAAGCAGCAACAAAAACCTGAGTGTGAGAACTTTACTTCTTTCTATTGTTTAGGTGAAGTGGTAGAACATTATGGCTATGGTAGATGTTCTATGTACTATAGTATACTGTAGATTATAGTAAACCAAATTTTCTCAAAACGTGTCCTCTCTCATTGCAAATGCAAAGCACAAGTATTTAAAGCACAAGCATTGTATAGGCTACCAACCCCGTACGAAGGACGGGTACTCAGCTAGTATTACATACATTTAAAAACTTCCACCCCGACAGTAATGACGAACATTTGATACACACGTTTAATTTTTAATTCTAAATAACCTTGTAAATCAATCAGTGGCGGTCCCAGGATTTCATTTCGGGGGGGGGGGGGGGGATGAGCTATAAAATATGCTCAAGCTATTAGATTGATGTTAGCTAATAAAATATATAATATTTCGGGGGGGATATATCCCTCCCACCCCCCTCCCTGGGACCGCCACTGAAATCAATCCCAGTTATAAGAATTTGGTCACTAAGAAAAGTTTACTGTGAATTGATGAGCATTATTTGAGTAGATGTGTTGACAATCTTATAAAGAGTAGTGAAATACATTTTAAAATAAGCCAGTCCATTGACAAACAATTTACAGAGGTTATTTTATTTTATTTTATTTTAGGGTAACTTAGGTGCAGTGTCTCTAGAAAAAACAAAGAAACACAATAAAAACTTATATTTTTCAACAGACTTGGGTGGTGAAGAAAAATAAAATGTCTGTCCATACATTTGTGCAAATAAGTAAAATAATAAAACATTCTGAGTTTTAAACCAACAACCCCTTTTAGTTGGATCGGACTGATTTCCGAAATACATAATAAAAATACGTCAGAAGTATTTTTAAAAGCACATTTAACCACAACCGGAGACAGTTTAGGAGAAGAACTGAACCTGGTCAGTTCGTTGTGATCATGGAAATTATATGTTGTGTTTTCTTCTCTCCATCAACCTTTTAAGACACTGTATTATTTCTGGGTTCATAATAAGTTTAAATAGCACATTTAAATCGTATTTAAGTCAACACACAGGGCCATTTTGTATTTTTCAAATATGTTTTTCAGTATCCGTCATACTCAGAACTTAACGCAATGGTTGAAAAATACAAATGTCGTTAAATTTGTTATGAGACCAGAAATGACACCTTTAAAGGTTGGTTACGAAACATCCTGTACAATCTTTTGTTTCTAGGAACCTAGAAACGAAATTGTGGATTTTTATAGGCATGCACTGGGCTCCCTGGTGTGGATTAACGTCCACAACTACTACTATCCGCAGTACTATCCTAATAATTAGACCAATTGGTCAATTACAAGGCAAAAATGTGGTTCGGATTCCACTATAACCTGTAGGTCCCTTAGTTGTCATTGGCTGTTTGAGCTATTAATTAACAGCTGTGTCTAAGGAACATGTCGGCCTTAGTCACTAACAAGACTACAAGATCGCGCCACTCATCCTACACTCATCCTTCACCCATATTTGAGTTAAAATACACACATAGTGGCGTCACCATTCTAAATAATTGATTGATATAAGTACAGTGATAAGGACCTAGAAATGGCACTCATTGACACCCATAGAAGAAGGTGGCTGGAATAAAATACCCCCGCCGCAGCAAACCTGCCGACTAAGCGAATTTCCATTTGTCTGAATTGATTTTCAGTTAAATATATTTTAATAACATTAGGTTTAACGAGTACCTAGGTTTGCTGCTACAAGGAAACTAAAAAAGTGTGTTTTTGAGTAAAATATTGATAGCTTAGTACAAAATAAATAAATTTGCCAAGTTTGATCAAAATATATCCATAAACAAGCAAACTACAACATTTGACAATATTCTCCATAAGAATAACATGGGAATTTTAAATTAGCAATATTTTTAATTTTCTCCGTTACTAATAATCGAAGAAAATACTTTTATATACTAAATTATTTGTTTTTTTAAGCTCTTTAAAAAGGTCTAAAGAGAAATCGGGAAATTTTGTGTTTTGAGGGTCAAAAAAGAGAAAAACCAATTTTTACCCCATAAAACCCCCTGTAAAGCCCCGTTCCCATGGTCCGATCGTACTGGTTCGCGAACTCATTCAAGTTTATCCCGCTTTACACCTTTAAACAAAATTTCATCAAAATCGGACAAAAATTACTCAAGTTATAGTTTTTATATATGTATATATATATATAAGTCTATATATATATATATACATATATAAAAATTTTAACGAATGGTGTTTTTGGCCTCTGGGGACATCAAAATGAAAAAGTAAATCGGTCCCGGGTCTAGGTCTTACCGTGCCACCTACGGTAATAGCTACTTCCCTATAGGGAAATTCGCTAAAAAAGAAACTATTACAGCCCAGTGAAATTTCGCAGCCAAAAAGCCCTTATTTGGGATAACAATTCTACAAACGTATACTCCACTCCACAGTGACCTCTAGAGCCATATGCTAGACCTGTGGAGTGTAATAGTGATACCTACGTCTGGTGTCCGTTAGACTAACAAGATGACCGTTTTGGTGACCCTCTCAACCGTGGGAACATCCAACATCTCAGTGATACGGCCTTAATGTCCCGTCTGGGCTGTAAAAACTTCTAACTTCTCACTCTACTTCTTTATTGCCAGTAGGTTGAGGTTGGCTTACCAGTGCTTCGAAACAGGATAGTCAAATTCATCAAAGATCTATTGGATGCTGAAGTAGACATCCCATCTACATGGACCAGCTGTCGCCACTTTCTTATTAAAAAAGAACGTAGTTATGTGAGCCAGTCACAGAATGCGTTAGTGTTTAAAATTCTATTTCCTTCCTTTTTGGTTGCTGACATTTGATGGGTCATACAAGTTGCTATAGCTCACAATACGCCGTTTAATTGGTTTGAGTTGGTAAAAAGGTTCGTGAACGCAACAAAAAATGGTAATTCAGATCAGCCCAATCTGTCCGTGACTTATATCACCTACGACGATTTTTATACAAATAAAACTATAAACAACCTAAACATGGGGGTGCAATGTGTAGTTGTAAAAATAGAGATCATACTTTCACCATTGAAAAACTAAGCACTTTAGTACCACTTATAGTATTAGCACTGATTTTTTTTATACCAAAGTAGATTCCCTATATGGACTAGCTGTCGCAAATTTTGTATTCAAATTGAACACAGTTGAGTGAGTGGTCAATTGTATTCTCCCTTGTGGTTTGATACTATGATAGTTGATGTGTCACAAAACATGGTGTAGTTTATAATAAGTATTGCTTTCGGTGTCGCTCAGTTAGAAAGTTATCGTGTTCTACATAAATCGGTAATATACATGTGCACTCTCTCGATGGTTTAATATAACTACGCCCATTTCAATTTTTTTGCTTACTACAACCATTGACTATTGGATACAGAATTCAATAGTCAAATAGTTGTTCAATTGTCATTGCTATAACCATAGACTAACAAACACAAGTAAACTTCTCATCCCATTGTAAATTTTGAATTTTGTTTTTCGTCTCTAGTTCATGTTGGGGACACTGATCACTAGCGTCGACGAAATTTTTTTCATATTTTTTTTAGGATTAATTTAATGATTTCTGCTTTACTGTTTGGCAATATAACTAGGGGACGAGTTATTGTTTATGATTAAATTTATGAGTTTGCAACAACACATGAATACCCCACTCTCCTTCTAGCAAAACATGTACACTCTTAAACAATTTTGGTTTTTGTAAAAAAAAATAATTCCTCCCTGTATATACATACAGTATTTCCATTTCATTTAATCATTGATAGGGTTGGGAGATTTATGGATGGATAAAAAATAAAAAAATACGTTTTCAAATGTTAATAAAACAATTTATGGCTGTGGAAAATCGGATATACAAATTAGAATGTTAAACATTACAAAGACAACTAAAATAGACAGTACAAAGATAGATTGACAAATTACAAGGAAGAACAAGGCCGAACGTATTACATAGGAACAAGAAGAAGATGAACACAAACAGCTGTTTGTTGATTATAGGAGTGTCACATCAATCTACATCTCATGTGGCGCAATCAAATAGCTTTGTATTGTCTTGTGAGGAAATAGGAACAAATAGCTGGCAAGGTTGTTCGGAATATTTGCGTTAAATTGTCATAAAAATTCTTCGCTTTTCTCAAGGTGGAAAACTCGATTAGTAATGGATGCCTGCTATTATAAATATGATTTCATAGGCTACTACATGTTGTTTAGTGACTAAGAATACAGTTTGAATCAGACCCGCTCGAAACGGTCTTGGTTTTCTGACACGGCCAGATTTTAATTCCCAGTCCGGGTTTTGCCAAGGGGTTGATCCTCATTAGTGACATGAGTGAGGGTTTGGAACCAGGGCTAGAGATATAGCCCTGGTTTGGAACTCTGACACGAGGCCACAGGTTAAAATACAGTCTGGTACAGATGTATGTCCCTTGTTCCTACTACCACAGAAAACAAACTACTATAACCGGCCTATCATCTAGTGCTAATGACTCAGTGCCAAGGGTTAGGTTTGGCTAGGTTATAAAAAATTGAAATAGTAATATGTAGATATAAAAGCTTCATATAATTTTCGGGCATAATTTATTTTATGAAGACAACATCATAACCCTATAATTATTGTGTTTTAGCAATAGCACTGATGTATTTATCTTATCTTACTAATATTATAAATGTGAAAGTTTGTGTGTTTGTTTGTTTGTTTGTTTGTTTGAAGTTCAATCACGCATAAACCACTGGACGGATTGGGCTGAAATTTGGCATGATGATGGCTTACACTCCCGATTAACATATAGGCATATTCTTATCTCAAAAATCCTTTCGGGCTCCGCCCCAGTGGCTCTGTAATTCCCCATGTTAACCTTATGAGTATTCATATTTAAAGGGAATTAAAGAATTAAGTCAGCTGTTTCAACTAAAAAAGTTGGTTCTATGATATGCAAAAGCATTAAAAAGTTATAAGATTTACCAACAGGGTGCAGCACTATATTTTTTTTGCATGTATGAAAACAGCTATAGTTCGGCCGCTTAGAAAACTACCTGCCTGCTAATGCTAAACCAATGCTGAAGGAGGTCGCTTTCTAAGCGGCCGAACTATAATTTGAACTAAGCAGCAACAAAAAACTGTGATTCGCAATGAGAACTGTCAAAGTAGGATTGTTTACAGTTATGTTTATGTTTTTCATTTCATGAATAATTTGTGATATTTTGCGAATTGTTGATAATTTATGTTTCTCTATTGTTTAGGTGAAGTGGTAGAACATCATGGCTATGGAAGATGTGTAATCCTGTAGAATACTGTAAATTTAAAAAAGCAAATTTTATCAAACTGTGTCCTCCCTTATTGCAAACGCAAAGCTTGAGTATAACTGCAATAAGCACTTTATACTTATATTCCAACCCCGTACGAAGGACGGGTACTCTGCTAGTATTAGATAGTTCATATGAGAAATTATTGTAAGAGTTCTGTGATAAAAGGAATTTCCACTGATTTCGTAATGAAAAGTTTTATTGCAAAATATGACATGATACAGAGAAAAATAAATTTTAAAATCAGAAAATAACATTGCAAATATTTCTTTTGGACATCTCAGTAACTCCCGTGTTGTTTGAAACACAATTTTAAAATTAACAGCTGTTTCATTAAAAAGTATTATCCACATGGCCAAAATGTAAACAAATCTGTCGAGGGATCTTTAAAGGCTCCTGGGGCAGAACCCTAAGGGACTTTACTTCGTGTTTCTTTTGATAACTCATCTACAGACCAAGGCCTTTCTTTGGAGACCTCTACCAAGTTTCTACGCCCAGCCGTTCTCTCAAATTAGTGGAGACAAAGTTTACAATTAAATTTTTAGATTATCCCATGTTAATCTTATGGGAAAAACCCAAACTTTGATGGAATATCCTGCCCAAACTAATAATGATTTCTAAAAACTAAAAGCACTTTGCAAAACTACAGATCAGGGCCATTTTTTTGACACTTTAATCATCAAAATCGGTCCAAAAATGAGGGAGGAGGTCTGTTTACAAAAATCGGCTTAACGTATTATATACAGAGTGTCCCACGAAGGGGTTTAAACGTTTGTTTTAAAATTACTTGCCCATTTATGCTCCGAAAATTTTGAAACTTTACACAATTTATAAAGTAGGTTTAAAAAATGTCCTGGGAAAATTTTAGCTCTCTAACCCTTGTAAAAACAAAATGGCGGTATATTGAAAAAATGATACTTTAACCATATTAAAATAGTGTTTTTGGTTTTTTTAAATATTTGTATTATCACATCCTATGGAAATAATGCTTTTTAATCAGGAAATTAGAACATAGCCTAATGAAAAACCTAAAAGTAGAGTCCAAAATGATTCAAACCGTGATCCATCACTAGTTAATAAATAATAGCCTAATAAATTAAATAATTTAATATGATTAGTCAATCAAAAACATTCAATATGCCACCATTTTGTTTCTACGAGGATTAGGGAGCTTAAATTTTCCCAGAATAGTTTTAAAACATATTTAATAAGTTATGCAAAGTTTCAAAAACATCGGTCTATAAATGATGGGCAAGAAATATAAAGTAAAACGTTTAAACCTCTTAGTGGGACACCCTATCCACGATAGATACGATAGATAGATACTTCACTCATATTATGGGTTAAAATACGCACCTAGGTGTAGGTGGCGTCCCCAGCCCAATTGATAATCAATCTGATGCTAACATTGACTTAGACATATAACCGGGACATGAACATTTAATTCCCTATAGGCCTTCAACTACAGTGTCAGTGTGAAACAGACCACAACTATGATTGAAAACAGTCTATATGTCAATTCGAGTCAAGAATTAGACATTTACTCAATAAACAATTTCGAATAATGGCTATTACCAATCGCCTGATTAAGCAAACCTTTATTAGACATGATTGGCCCCGATTATTCCATTCAAATTTGATTAATTCATTAATTTCCCTACGCCTACGATAACGTCATATTTTTCGATCGACGAAACGATAGCAAATTTAATTTATTGTTATGTTTATACATTATAAGCCAATCATCGGTCCTAGGTAAAGAACACGACTTTCGGCTTTTCAAACAAAATTATTAGATTTTATCTAGTGATTTATAATTGTATTCATTCGGATGAGCCAAACGGGGTAGTCATGTTCTAGCTTCTCAAAAATCACAGCGAGAATGTATGAGCGGATACACGGCTTTCTTTGAAAACTAGGGCGGATTTAAATCGTAAAGCTGTCATTTGTTAAGGTTTTAACTGGTGATTTTTTTTGTTGGAGATAAATTTGTTTATTGGGGCTTACTTCTTTTATAATACAAATAAATAATGAAACTACGATGGATTTAGTAGATGTCGAGGCTAGTGGCGTCTAGCGGAGACTAGACGAACTGTTGCGGACCTTGATGTCAGTGACACCTAGCGGAGATTAGACGAACTGTTGCGACGGTCGGACGTGATGATGACGTCACTTAACTATAGTATTATATCGTAACGATTGTAAAACTGTCGCGACTCTTGAGTGAACTGAAAAATTACCACGCCCGAATGAATAACACTTGTTAACATTCATTAGAGGTTAGAATTTACCGATTTAAATAACCAAAATAGGGTTCGATTTAAATAACTAAAATAGGGTTACTGTGTCCTTTCAGATTTTTTTTACTTTACGTAGCGTGCTTTGGATTTATTCAAGTCAAATATAACCCCCTGTTTTACTTGAAGATGTTTAGTTCCTTCAAATTCCATTATAAAGTGACTATTTTCCAAATGTCGACATTAATTCTAAAAATCGCATTCCATTCTGTCTTCGTTCTGATCAAAATTTTGGGGTTTTATCGAATTTCCCATACATAACTATTGTATAGGGAATAGGCCTAAGCTATTACCGTAGGTCTCATAATAAGACCTGGACCCGGGACCGATTTACTTTTTTGTTTTGATGTCCCTAGAGGTCAAATACACCATCCCTTCAAATTATATCTTACTAATATTATAAATCTGAAAGTTTGTGAGTTTGTGTGTATGTTGCTCAATCACGCATAAACTACTGGACGGATTGGGCTGAAATTTGGCATGATGATAGCTCACATTCCCGATTAACATTAAAGCATATTCTTATCTCAAAGACTTTTTCGGGCTCCGCCCCAGTGGCTCTGTAGTTCCCCATGTTAATCTTATGATTTTTCATATTTAAAAGGAATTAATGAATCTTAACAGTTGTTTCAATTAAACAAGTTGGTTATGTTCTATGATGATCAGTAGCATAAAGGTTACAAGGATTACCAACAGGGTGCAGCACTATTTTTTTATATTTATGACAACAGCTAATTTCCATTCAAAAGGTGAGTGAGCGTAGCGAACGAACTTCAACCCGGAGGCGAGTTAGCGTAGCGAACGAGCTAACCTGAAGGCAAGTGAGCGCAGCGAACGAGCTCCAACCTAAAGGTGAGTGAGCGTAGCGAGCGAACTTCAACCAGGACGTGAATGAGCCATGCGAATACTTATGAAGTAAAACGGGGCAAAGCCCGCGGGTACAGCTAGTCATTAAATAAATATGCAATATCGTAAATGTTTATACCAGAAGAATGTTCGTAATGTGAGAATCGACATTCCTGACACTGATATCGATATCAATAGCAATGAAAACCTTTTGAATCACCATTAATATTTCTCATAACAAAATCTTAAAGCTTGGAAAAAGAAATAGGGACACTTGCAATGGAATACAAATAAAATAGTTGGTTAGTATTTCAAAACTCGTACACCTTTCTAGGAGCCACATTCTTCCAAGATTTCTACATTCTGTTCTTTGTACCCTAAGGGTTACAAAAGAACCTTCGCTGTTTTATTTTGTCTTTTGTATTCGAGAGTTTTAAAAATTGGTATCACACTTATCTCGACTCATTCTTATCTGTAAATTTCATATAATTTAGCATAATTGGAGCAAACATTTAATACTTTTTAGACTTTTTAAGACTTTTTTTTAGATAGGGCAGATATGTTGGAAAAATCACCAGGAGTCAAAAAGTTTTTAGATTACATGTAAATCCACCCACGCTCGCCGCTGGTATATTTTATATATATTCCATCCCGCGGGTATTATGATCGTGTAGGATTGCGTTGGGATGCTATCACGCGTTGAAACAATCTTGAGTACAAAAGACCAACAGAATATAACACAAAAGCCGCAGCGCAGCGGGAGGAGCGTGAAAATTGACATTGCCATCTAAATATAGCCATGGATAAAACATACTCCCTTGTGTCTATGATATAGCTGAACATAACAATGCAATTTTCGCCTACTTCATCACACAGACTTGATGGGAAACGTGCACTACACCTTGGGAACTAATAATGGATGAAAATACAATATGATTTAGATTACTCACTAGAGTCTAGGCTTATAAAACAGTTTTAGATCTTCGGGCTATGGTTTTGTTGTAAGTCCTTATGTATCTATTGACTTCAAAAGTAGGGTTTTGAAAGTAAGTAGATCTACGCATTTAAACAAAAGTCTTTGATGTATTTTAAAATTAAATAGTAGAGTTAAAGTACTTTTAAACACACATCAGTGCCATCTCCTACTTGGTGGCCTAGATAATTTGGACCTATTTGAATAAAAATAAAATCATTTAATAATTACACTCAGGGGTAAAATAGGTGTAATATTTCTAAACTAATGTATGTGTAACTATTTCATTAAGCTGACCTATTTATAAAGAATAACATCATCTCTTTCCCGATTTGCAAAACAGCCCGTTATTTTATAAGTGAAGGTCGGCAAAGCAGTTTGTAAGAAGGTAGTTCCACTTTAGGGTGCGTTCACAAAGAAAGCTGGTTACAAGCGCTTGTTGGCAAGCGCTTGCAAGCTCGAACCGGCGTGAGAAAAGTCAACATAGTATCAAGCGTGTGCGTTCACAGACAAAGCTTGTGCTGGCTAGCAAGCGCTTGTTACAAGCTCTGACAAGCACGCAAGAACGTTTCGTACTTGTTTTTCGGCGCTTGTTGACCGAACCAGTCAGTTAAAAACTACTAACAGTGCAGTATGAATGTCGATGAGTTGATAGCTCAAGTATTTAGAGCTTCCAATTTCCAAAAAAATATATTACCCACGTATTGTGGGTTTTCCCTAGAATGTTCAATACCGTAACCAATAGGACAAATATAACATGTATGTATTAAGATGATAGACTAACACATTTAATTCAATATTAATTAAGTGTTGGATTTTTATAGATGAAACTTGTATACTTTATTTACCTAGAAAATTAAAACATTTGAATATATCTCACAATATTATTTGCATCATAATTAATCAGCTACATAGGGTGTTTAAAACTCCCTTCGAGTATTTTTTAGGTATTATTATTGGTCCAAAATTCGTTCTGGCGCATGGATAGGTTGCTTATGTCAATTCCCCCAAAACCTCACTACAAACAATTTTTTTGAGGATGTAATTAAACGTGGTTAACTCCATTCTCATATGAGAAAAAGACCTCACTCTGGCCACTTTCAATTTAGGAGATAGATGGTGGTATTCCCCGAACCTACTTCTTCCGCACATTGAATGAACACCTACTTTCCTTCTACGAATTTTCAATTCTACATTTTCAATCAAAAATAACTCTTCATCACAAGGTATCGTCTCAACCAGAGCTGAGACTATACTGAGCTTGAAATGCAAGCGTTTGTTGTGAACACACAACAACATTCTCAAGCGCTTGGAACAAGCACTGAAAGTAAGTTACTTGTAACCAGCTTTCTTTGTGAACGCACCCTTACTCCGCTAGAGCGAAGCACTCAATTGAATTGGCGGATGGAAGTGCTGCTAGAGAACTTCACTTGAGTTAGTTACAGAAAACTCCAACAGATAGCAGGGAAGGTTCGTTTGGTCAGTAGAATTGGTGCTCTTATGTGCTGCTTCTAGATGGAAAGCTAAATACATAATACATTTTTATAGTGATCATAAATGGACTATATTTACCATATTATAACCGTTATCAGATTTTTAAATCATACCATCGGCATCTAGAATCAATGAAAAATGGACCAGCAGAATGACATCTAAATAAAGTCATAGCTGTATCTTAGCTAATCTAGTCATAAAAATACCCCTGCCCATATCTTATGACTAAACAATTTTCGATTTGTCTAAAATTGTCACAAAAATAATTTCTTAAATATGTTATTTATTCTATATTCAAATAACATTTAACCGTTTATGTTTGCCACTATAAATATTGACAGGCAAGGGATCAGTATTATTTTTTATTTAATTATTTTTAAAGTTAATAGTTTTATTGTTTGATACAAAGTTATAATATTTGCAAATCTTATCAAAAATATGTAAATAAACAAGTAAACTAGAAATTTATGTTTTTTTCGTAAAAATAACAGGACAGGGGAATTTTAAATATAGTTCTTGTAATTTGCTTTTCTTTGATACACAATTATGTTTGTTTTAAGCTAAACACTGGGGATGTAATGTAAATTAGGCAATTTCATGTTTTAGTTTTAAGACACGAGTTTCTCATAGATGTGATGGATTTTTATTTTGAAAAATTACCATTGCATTAATTTTGTTATGATAAATGGATTTTTTTTACCATGGTAGTGTGATTTGGACATTCTCTATCAGTGCTTGATTTCTAGAAACGCAAGGTTCAGTTTACAAACCATGTCTTACACAGTAAATAAAGTTAAAATTACTACTTACCAATCTGAGGTAAATGAAATTTATTCTGTTGACTTTTTATCTTACAAAAAAGATTTATTTGGTCCGTTGCTTTAGCTTTATAGCTGAAGTTAGTTGAAGAATCTCACAAAATCTTTCCCATTGTGCTTGCTTTGCTTTATAATGGGAACGCAGCATATGACAGAGTTTTTTGTGGCAATTGCATGCAAATTTTGAAAACATAAATCTTTCCACAAAAATGTTTGATACAAACTTGATTGTGGCAGCACAAAAAGAGTTGTAGTTCAATATTATGGCATTGGCTGGTATGTCTTGTAAGAATCTGTCGTAGAGTAAGATAGTACGATTTCTGTATTAAAGTATTTGTATAGTAAACACTTTTGAAGTGAAATGAATTAATTATTAAGAATGGGTTGGTCATGTAGTACTGTCTTAACATTGTCTGTTATTTGTTTGTCCTTTATGGACTCCTAAACCACTAGACAGATTGTAATGAAACTTTCAGGCATTATTAAGCATTATTCAAGGATGGTTTGTGTGAAGTTTGGTGCAGATCCGTCAAAAGGGCTCCGCCCCAGTGGCTCTGGAGTTTCCCATGTTAACCGAGTACTCATATTTAAATGGAATTAAAGAATCTTAACAGCTGGTTCACCTAAACAATATGATTCTGTGATGTTCAATAGCATTAAAAAGTTAATAGGTTTACCAACAGGGTGCAGCACTATATTTTTCCAATTTATGACAACAGCTAATTTGCAACCAAAAGGTGAGTGAGCGTAGCGAACGGACTTCAACCAGAACGTGATTGATCCATGCGAACGAGCTCATCTTGAAAATGATTAAAAATACCTATCGTGATATTAAGTCCAAGAAGCCGAAACCTCCGGACAACAGGGCTGCTATATAGGACCAGGTCCTCTTCAGCCAGTGAAAAATATTTATGTTATGTGTTCGGGTTTGAACCCGTTGTATAGGCGAGCAAGCAACACACAAATAATGTTTAAGAACTTAAAAGCGGTGTAGTTATGGTGCTACTAAAAAATCACTGCGAGTATCAACAGATACAGATTATTCATAGTAATAAATCTCTGCTTCAAGTTTCGACTATTTCCATTAACTTATTATTTATAAATGGTAGTTTGTTTCTGTACCTTGATGATTTGATGTTATAGTACAGGACAGTTATGCAAAAAATACCCTAATCTAGAACAAATTCATTCAAGGGTAAACTCTTCTGGAATCTGTTTGGGACATACTCCTTAACATTTCTTGAGAAATCCCCAAACATTCCACTTCAGTGAGATCCGCCATCTTGGAAAATGGCGGCAATACAAATCAAACTTGCAAGGTTTTACGGAAAATGTTATAACTAAAAATTATTCGACTTATAAGTCGTGTAGACTAAAGATTTAAATTTCAAACAATATACATATATTTGATTTTTTGTGTTGAGATTTTGTTTTTAAGTAAAAAAAATGTAATTATGTATATTATGGGAAATAAAATATCATTTCATTTCATATGACTTATGCGATATTATGCCGACAGTCACGCCAATGATAAGAGTTTGAATTCACCAGTATCTGTGGCTATCAAATGCCTAACCGTATCAGTAATATGTACGTAATAGATTATCACAAACTTGTATATAAACACACACTATTGGATTTGTATGAATGATGACCCTATAGAATTACCCTACTATGCTGTGTAACCAAGTAGCTTCATATTTTCATAGTAAACAACCACGGCTTTATATCGCAACAACTCTGTCAGCGAGTGGATGCATATTAAGGTTATTTGATTATAAGCCAATCATCGGTCTCAGGTAAGAGACACGACTCTCGGCTTTTCAAACAGTATAATTTAGGTGGGTTGTGTAATTGGTAATTCAATAGTGTATTGCTTATAAGCGCAGTAGTCAAGTAGCTACTCAAAAATCACTGCGAGTATCAACGGATACAGAGATTTCATAGTAAACAACCCCTTGCTTTAAATCGCAACAATTTACATTAACTTATCACTTATAAATCGTAGTTTCTTTTAGTTTAAGCAACATTTGTTTTTTCGTCTTGATAATTTGTTATTATTTTTTAATAAACGCACTTCTATAGATTTAGGCTCAGTGACACCTAGTGGTGACTAGACGAACTGTTGCGCACTTTAGTTAGAGTGATACATGTTAGTAGCGCTAGCGTAGTCGTCAAACACAGCACGTTGTCGATCTTTACCATCGATGTATAATAACTCTACCAGAGTTATTATACATCGATGATCTTTACGCGACAACGGCTTGTGTAGACGATGGAACAGTAACAGTACTGTAATATAAATTTTATAAATGTGATTGAATTTAACATGAATGAAAACGTGGTATATTTTCTTTACAATATAACAATTCTCCATTTGAATCGCTGAGCTCTAAAAGTTAAAAAAATGAAATACAGGTACAGTAGTTATTAGTTAAACACTATTATTCCATCGTTTTTGCATCTTATGAAAAAAGACCAGAATACCTCGATTTAAGTTTATTCTTAAATCATCTTCTTCCATTAACTTGAATTAAGGAGAAATTTCCTATCCTAGAAGTTATAGCTTACAGACCACCTTTTGTATGTATCAATAGTCATTATTGTAGTAATGAAAGGTTCATCCAAATGGGTCATTATCTCTAACCATTTTTGCATAGATATCATGGTTCATTCAAATGAGTCCATGGACTTATCAGGAGTCTTATCTATAACCTTTATTGCATAGTAATGCAAATGGGTCCATGCATTCCGAGGTTATCTATAACCATTATTGCATAGGGTCCATGCATTTTTGGAAGTCTTATCTATAACCATTATTGACTCCTTTATTTATGCATTATTGTATACTGTAGTAGCATTGACTATTGGATACTGAAGTTGTATTGATAGTCAAAGATAGTAGCTTTAATAAAAAAGGGTCTATACATTTTTAGGACTCTTAGGCTTAAAGATGTCCCCCATCCCAAAGCATGCTGTAATTCAATTTTAAATTGAAAGTTCTCTATAGTTTTACACTCAAACTTCAATAATCTTATAAAATGAATTAGGGGTTTTTTTTAAGTGCTGAACTTTTTTTCATTGTTGGTTTGTGTATCTTTATTCTTTAAAAGAGTCTTTTGCAGAAAAAAATTAATAATGCAAGCATGGTGGTTGACTACAACCAATTCAGTTGTATGGTAAAGATTTTCTATTTCTAAGATTCAATCATCAAATAAGTTTTTACCAGAAGGAATGTGTAACGACCAAAAGGAAGAATACAGTTTTCACTTATTTAACGTTTATTTGACGCTATAATACATAAAAAACTGTAAGAGGCTAGAAAAGAACAAATTTAAGTACAACGTAAGTACAATTTATCTACAGATCCTAACAAGTTTTCAGTGGTACAGTATAAAAACACAACAGAAATTTCTACTCTACAACAATAAATAATTGATATAATAGTTACTAACAAAACCATCCATCCGACATTAATACTGTTAAATCGGCAAACAAAAGCCAGACATTCGACCCAAAATTGGTATAAATTATTAGTTAAATTACTTCATTTCTAAAACAATTTCAAACAATTCAGGCAATTTACATAACCGGTATTAGGCTTTGTACAATATGCTTTGTGAATAAGAATTAATTTGCTTTTCATGTACTGTACAATGTATTAAAACGTATTAAATAAATAAATAAATAAATCAACAACTTTTCTAACTAAGACTATCAAGTCAAATCCAAGGCAAGAAACAAAATTCAGCTTTCAAACCTAGCTTGACTTCGAGCATTTGTAAAATCCATGAAAGACAATCTTAAACGAGACTTTCAACAAATAAAGCATCAAACTTAGAAAATTAACAAATAAATAATCCTCAACTCAGCCAAAATAAAGCAATAGTAATACCATGAATACAGGATTGGCTAAGACAAATTTGGCAAGACTCATATATCAAACTAAAGGCATTTGATTGTTCAGTAAAAAAAATCATTCGTCCTCAAAAATATGGAATGTTTTATATATAGCCTTGTGAAATATTGTTCATGAGATCGAATCAAGATCTTGGAGAGACCCTGGTCTTTGGAATCTAAAAGCCTTCCATCACAAACTATTTCTGTTACTATTTTTCATTTAATGACACTTAAATTTTGACTCTTGGTCTTTAAATCCATTTAGACTCAATACTTGGTTAAACTTCTATTGACAAAATATTTTAAACCTTATTTGCAAATAAGGAATGTTTAATTAAATAATCTTTTACATCAGGTACTTTAAGAGGTGATTATCTTATTTCAGAACCTTGATAGACAAAAAGTTTTTATGAACTGTACATAATAATTTGTGTAAAAATTAAGCAAAAACATTGTGAATTTAAATTACCATAATTAAATCTTTCCTTAATCACTTCTTAAAATACCATACAATTTTACTGGCTTTTACAATACATCAATAGAAAACAAACTTTACTTAGGCAAAAACGTTTTTAAATAACACAGCAAGATTTACTACGCTTTAGACAAAATTTTCTAAAACGTTGAATAATAACACTTTTAAATCCTGAATAGTTCCTCCTGAATTCCAAATACCCCTGACTAGTCCAACATCGAATCCTTCACTTGACGAGCACCTTTCAGTCGGGATGGGGAAGACTAGATGAAGTCGCAGTTTCCGTGTAGTATCAGGACTTAAGCGCGACAGGGGTGGTCGGAGGAGGTGATCTCTGTTCTCCGCCGGTCCTCACCTTCTCCAGCACCCTGATAAGCTGATCCAGTCCGTACAAGAACCCTTCTTCGTGGTTGCCCGGCGACCATGCGCTGCGGTGGTTCACAGTCATGTTGGTAGGAACAGGCCGCGTCTTGGCAAAGTCGATCAGCCAGGCTCCAACTTTACTGTCGTCGTACATCAGCAGAAGACTGCTTCCGACCACCTGTAAAAAAGAATTGACGTTGAGACATAAGAAATGCGAAGACAATTTTATTCATTTAAGTTCATTGGAGGTCTAAAGTCTGAGACAGGTGTCGCGAGTATTTTGATTGAAAAACAATTCACTTTAATGTAATTTTTTGTACAGAGCAAGACCTGAAGGCTTCATTTACATGTTGACCTGACATGACTTGAAGCGATGTGACAGATATTTTTAGGCTTGTGTTCAAATAAGTAGAGGAAAGAACCTTTAATTGATTAATGTAGTTAGCTTATCAGTAGTCTCACAAAAGTGTGCAATAAACCACTGTTTCTTCTCTTCCTCAAAAAAGTGAGGAGAAGTAAAAGAAACTTTTGACTTAGATACAATCTCTGTCATTGAAATTACCTAAATCATTTCCAAACTATCATGAAACCAACTATAAGATCGCAAAAGTTATCATACAATAAAAGAAACCTACCTCATGTTGCTTGAAGTACTTGGAAGACTCGAGTTTCGTCCTGATCTCATTGAGCCTCACAAGAAGTCTTTGTCGGACGTCTTCTCGGTTGCCGAGGAAGAGAGAGATGGCGTCTAACACTTGCGCATCACTCTTGACACACTTCAGATCTGTTACCGGAGGAGAGCCACGGAACTGTAGAAGAAAAGAGTGATTAGATAAAGCTGTTAATGACAATGGACATACTCTGAAGGTGGTTACATATGAAGTGGACGAGAACTATACAATTAATCAAAAGGGAGGGTAAACAACCCATCCAAGTAAGCCTAAACATTTCTTGAAAACTCATTGAATTCCTAAATGATTTAATACTCAGAAATTTGAACCTTAACCTTTGAGGCTATAAAACAAATTGTGGTCAAATTTGAAAAGCATTTAACTGCCTTTAGTACAGTCGATAGTTTAAAGCTTGGATGGTAATGAAATAAAATAAATGAATAATAAAACATTTTACAATAATTGTAGTGAAGTTAATAATAAGTAGTAGTTACAAAAAATAACAGGTACCCGAATGTCACTGCAATTGTTGCAACCGTGATAAAAAAGTAACTACAAGACATGACACAAGTAAATTATATAGTACAGTCTAGTTTGAAATTTGGATGGTAATTCCTAGTTGACAGTGTCTAGTTGATATAGATTCATAATTATTCTGACAGGGGAGACTTCTTAAAGCATATGTTTGATTCTTACCTTCATGGCCTCTATCCGGAAGCCATGGCTGCAAGTGGAACTCTGTTCTTCTCTGAACTGCATGTACCTCAGCTTGGTGATGGCCTTCTGTTCATGTTCTTCCTCTGTTGGAGCTGTAGGATCAACTGCAACCATCTGGACAAGACAATAGCTGATACGAATTTGTCTAGATTATGATTGAGACCCAGTAGACTGAAAAGTAATCATACAACATCTACAAGCAGGTAGACAAATGAATATAATGTTGAACTACAGTACTGAGATAAATAGTTTTGAACTAGAATAATGTTAACTGTAAAATTTAGTGAAAATTTTTTGCAAAAATTGACACATGAAAATTTGTTGCAAAGAATTTGTTTGATCAGATAACCTACCTTATTGTAAAGATCTTCTCTGGCTTTGGTGTTTTGCACTTCATCTTCAAGAAACGTTCTCCTGCCCATCTTGATGTCCATCACATTCGGGTCCCGGAATGAATGTAGAAGATCTTCCAGTTCAATGAAAGTCTGACCCCCGTATTGGACCTCTCTGCAGAAAAGATTATCATGAGTATTTCAACTCCGCAATTGGTAACACAATAAAAGTTATTTACTGGTGAAAAATCACTTATGTAGCATAGTTCAGAAACATAAAGCAGATTTTACAATATTTGTAGAAAAATAATAGTTACATAATGTAATAGGTTATAGAAATGTCACTGTAACTGTTGCAACCGTGACAAAAAAGTAACTATAAGAAATTACTCAAAATTTGAACTAATGTACAAGAACAAATTAATACCATCTCTAAACGCTCTAAACCAATACTTTAACATTAGAAATTAATAGGTTCCTAAAAGTAGCAAAAACCGTTACAACCGTGACATAAAAGTAACAAACCTGAGGTAACGTGGGGTCACGTCTTGCAGGGCCGGCTCCATCGACAAAGCTTCATACACGGCTCTCTCAGTGCCGCCGCTACACTTCTTCCAGACAGTCCCCGGTCCCGCCGGCGCGAACGCATCTGGATGCCCGCTCAACTGGAACCACTGGTTTCCGGCGCACGTGCTGTTGCTTCCGGTCGTCGTCTGGTTCCCGCCTTGGCGCAGCAACACGTCACTGGCTGGTGCTGTCAGCTCCAGGGCGTTCTGGAGGGAAAAATTTTACCGTCAGTGAATTGCACAGAAAATGCTAACACCTGTTAGTTGGTAAATTAGGGACATGCAAATGCACAGGACACATAAAAATTGGCTTCAAACTTTGAAGGAAATATTAAATCAAGGGATAAATTGTTGAGATTGTGGCTAAGCCTAAGTGTAACAAGAAGATTTAGAAAGGTGTCTAACTCCTTCTTAAGAGTACCATTGATTTAAGGGAATTTAAATTATTTTGTAACTCGTATATTAAAAATGATTCAGTAAATGATTCATGTCTGTGTATACCTAAGTCTAGCAAAACACAAAAAGAATCACTTGAACATAATTTTTCCTACGAGTTTCCAACAACTCACATATACATTAATGGCGTTAAAATTAAACATTTCATCTACAATTTACTCACCAATGCCAGAAATTTCAGCAGCGAATGTTCCTCATCCCTTTTCCGCACTTTCTTGGTGCACGACGACTGTGTCACAGCCCGCTTGTGGTCGCCAGACTGCTGTAACAGAAGAAGGAGAAACTTTGTTATAAACTGCAACATGTCACAGTCACCTACAAGTCACACAGTAACGGTTACAATCCTGGAGCGGGTAACGTTAGCGTCCCTTCACTACACACGGAGCCGGACCTCGGTCGTCGGTTGTAGGTTGTAGGCCGACCTCAATTTGATACCGTAGCCAACACACTTTCTCGCAGCACCCAATGTTGCTACGGCGGGAATTATTTTACAGAGTGAGGGATATTTTCACTCCCAAGAGGGGAAAATCGGGAAATCATACGACAAATCTTTGTACTTTTTAAGGTCGAATTTCGATTTAATTCCGACTGAACTAAAACGTTGGTTGATAATTGAAAAATTGTAATGTTTGTGCAAAGTAACCACAGATTTTTTATAATATTTTGGGAATTTAAACTCAACTCAGGGATTTTTTGGTTTGTGTGGGATAAAACGAAAGTCGACTGCACCCAGCGGCGCAGACGCAAACAGACGCTGCTTATCGCTTCTGATAAGCCACTGATAAGCACGACCTCTGATACGGTCAACACAGCAGACGACAAAATGTCGAGTGGATTTCCAATTGTACACAGCCCAGGACGTAAATTCCAAAAACAAACTATTCTATGGTGTAACTAAACTTCATCTTGTCGAACCCAATGCGATAACGGGTGACATAATCGGATAGATGATCGATACGACTATCGATATGCAGGAAGTCGATGGCGTATCGAGTTATGTAGACGTGGACATGCGTCAATTATCTAGCTATCACGTCTGGTGCGACCTCGTGCCCACAATGCATTGTGTTGCTTCCTAGCAAGCGTGCCAATAGGGTTCAAGGGCGCGCGGAGTGAAAGAGGGACCAAAAATATAAAAAAAATCAAAAGCTTTAAAATGTCATATAAAAATCGTCAATCTCCAGTCCAAACAAAACAAAAACAAAAAAAAAATACAGAGGCAACACACAAAATAAGTACGTAAGTTTCAAAATTAATTGAAATATGCCACGGCTTCTACGGATGAGGAGACTTAAAATACCCAGAAAAGTTCATACGAACAAAAACAAAAAAACCTAACTACTTTACTTAATCTGTTTGATGTGAACAATCCAAGATTTGACAAAATATCCTATCTATTTGCGCAAAATATGTTTAAGGTATAACATCGTAAATATTAGTGGATACTAAGATAAATAATACAACCTACTTTCAGGTAAACCCTAAAATAACTTGGAAAATTTTACGAAAATCGAACTAACTCTAATAGAAACCTCTAAAACACCACAATATTCAGAATTTTCACATCTATATTACCGTTCCAACACTCACGAACTGACGTCTCACTCGGTTCAACACACTTGTGTGTGCTTTACTGGAATTAACTGGTACGATAACACCTGTGATGACAACATGGTGGAATTATTGATAAAGAGGCGATATAATGGGGTTATCGCGTCCAGATGTGCGATAGCTGCAGAGGACGACCGGTTAGCTTCCTGGCCATCACGGTCGCATACACGGCGATCCTGCTTACTTGGGGGCTACACAGCAGGGGGTATCTGTGGTTGCCACAAAGTTGAAATTGTTCGACTATAGTGGAGGGTGTGCAAGAGTTTACGCAACATAGGGTGAACTAGATAGTCGACCTGGGACCTGGGAGAAACGCAAACGTTAAAATTATTCACCTATAAAATACGTTTTTATAATTTAGAGGGTTTGAGACCGTCACGGAATTAAATTATCCAATCTGATAGTTAAAATTATGTTACCACACAGTATTTGTAGAAAGTTGAAACGCACGATAATTTTTAATGGATTTTAGACCGTCAAACAATCCATCCTGTAGACATGAAGTTAAAATTATTTATATGTTACCACACAGTATTTGTAGAAGGTTGAAACATACGATAAAATTAAGGGCTTTAAGACAATTCATCCTATACACATGAAGTTAAAATTTTTCATATATGCCTGAAAAATAATGTTAAAGCTATCTACGATAGTATATGTAATTTTGATGTTTTCCCGAGATATAATGGAGTCACATAAGTTTTCGTTTACGTTCCTCCAAATTTCTATCTTTATGAAAAAATAGGCAATAAGACTTACAGGAATACTACACAAACAAAAAGATTGAGCTGTGAAAATCACACACGTGTCAAATAAGCAGCTGTTTATAAAACGCACAAATTAAACGCACGTGTGTTTTATTGCTTAGTAACACATATTTCTACGACAATATCTGTCTACGACTGAGCGAGGAAAGGACAAGAGTTTGCATTTGCGTCACCGCACATACGAAAGTCACGGCCGCCATTACGAAAATTGAAATTGTAAATCATACCTCACTGCGAGGTGAATCCGAATTGGAAGTTCAATGATAACATTGTTAACTCCAGAACGCATAAGGAAAATCGGTAGAGCGAAGAGTTCGAGTGGAATTTAATCTTGAAGCGAATTCCACAAAAGAATTAGAGATTTACTGGATTCCATTGTTGAAACTCTGAACATAAAGTTAAGTCGCTAAACGAGAAATTCAGATTGAGATACGGTTAAATACATTGGCATTCACATAACTTCAGGTGCTGACAGCTTTTTAAAAATGTGAAGTCAAAAAACCAATATAAAAAATCCAGACCACAGAAACTATAATCGCGTGGATGGCAGATTAATTGTATGAGCTCAAAATTAGGCACGTTAAAATAGATAGACGAATTAAAACTTGAACTAGCTAATAAGTTTTAAACTGTGTAGGCCCCTATTACGTACAATCTTTCAAATTACTAAAATACTATAAATACAATAAAAACTTTTTTACCGAATTAATTTTAAAAATGTAGAACATTAACGATGATTTAAAACTAAACTCATCGACAGTTAAAATATATATTAATTTCGCCTAATAAATCGAGAACGTAGAAAAAAGGCACGTTGCACGATCTAAGAAACGTATTATTTCAACAATTAAATTACTTACAATCCACACATGTAAAATAAACCCACCTTAATTCCACAAAACAAAAATATCTGCATATCCACCATCTCAGGTGTCGAAGATGAACACAAACACAAACTCGACCAACACAAACCCCCCTACACAAACTACACGAACCGCATTCATCGAGAACCGAACACGAACTGGGACCGCGTTTATCTATCGAGTACAAGGTCCGAACTTCGCAATAAATAAACTATATTTGAAACCAATCTGACAAAAACTCCTATCAGGTCACTGTTGACCCGTAGAGCGGCGCCTGACCATCGTTTGACCCCATGGAGATACCGGGGTTAAAACATAGGGTGATAGAATGTAATATTGGGTAAGTTAAGAAGATTTTTCATCGATTATCAACAAAAATTAAGTCACGCGAGTTCAGTTTTTTCAATGGTGTATTTGGATTAAATTTGGCAACAAAGAGTTCATTCACTCAATATTTGCGTCAGATATCGTTATTTAATAAGGCGTAAAAATGCTTAATAGTGTCATGTATTTTTTGTGTGAATAAAACGATGATACAGTAATTTATGTTTTGTTAACATTTGTGGGAACAGTATACAGACAGAAAAGTTTATTCTAGACACTATTTACTACCTACAAAATATTATATATTAATAATTGAATGGATATTTTAAAGTTTGGTGTAATTGGAATTAACACATTTTAATTTTACAAATTAGTAGCTTCCACAGATCACAATAAAAATAAAATAAACTTCCCACCGTTTTTTCGATGGTAAAACATATAACAAAAACATATTGCACTCCATACAACTATTGTTACATCGCAAGGACACTTATTCAGATAAACAATTCCAGTAGTAAACACTTCATATAGTACTCCAGTGCAACAAGTAATAAACTACATAATAACATAACCGTTGTAGACGGCGGACGGCGGACGGGGGAACACTGGTATTGAAACGCCGACCATATACAGAACTACACCGCTTCCGTGAACATACTCGGTATAATAACACATAAATTGACACTGATACTAGCTAACTAGCTAGAGTGTAAATATGTTGTGGAAATATTACTGAATCAGTGTATAAATTACACACATGGCTACACTTTGTCGGCTAGTTTGTAATTATTGCGTTCGCTATTTTCACTTTGAACGCATTTATAAATTTGAGCTGATTTATAAATTTATTGTAGTGGACGAGAAAACACATGTTGATTTATTTATTACTACAATGCAATTATGTCATTCTACCGAAACATGTGATTGTTACCATTGAAACAGCTGATTCGTAATGCAAGTCCTTATAGGTTAATAATAATGCATTATTTAATTTGATTATTGATTTTAATTGAATGTTTATTATAATTAGTTTTGTGCTATAACCTGTGGTAAAGCATGTTTTGACCTAGTCTGGTAATTATAAAAACCATATTTACATGAAATTATGCATTGCAAGTAAAACATTTACTATACAATTTAAAACGTTTACAAAACTAACTGTTAAAATTTGTAGCATATTACAAGCTAGGCCTAATATACGAAATAAGAACATTGGAGTTATTCAGTAAATAAACAACTGAAAAATCCAAATCCAAATCAATACTGAACAGTTCAAGGGTTGTTGGTACTAAATTTTTCATACAACTTGCTGTATTGTTATCAATTAATCCAAAAGCGTTCAACTAAAAAATTGTTATATATTTTTTTAATTTTCTGTTTTAACTTAATTTGCGTTTATTTGATTGGTTTGTAGTACAATATTTAATAAGAACTTAGCGTGTAATATATATATATATATATATATATATATATATATATATTCAATTAAATTACACTTTCATAAGGCGCATTAGCTCCAACTAAACATTAAAGTTTAAATCCAAAAACTACTCACTCTGTATTTCAAGATCGCTTGGAACTGTTCGAGGGCGATTTCCATGACAGATCTTCGGGGGAAATCCGTACAAACCCCGGCTGCGGACATGGTCTTACACATCGATACTCCTTTGGCACACACGCAAAATCCGCAAAGGCACTTCACCACAAACCACAAACAAAACGTTCAACAGTTGGTCGGTGACTGACTGGAGCGAAGCTGCGGCGGCACTAGTCAACCGATAGCAAAGTGACGTGCTAATACGGTCCGGAGAGACACGAAGTGCGGCGGAAACAACCGAGGCGAGCCGAACACCCACGGAGCCGCACGAAGATGTACGAAGACGCAACAATACTTTCCAAACTCACTGGCGGAGGAGACGTCAAAGGGAGAGATTGAATGAGTCAGTTTTAGGGAAAATTCTAATTTCTAATGTAATTCCAGTAGTTTTAATCTATAATGGTCCTAAAGGACTTTCACAAGTACTAATGTACCTACCGAGAGGCAGAAGAAAATGTGCTTACATAAGGAATCTTTGCCATAGTCGATGGACATGCTACAGCCTACATAAAATGTCTCTGTTATTCTGCAATATGAAAAATATACCTGCCATAGTCGAAGGACCATATTCTACCATTGATTACCTAATAGTCAACGGATCTACTACGTAAAAAGTCATCGAATGACAAGATTCGTCTCTTTGTCAAAACATAAATAATGGTTACACAAAATCATTTTAAAAATATTTTTCTGCCATAACTGAAAAACTTTAAGTTTTAGAATTTCAGTCATGAAACTAATTCGTATATTTACATCGAATAATGTATTAATATCGACAATAAGTAGACCAAAGTTTGATTTAAACTAAAAAAAAATACAATGATTCTTATGTCGTAAGACCCGATTTAATATAAACATACGGATGATTATTCAAATCTACAATATATTCTAGCCATATTCTAGTTATCATAAGAAATGACTATAATTTTTACATCTTCGTGTGTTAAAATATTTTATAGTGCAATAGTTGAATGGAGTTAACATCTTTACGATGGCTAAACAACTACAAATTTCGTTCAAATAACCCCTTTTCACATCACTTTTTAGTGAGAGTACTTAATTTGACAAATTTATTGTAAAGTTTTTAGAAGCAAGACACTTAAACGAGTTATTTTTTGAAGCACAACGCTCACGAGTATTTTAAAAGCACCCCGCTTTTACGAGTATATTTAGAAACACAACGCTTTTTCGAGCATTTTAAAAAGCCAACCGCTTTTACGAGTATTTTCAGAAGCACGACGCTTTTACGAGTATTTTTAGAAGCACAACGATTTTTAAAGTATTGTGTATTTATTTTACAAGTATTGATTTGAGATATTGCCCTTTTCAGCTTAAACGAACTCTAACTCAATGTAACATTATATTTTTCAATAGCAACTACATGATTTCCTAACATCTTTGCTTAAAAATAGTCAGAGAAAAAAAATTTTACACGATTTTTGTAGCTATAAAATACATAAGTTGAAACCATGTAAAAATGACAGCTCGATTTAAATTAATAGAAACTGAAAAATATGTTCAGTAACAACAGTGTACAGTGACAAATCTTATCAAACTGCAATTCTTTGGTGCAGCTACGAATACATATTAGAGAAGTCGTATGGAGTATTATTTTACGACACATTTCAAAATAATGTTGATTATATAAATATTCTACGCATAAACAAAGGATTACCTGAATCATTTGAGACACACTTGAAACGCCAGACCACTCTATCACTTAGCCTACTTCAGTTGTACTTTTGTTATCTCTTATCTAAATCCCCTTGCACACATTGATAACAAAAACCTGACGAAGTATCACTCATAACCGGATTGTTGCGGAATTTCTAAGAAACATACTCATAAATTAAACAACACGTAATTATTTAGAGTGATGAGTTTTCGTTCTACAATGTGATATGTGGTAAATATATATTCATTTATTAACCCTTAGAACAGCTGATCTCAGTATTGAATTTAAAACTAGAGCGCCTATAGCCTCCTTTAATACAAGGCCGTAGTGAGAGAAAAGTGGCAACGCCGCATCCCCGGCCTACCAAAACAGCGTTGTTACCATAGCAATAGGCCGGCCGGTGCGACGTTGCCACACCAACACCGCAGCCTTGTATTAGAGGAGGTTATGGAGCGTCTAAAAAAACCCAGTTGTAAAATCTATAGCTAGAGATGTTAAATATTATGTAATAATTCTATACCTTAAAAATATTCATTTTTTCAAACAAACGAATACTAACGCAAAGTATGTTTATGAATATATCCATATCAAAATATAAATAAAGAATTGTGTACACTTATGTCTAATTATTATTTTATACGAATCAGTGCTATTAAAATCCAAATTTTTTAAAACATTGTATTTCCATAAGCAAGACAACGTAGTGTAATAATGTTTATACATCTAATATTTTAATGGACAATAATAGCCACTTCTGAAAATTGAAATAACTTTTAAATAGTTTAAAAACCAAATGAAAATCTCAATTTTTCCAATATTTTAAAACAAATATATATTGCCTTCAGACGCACACGCTCTCTTCTCCTTATAAATATACCATGTACACTACAGTTCTTAATATACTTCAGAATTATTTATTTAGACTATTCATCAATAAAACTAGTTTTTTTTTTTAAGTGTTAAGTAACTTTTAAGGAGTTATTTAATCATTTAATTACACACGATGTACAAAATGCTACATGATATCCAAACAATATTTCTCGGGGCCCATAACATGGTATAGTTTCAAATTACAGTTATATAAAGCACTGCTATACAATATGAAAATATGATCCATTTGTGTATCGACTCACGAGTATAAGTAACTAAAATATGATATAGTCAATGTTGTATGATTGCATGACATGAAGATAATTCAGTTTAAAGCTAATTCGGTTAGAAATAATACACAGTTAACAGTAGAAAAAAAGGATATACATACGAACAATGCGATAGTTTACTTTAACAAAAAGTTCTAATAAATGTTCATCATTGAAAATAGAGGAATGATGTACAATCGGAAAAACAGAAAAAAAGACAAACGTAATACAAAAAAAGTCTAAAATTTAGATCAGTTTTGCTCCAGTTTATGGAGGACAACGGACATTAATTTTAACGTAGTGAATAAATTTTTTTTAATTTTGAAATATCAAAACAATACATTCGGAACAAATTCAAACAAATTTAAACGACAGTTATGTAAGAACATCTTAAACATTTTTATTTTGAAATAAATATAGAAATCTTTCAAAAATTTAGCCAACTAATCTCCAAAATAATCTACTAATCATTCCGAAGTTAATTTAACTCTGTAAGCCTTCATTTGTGCGTCAAAGGGGGTCCCAACTCAATTCAAATAAATCGAAATATCCGTAGAAACCTAATAGAGGTTATATTTATGAATCTACTACTGTGCGAATATTCCAAAGGAATTACTTGGAAATTCCCATCACCTTAACTGTTTGTGGGAGGAATGTGTTGAAATAACTGCTTACGGGTAGGACACAATATTTTGAGCTGTGACTAATATGAGAACACATTACTTAGTTAAGAAAACAGTGCAAATACAGTATATAGAAAAAGGGTTGACAAACACGACCGCATATAATAAAAGCCATCCATTTTGGCTTTGTCTGCCATAAGAGCAATGTTAATTTCGTTGATTTCAAACAGCCGCTGAAAAGTTATTTACAACAATCTCAACATATTTTTTCAAATACCTAAGAGATTGTAATTTTAATATCTAGTGCACTGTCGGATTACAAACTGTCCTCCAACTTTTGTAATAGTTTTAAGAATTATAACGTCTAGGCTCCAAGGACTCTTAAGGAAAATTGACAAAATGTCTTAACTTAAAGTTTTGTTTGCCAATAGAGACACTTTTATGTAAAGCACGTTCCCTAGTGCACACTTAACTAGCTTTTCAGCTAGTGAGGGATGTTTGAATACCTATGGGAATATTCAAAGGCATGCAGAAGAAGAAAAAAATAGTCTCCTAACTTAGCACCTAATTTGCCAAAGAGGTTTTAAAAGTGGCCAAAACGTGTCCTACTACTACCTGTAACGCCGGTTTGGGAAAAGTTGGTCGGAATTGTACCCCCTTGGAATTGTGATACAAGTTGGGTTGAAATTGTACCCCCTGGAATTGTGATACAAGTTGGGTTGGAATTGTACCCCACTGGAATTGTGATGCAAGTTCGGTTGGAATTGTACCCCCCTGGAATTGTGATACAAGTTTGGCCAGGATTGTACCCCCCTGGAATTATGATACAAGTTTGGTCGGAATTTACCCCCCTGGAATTGTGATACAAGTTGGGTTGGAATTGTAGCCCCTGGAATTGTGATACAAGTTTGGTCGAAATTGACCCCCCTGGAATTGTGATACAAGTTGGGTTGGAATTGTACCCCCCTGGAATTGTCATACAAGTTGGGTTGGAATTGTACCCCCCTGGAATTGAGATACAAGTTGGGTTGGAATTGTACCCCACTGGAATTGAGATACATCATCGTGACGCCACGACTCTGGGTGGGGTACAATTCCCCCTCAAATGTTCCCTACCTATCCACTAAGTAACTCATTTCCTACTTGACGACAGACAGAGTAAATATTCCAGGTTGAGGTTTTGTTTTGGTATTACCCCTGACCAGTCCATTGACGTATGTATTGTTCCTATCTAGAAGCCCCTATTTCCGGAGACATTCCAGAGACTCATAGGTTCGCAGTAACTCTATCAGTGACGTAGTCAGGACCAGTAGCCCCGGGCAACATGATGAAAGTGGTAGAAAGTTCCGGAACCAGGGACGAGGGGACGACCCGCAGCAGGACTAGGTCAAGGCAGAATTGAGGGGAACTTTAATTACAATAGGGTTCTTACAAGCAGTAATCCGTGTCATATTAGACCCTCTAAACCTATCTTGTACCTCTGGGTTTCTAGTGATTGTCTTGGACAAAGAGGCGGATGTGCTAGACTTTCTTCTAAGGAGGCCCAAGAGGTGACATGTATATAATTAACAGCTGATCGAAAAAATTACACGAGCCCAGCTACGCCAGTCGTTTACGGTTGTCTTCTTAGGGATTGTTCATGAACAATTTCTTTAGAAAAGTGAAAGCCCTGCGTTGTTAGCGATAACGTATACAATAACCAGCGCATTGCCAAATAATTACAACAATCAATTATCAAGACCTCAGCTATGTCAAGAGTTTACGTATTGGCCTTCTGAATTACCCCTTGTGGATCTGCCCTTGTAAATAACCCCTTGTGGGTATGCCTTTATGAATAACTCCTTGTGGGTCTGCCCTTATAAATAACCCCTTGTGGGTCTGCCCTTATAAATAACCCCTTGTGGGTCTGCCTTTATGAATAAACCCTTGTGGGTCTGCCCTTGTAAATAACCCCTTGTGGGTATGCCTTTATGAATAACCCCTTGCGGATCTGCCTTTATGAATAACCCCTTGTGGGCATGCCTTTATGAATAACCCCTTGTGGATCTGCACTTGTAAATAACCCCTGTGGGTATGCCTTTATGAATAACCCCTTGTGGGTCTGCCCTTATAAATAACCCCTTGTGGGTATGCCTTTATGAATAACCCCTTGTGTATCTGCCTTTATGAATAACCCCTTGTGGGTCTGCCCTAGATGTGAATGTATTCACAAACACATAGTTATCAGCAAACAACAGCAAAAATTAGTGCACACATCTTATTTACAACTAAATGGGCTTAATGGATTATGTTAGGTTATGAGGATGCACTTTTTCAATCACAAAAACTTGGAGTAAAAAATAAAAAGAATTTGTTACAAAACGTTAATTCACAAATAAATATTATGGGTTAAGTTTGACTAAACAGATATTGAAATTAAACGGAGATAGTTGTAGCAAATAGCAAAACAAAAGCAGTAAATGCAAAAACTTGCTTGTGATAAGGTAGTACAAAATTGTATAAATACATTAACAGCAAACAAGAAAGATTTGAATAAATTTAGAGATACAACCATAGACAAAAAGAATTAAATATAGACTGTCAGCTGTGCAGCGGTTACCATAGGTTCTGGCGCACACCGCTGGGAGCGCCATGTAGTTACACGCGTTATGTAACTACACGGCGCGACGCTCCCAGTGGTGTGCACCAGAACCTATGGTAACCATGGTAACCGCAGCACGGCTGACAGATTATATTTTTTTTGTCTATGGTACAACTAAATGGATGTGATGGGTGTTTGATTATGATGATGACAAAATCTGATCAATATATTCACCCAGCATAAAAATTTGTGTTTGGTGCAGCATTTGTGGTCCCCGTGCGTCTCTCGCACCACTTCGCGCTGAAACAGAACAGAAATTTGAAACATTGGGGAAATATTTTAGTAGGAAAATTTAAAATGTTATTACAATTTGCTTGAATGTTGGGTGTTTTGGTGGCTTCAAACATTTGTGACGAATTTCAGGATATTTCTTGAGTACAAAGGCATAAATAGTAAATTTTAAGAACATCGTACTTCTACTTCACTTTCTATTATTATGTAAAACTTTATTGATTATTGTCCGTTCTCTAAAAAAAATACCTTTATCAGTCTATAGGCTTTTCTTTCTCAAACACGTCCACGATTATAGATTTGAAAATTCAAAATGGCGTGTAACTGACCTACGTTAGAAATAGGACGTATACAAAATTGCAAATATCACTGGGCCAATACCATAGATAAAACACACTACCTTGCTTAGTCTATGCTAAAACATATTGTAACATGGATATTAGATATAATTTGGACTAAAAGTACGAAAAATATATTCATTGGTGAATTCTTCGCAACTAGGTAAAGCGTGGATTTTAGGAGAATTTTACTTGGACGGGGATTTAAAATACTTATGGATCCAAGGACCACAATTCTAACGTTATAAACCAAAGTTTCAAAACACAGATATTTAGCAAAATAAATAAGATTGAAAAAGAATATTTTTTCCTGCTTAACTCTTAAAACAGCACATGAAATACTTTCTCCGTACAGCGAGAAAAGATAAACTGTGATTATTTGATAGAAACATTAAATATTTGACTATGTATTCATTTCAACACTGCCTTGAGTAATTAAAATCTAGTTCATCACCAACGGTTCAGACTCATTTTCGACCATGAAGTCTTTAATTTCTCAATGATAATCTCACGTTGCGACAGCACAGACGTGATAATAGGCACACAGGCACCAACGTGACGGATTAAATTATCATCTTCTTAACAACCTGTGGTTATCTGCTTATCAGCATAAACAATCAATTCGGCTGATCAAGTCGGTATGGGAAAAGCCACCATAGGAAACCCACATCCTAAAATTATATCAAAATTTTTATCTTTTCTTATCTCACCACATCATAAATGTGAATTTAACTTTGAGTCCTGTAAAAGGCATTTTAGGGCTGAATTAATGATAATTTCGATAGATTTTCAACATCCTCATAATGTCCTAAAAAATTCAGCTAAGAAATTGATAGATTGCAAGAAGTTGGAGAAGGACATGTTCTGATTGCTAATAAAAAAAAAGAGTTTTCAAATCTCGTCTTGACATGGGAAATAATTAAGAACTTTACCAGATTAGTACATGACATGAGTTGAAAACAGGGAAATCAGATGAGGAAAACCAATTTTGGATTTTACCTATTGTATTTCCCTGTGTTGCCCGGTTTTAGTACTAATCTTGTAGTGTTCTAGGTTCCTTCCCACCTGAATATTTCACATTTTAGACAGTAAACTGAGACTTGTGCTTTGCTAACTATTGATGCAGTGAAAAAGTCTGCATTCATCTTTCAATCAGCATATCGACAGATTTAGTTTTCAGTTGGTAAAATACCTAAAGCTTCAAAATATATGACTAAATATGACTTACTCTGTCAACTATGAGCCATGCAACTGCTAGGCACTTATTTCAGTAATATCATAGTAAGTACAGCCAACAAAGGATATCTTGGAGTTGTCACCACAAATATATAAAAACCATTGACAATTGACAAGACTAAAACCAGCACCTCTAACATAAGAGAATAACTTAACGAAATTTAAATAATAAAATATCTTCCTCCAAAGAGTATATGGTAAAGCAAAACAGAACGTGCTAATCATGTATTACACGCTTATTTGCCGATTTTACACACAGGCTTTACAGATTTCAAGCCAACTCAGTCACGGGCGATTTGATTCGAACAGAGCAGCTTCATGATACAAACACGTGTGTGTCTAAGGACGGAACTTCGACAACGTGAGAGCACGTTTGTGTAACGTGGAGAAGCCTTAGTTGGGGTTTGCTTTAAGCATTGATTATATAACAATATAGTGGTATATATTCAATGCTTAAGGATGTAATTAGTTAGTGAATACTCGCATTAAGTATATAATAATAAACGTGTTAAGGGATTAGATACACAATCTAAATAATCGCAAGCTGGTTTAGATGTAGAGTGCGGGGCTTCGGGATCAAATTCCACAATCACCGAATGAATTTACTCTATGTGTTTTTGCTTCTTTCTTGGACTAGCCTGAAGTAATGTGTAAGAAGAGTTCAGGGCTATAACAACCTAGCGTACTTGGATGTGAAGGTAGGCCTTAAAAAATCAAAATAAGTACGAACGGTGTATCTATGATGTAAAAGTTGTATATTCTTTAGACATGACTAATGTATTATTATTGGTTTTGGATACTGACTGACGTAGACGTCTAGTTTATGCATAATAGTTATAGCAATTTTTAACCCAATAATGATTACTAGATAGTTCAATGAGTCTAATCACAGCCACCTCTAATACATGTATTAGAGGTGGCTGTGGTCTAATACATTTTACAACCTAATAAAGTTATATTTTTTGCTCAGTGAAACCTTGATCGCTTAAGACAATTCATACAAACGTAAATCTAAATATTTTTAATGCGTTCAAATTGCTAGTAGTAGAGAGTCTACCCTACAATAGTGCGAAAATAGAGACCCAAGTCAAAATTTTAAATTACCTATGTTATTTATTCTATGTTGAGTTTGTGGGACAAGAAACACCATTTGTCAAAAACCAGAAAGATTCTATGTACCCTCCCCTGATCGGTATTCAAATTAAATAAAAATTAAAGATTATTTAATATAGAAACAGAAAAGCGGAATGAGGCGATTAGATTTGTTAATCGGATGAATATATTTTTGCAATTTATCTCGAGAGTGTATTTTTTCAAATACATCGAAGAATCTAATAAAGTCAATAATTAATCTTTTGTTGAATCACAAAAAATAACTATAGAAATTGGTAAGTAAAAGTTTATGTTTCTGTTACAAAATCTGTATAAATTCCCAAGTCTACTTTTTGCGACAAAATTCAAGGGATAAAACCACCTAATTACCAAAATAAATCAAAATATCTTTTTAAAAAAACCTTAAATTAACACTTACCCCACAAAAAACTCGGCTATCAAGCATAGCAATGCCGAAACTAAGGTCTGATCTACCACTAACCAAAAAGAACACTTTCAACATCGCACAAGGACCAAGAAGGAAGTCTACAGCTGATCGATAAGAATCATTCTGGTCAATCAGCTGGGATGTCCTCTGACGTAGACGTGTAACCTCTAGGAGTTACTGACTCCGATCAGCTGATCCATATGAAGTTGTTGTCTACGAGCAGCTGACAGCAAGACAAATCGGTAGACCGGATTGAATCGTATACAGGAGTGAGTTATTAGCTCGAAGATCTAAATAAGACTACTTTTTCGCCACACTATACAGTAAACAGCTGTTTTCCGTACTTTTTAGACTAGAAAGCCATTGCTTATACAGGGAACGGTAAAGTCACGTGTAGTACGGTAAGTTTACAGATTAATTTTGCAAGAGGATTTAGAAGCACCCCTCCTTTCCGCGTAATAGACTCACCCACCGCAACAATGCAAACATTTCGTTAGTTCGAATCACTTGATGAACGAAACAGCTGATCTTTGTCAGTAACAAAGTTACAAAGATCATCTCCATTTTTCACTCGTATTTGGGTTAAAATACGCACCCATCTCTAGGTGACCCATCTAGGTGACGTCCCCATCTCAATTGAAAATACTTCGATTATGAAAATCAGTCGGGTAGAAGAGCCAAACGAAAAGAATAGATTAATTTAACTCCCATAAAAATTAACAGGGAGGAAGTTGATTTTGTGCACAAACTCAAAATATACGTCAGATAAATTAACGTCGATGCTTGATGGCAAATCTGTGCGTGTATACCTTGAATTTAATACCAAAAATATGAAAATCGGTCGAGGAGAAGCACCGAACCGACTCGGAAAAAAACAATATTTTTAATACAGATTTTTAAAACCTAATACATCTTACAGAAAAGCTAGTGTATTTATTATGGTGTTATGGTGTTGGTACTCGCATGAAATATTACTCTCGACAAGCCTTGTAACTATCGCTCGTTGTCGTGATGCAAACACCTACTACTACCCGGCCTTGTAGCGAAATATAGTGCCGACGCGTCAATTTTATGCACTATTTAACGTATCTTAGGAGGTTTCTCAGGCTCGATTGGGTAACACTCATTCCCAGTGCATCTGGGAACTTTTCATTTTACTTTTTAACTTTTATCATATTAACTTATTATTTTAATTTAACTTTAGGAATCCTACTAAATGAGTGAGTCGGGTGTAGCTAATACTTTTCTTTAATAGTTAGTTGGCCAATAAAACAAAACTAGAGGTCGTCTAGTCGTCGAAAATTCTAGCAAAGTATGTAATGTACAGGATTCTCTATTTTCACCCCACGCTGTAAATAAAACTTGTGATAGGAGTTTCTTCCATTTTTTACTTTTTTGATTTTCTGTTCATATTTTGTTATTTTGTTATGGCAGCCCTCATGACCCATGTATTTTTTTATATTTAAAATTATTTTTTGTGCTTATTTTTGTGCCTATTTTAATTTATCGAAGGGATTCTGCACATCTACAGGAACACATCTTTCCACATCTTTCCAACAGTATGCGTAGATTTTCCCTGCGATGCACACGAGCTGACAAAAAAGGGGTTAAAGAAACATGCTTGTCCATCAATATATAGATAACTAAAAAAGGAATCCCAAATATTAAAACTCTATCTGTGTTCTGATTCCCTTGACACGCATTATTAATGTCAATAAATAATATATTGTAGTGTTGGGAGACTCTTTTATTAGTTAGTATTTCACAACAACGAATGTTTTTTGTAACTGTTGGCAACTAACTGCAACGTATACTCTTCGTCGAGATCTCTGCAAAAAATTAACAAAGATCCTTGAACAAACTGACAAATTTTCAAGGGGGAAATTTAAATTGAATTTTGAAACTACAATCATAAAATTTTGCCTGGATGTTTGTATAAAAGCCTAAGCAGTAGGTATAACTATGACATTTCCACACAGGTTTGAATATATTTCTGGTCTTTTCTTTCTCTCTTTCCCTTTCGTTGTCTGGTCCCCCAAGCCGTGATGTGCTCTTAATCCTCAAACACTGTTATATCACCAAGACATGAACAAACTTTTTATCCAACCAAACCTAAACTTAAATTTAAATAAGATTAGCAATCAATGTAACTAAATGGAGCTGTTTTCTGGGAAATTCTGTATAAGTAGTCAATTAATGTCAAGCAGTTGTTAAATATTGGATAATAGGTTAACTACGTCAATGAACCTAGATATACAAGAGCAGTAGAATAAGTTGCACCATTAGAATAGTCTGATAAATTACAAGATAATTCAAAATGTGTTCAGCTGCTTGGAAAACTGTTTGTTTGATGTTAAAGCCCGACATAATGCTGTAAGAAATATTAAAAATTGATAAGCATGTACTGTTAATCGCTCGTAGTGTAAAACAATATCATTAGTATACAGGTTAGCAGTTGTCATGAAATACCTCTTTTTAAAGTTACGTCCAGACTTAGGGTTTTAATAACTCTGCTTTAATTAGTAAACCACAGACACTGTGTACTATTGAAAAATACGGATTCCTTTCTCATACAACATATTTTAGTCATTCTAAAACTATTGATTGATAAGTAAACCTTATTGTTCAGTAAAATTCGTTTAATGTGACATAAAATATCATTGTTTGAAAAAACTAATACAGTATACCAACTTCAAAGAAAGAACACTTTCCAAATCGACTATTCGACGTTCTATAAACCATCTTATAATCTTAGACTGGTTAGACAAATGTTCAACATACAAAACATTACTTGCAATAGTCCTAGTAATACTTTTAAGTTGGTTTGACAATTGCATAAAATCGAGTGTCAGGAATGTTAGTATGCCGTACGATGCACGACATGCTAATGAAAAACAATTTTGTACGTTCATAAATTTCTCCATGCAATTTTGTGGTGGATAAGGCATAAAGTTATAATTTTTTGGTAAAATTTACCAATTATTATATCGCGAGACTGATTCTTCTAGAAAAAAGTGATAATGAATCGATACATGGAATAGCTACAATTTGTGCTCGTACAGTGGAACCTTGATAACAAGCCACTCTTGATAACAAGTGTCATTTTCAAATTCCCTTGATTTGTTTACCCCTAATCACATGTTATTGTAAACCTCAATAAGAAGTCGACCTTGATAACAAGTCTTATTTAAAAGTCACTATAAAAGTCTTGTTATCGAGGTTCTGTATGATGATAGGATTTTGCTTCCTTGTCAAAGTCATTGGCATTTTCACAGAAGGAATTAAGAGAGGAAGTTCTTAACGACTTTTAGGGAAATTTCAACTCCATCCACAGGAAATACTATAACTCCATTGCCAATATTTGTTTATGAAGTGTTTATTTTCCCACAAACATTTACAACGTCAAAAGAAACATCAGAAAACCATCCCTTATCTCAGAAAACCAATTCTCCCAAAGTCGTGTGTTTTTTACCCTCACACTTAAAACATTAACGATAAAAACAAGTTAATCTTTTCAGTAGAAATGTCAGCGCTAGTCACAACAGGTAAATTCAAGCTGCTTTTTCCCTATCGCCCAAATCAATTTTCCCGAAATTGTCTAATTGGGAATAGAGTTATCATACGCTTCGAGCGTTCACTGATTCAACGAGTAAATCGTTTCAAATACGACAAACAACTTTTAATTTATTGACAACCTAAAGTTAACTTGTGTAAACTGTGGAAGATTTTAGGTAGTTTTAACTGTAACGACGACTCCAGTTGAACCGTCGGTTAGTTAACTTAACGACTTTTCAAATTAATTGCTAACCCTGTATCAGTTAGATATTTTTCTGTGTTTGAAAATCAATATAAATTATTACTGTATGCTGGTGATACTGAACTATATCAATTTATGTAAGAAAATCTAACATTATGCAGTGTTACTTGTTCCCTTACAGATTTATATCATCTATGGATAAGCTAAAGATGTACGTTTCTTTTCTTTTGCGCCAGAACCTATAGTAACCATGGTAACCACAGCACGGCTGACAGTCTATATTTAATTCTTTTTGTGTCTGGTTCGAGTAACTGGAATTTTTTCTCATGCAATATAAGTTAAACGTAATACGGACCAACAAAACTTACTTATACATCTTCATACAATTTTTCGCTCGGACGCATTACAAGACAAATTTAAACGCGATCTTGACCTATTTCATAAATCTATCACAAAACACCACCAAAAATAAACACAAGGGATTCGAAAGTCGAAAACAAACACAAACTCACTAATCAGCTGTTTTATCGCAAATCACATCCGAGCCAGTGCGTCAAGATCAGCTGATGACCCTAACGAGTTGTAAAAATGCAACGATTATTGTTGAAAAAATCTTGAAACTCATCGCTCTGACGCACTCGCATGAAACCCGGTTAGTTTTTGAGCTGATTCCGTGCGAAACCGGTTTTATAGCTTTCAAGGTCTCAGTTTACGCGGTATTGAAATTCGTTTCGACAGGGAAGTGAATTGATGCATACAGAAGAGTCGGTGTAATTTGATCTACAGTAGGACTACAGCTACCCGAATCAATTGGGACCCCCATTCGGATAGTTGGATTGTTACAAAAATTTAGGGGGTTTAAACAAGAGTCATGCCGATTTTTTTACGATTGTGATACTGTAGGGAAATTTACGTTTTTGCCGCGATCGCGGAGTACGACTATGATTTTCCGTGTCCGCGGGAGACAATGATGATACTGTATCTATAAAATCGCGGAATAGATTCAAGATTTTCCAGCGATCACGGAAAACGATGTTGATGTTTCTGTGGCCACGGGAGACGATGATGATGTCCACACGAAGCTAAAGAGTTTTGGGATTATGCCACGATCACGGCCTATTTTTTTTAGCGATTCTGATAATCGGCAATTTGGATAATCAGCGATTCGGATAATCAGCGATTCGGATAATCAGCGATTCGGATAATCAGCGATTCGGATAATCAGCGCTTCGGATAATTGGAGATTCGGATAATCGACGATTCGGATAATCAACGATTCGGATATAAAGTTCGGATAGTTGGAGTTATATCTAAACAGTACAAAAATCGTAGACGAGAAAGGTAGGCATAGACAACATTCTTGGTTTTATGGATGGTCAAAAGAAGGCCTACTTATCGCAATGGACAACTTTATCAGCCGGGCTATGACCGTATACGAACTTAAACCCACTATCTCTGTTCTCAAACTATGCATACGGTATTGTTACTGCTGATAAAGACAACTATCAAAACACCGTTGTTCGTCTCAAGTGATAGGTTACTGAGAATTACAATGTTTACTTATTTCTCTCTCCAACCACAAGTCAATGACCAAGGTGTCATATGCAGTCGTGGGAAACACGCGGGGTACACGTGTAAAAACTAAATATACGGTAATTCATTTGTGATTAGTATACTTATGTCCACGTACGATTATTTAATATATTCCTTGATACAAAGTCATAACAGAGATGAAGATGGTGTCATGTTGTTTGAGTTAAATTGTACTATAAAATATATGGATATGCAGTTACAACGATCGTTTAAGCCGTTACAGAGAAATTAAGATTTACGTGTCTTTTACCGACGAAGGGGTAATCAATAATCATATTACACTTTTTAGATAGTTAAAAATTATAAAAAAATAACGCCTAGAGTTACAGTGCTTATGAACCTGTATGCCAAATTTCATCGGTTTACATCGGTGGTGTAGTCTAGCTTTTTACAGAATCACATGCACACACACACACACACGAACGCACGTATTTCAAATGATGAAGTCACCTTTTTTCTGTACTAACGTGCAGTGGAGGAAGTAAAATAAATCGGAAAAATACTACAAATAATGACGATGTCAGGACATAAACACTGCACTATGCTTGCAGAAGAAACCTTATGAGACGTTAGCCCACGTTGCAGCAGTCGTAGAGATAAATTAAAATCAATTATTAATTCTCTAAAATGTCTGAGGTATGTAATGGAATCAGAATGCACCACTGTATTTTACTTTCAGTCAAATCTAACAATTGAGTTGTTTACAAATTGGTCGTTTATCACTGCATAACAAAATTTTAACTAAATAGCAAAATTAACAAAACTAAATTAAACTCACCGTTTCAAATATCATAAACAACTCCTTCCACAAAACATAACTAACTCCAGTGCACAAACCGAGGGAAACTGAACAATTTCCAATACCTCCACTCTCCCCTCTCAAACTAATTTTAGAAATTTCCTTAAAGTTCATAACTCAAAACCCACACAACCTTTCGAGTTTCGTCACTGTTCACGTCACCGACGAATTGAAAAACGGTCCCGCCAAAATAGCGTGGTTGCGCGCCAAAACGGTTTGTGACGTCACAGGAGGAGGAAAACGTCCAAAAGACGCGTAAACCTGAAACATTTAGATTTACGGTATTTCATGACGTGGTAGTGACGCGAGGTGCGATGGGGAAATGCGGGGAAAACGGGTAATTTAGAGGTACTTGGAAAACCACGCAACTGGGCTAACAGGATATTGCGTTGAATGCTGAATTAACACAATAGTACGTTAAGCGTCATTGTGGCACATTATACACATGTTTTGCGAAACTGAATTTGTTACATTGAATTTACCAAACACATTGAAAAAAATTGAGGGGACAGATTAGGAGAAAAAAGGTTGATATTAAAATGCACACTGTATTAAACCTCATTATAAAGAATAATTATGTCACAAATAGTGGAAACACGCCAATATTACTGACAGAGCGAGGCCAGTAACTTATGGAATCCCCCAAGGATTAATACTTGGCCCAGTTTTATTTTTGTTGACGCAAAGGTCTTCCAAAGCTGCAACAATTTTCTTGATGCACATATGTAACACACGGAATCCCCCAAGGATTAATACTTGGCCCAGTTCTTTTTATGTTGACACAAAGGTCTTCCAAAACAGCCAAAAATTTTCTTGATGCACATATGTGCCAAATATTGATGTTAGTGTTTGAAAAAATATGGTACAGGTACAATAAATACACAATTTAAGCTGTGGCTGTGCGAAGAATTATTTTATTGGTTGGTTTCTAAGGACACAGAGCAAAAATAGCAATGTTAACCATGTTTACACTGTGCAAATGCTTTTTAATTGGTACCATCCCGCAAATATAATATTCCCAGTTTTAGCTACCCCGTTGATAAGGCACGGGTAGTTCATTAAACTGTTTCAGTTCTCTCCAAAAAGTGCCAAACAGTTTCCCACGTGTCTGATTGGTTTAGCATCAGACAATACGTCAATGGCTGCTGATAACGCTTTAGGAATTGATAAGGGGTAAAATTGGATCAGGAAAGACGTTAGCCATATCACGCCATGCCGTAGAATCAGAAGACTGGTCTATATATGTAAATTTGCGCAAATAAACCGTCCTTGTTACTCAGTAGATAAAGAGATCATTTAGTACGATTAATGTAAATTTAGATGCGAATTCTATCAATAGCTGTTTTTACTTATGCTGTGCGCAAATGCCGTGCATAAATCGTGTAAGGAAAAGTGAACGGCTATAGTTATGCGTTTGTAGAGTATTTACCATGATTAATGATATTATAGTATAGGCCTCACTAGGTCCTAAAGTGACTCTTTTTGACCCGAGGTCAAGTTTTACGATCGAGGCAAAGCCGAGGTCGGAAAATGAGTGAGGGTTAAAAATTCACTTTTTGCCCATGTGGTGAACTATATTTTTCGTCTATTGCATCATTAATTAACAAACAAAGCCAGGGAAAAATTGTATGTAAAAATAACCTCTTAAAACGATTTTTAGCTTGTTTTCAATCCTGCTAATGCAAATAAGCAATCAATACATAATTTCGATCGATACGATTGTCGCAATCGAAATTTACTACTGTTTACTTACAACAGTAGATTTTTACGAGACTACAAATGATTTTTACTAAATGCTACTTTAGACCCGCATCGCATGCATTGGCTGTTTTTGCTACAGTATGACGAAAAATGGATTTAAGCTACAAGTGTGATTATTGTTTTAAGTTAGGGATATTCTTAAACAACAGTCCTCAAAATGGGATGTGATAAGGGCCCTGCAGATGCGGGGGACCAGGTCAAACCAAAAATGATAATAACTAGTTATAATCGGAAGAGTTTGTAAAACTTGCAATTTTGACCTTGAAAAGGTTCTTCTTGCTAAACAGAAAGTGCATTACAGTATATGTTGTGTTTGTTTATTGACGAATGAAAACCATTCAATATTACTCACCAGCAATAAAACTTCATGCTAATTTAGCTTGTTTTATTTGTGTTGCATTATAAACATGTAGCACTTTCATAGATAGACCTAGCTAGATATTTAGTACCAATTATTTGGCATTCAGGTGGGTCACGCTCACGCACAGCTGAGAAAAGATTAGAAATTGTAAGGAAAGTTTCAAGTTCAACTTAAATTACACGAACAACAGTGTCATTATTTTTGTTTGTATATCAAATTGATTTGCCCTGTAAAAGACCCATGATTTGTTTATATATATGCAAACATTTCATGTATGGACAGCCGAGTGGTTGTAGAGCTCGCCTTCAAATTTGAAAATCACTGGTTCGAATCCAAGCGTTTCTAAACCCAGATGACAGTTGTCATTGGGGTATGAATTATTGATTATACCTGACAAAAATGTCGACAGAAAAACCAGGGTTTGGACCGTTCCATTTCAAAACGTAAGCCATTGGTGTAGAAAACACATAAAAATAAAATAGTTTATACAGGAGCGTGATTCTCGTCAGAGGTCCCAGAAGCAGTAGCACCGATACTGACATAAATATCATTATAGTGACCCTACTCTTCCTTTAGTTTAAAACGACAGTTAACTGCCGATCCCAAAATCGGTTCATGGAATTGCCATTCACAGCTTTGGGGCTAGACCAAAGCCATTTCAATTGTGTTTTCCACAATGTGAAACACAATGAAACAACGTTTGCGAGGCTCTCTTTCCAAGTAGGCTTTAAATTCCTTAACTGTCCCTGAAATTATTGTTAGCCAGGAGAATTCCCATCTATTTACATATGAAAGTTGAGACGTCATACGTTGAGTTTGGCTTTAAATATAACTTATGGGTTTCTCCGCACACCACTGGCTTTAAAAATCCGGTAAAAAATTATATTCTCCGGGGGTTTAAATCGAATTTATTTAGTTTTTACAATAAATTATATATAGTAAAACCATTGTAGTTATTCCTTACGTGCAATGGCAATTAGGTGAAAATGTCAGTGTGCTCTTTACTCAATAATAAAATCACAGTGAAAAACACTCATTAAAGTAAAAAAACTCAGCATTGTCTTGTTCTTTTCAAACTTCCAAATACTTGATCATCACATCGTTTTTGTCTTTATTACTATTTCCATTGTTATTGTAAAATAAGTTATTGTTGTCCTTTGAATTACGTTTTGCTGTTGCTATTATTGTAAATGTCACGATTGTATAGTTTTTTTGTGCAGACATCTTGATTAAACCAGTAGAACCTCGATAACAAGACTCTCATGGGGATTATTAAATAAGACTTGTTAAGGTCGACTTCTTATCGAGATTTACAATAACATGTGATCAGGGGTAAAATTCAAGGGGATTAGAACATGACACTTGTTATAAAGGGTGACTTGTAATCGAGGGTCTTGTTATCAAGGTTCCACTGTATCCAATTTGTAAACTAGTGCAAACCGTTAATAAATAAATAGGGAGGAAAACAGGTCCGTGACGTAGGAAGTGGTGAAGGAAGTAGTCAAGGCGAGTAGTCCGGAGTGTGGGAACTGTTTATGATGATTAGATTAAGGTATTTGCAATCCTAAAATGCTATGGAAAGGGAGGAAAACAGGTCCGCGACGTAGGAAGTGGTGAAGGAAGTAGTCAAGGCGAGTAGTCCGGAGTGTGGGAACTGTTTATGATGATTAGATTAAGGTATTTGCAATCCTAAAATGCTATGGAAAGGGAGGAAAACAGGTCCGCGACGTAGGAAGTGGTGAAGGAAGTAGTCAAGGCGAGTAGTCCGGAGTGTGGGAACTGTTTATGATGATTAGATTAAGGTGTCTACAATTCTGAAATGCTATGGGAAGGGAGGGAAACAGGTCCATGACGTAGGAAATGGTGTAGGACGTAGTAAAGGCGAGCTGTCCGGAGTGTTGGAACTGTTAATGACGATTAGATTAAGGTATCTACAATCCTAAAGTGCTATGGAAATGGAGAGAAACAGGCCCATGACATAGGAAATGGTGTAGGACGAAGTAACGGCGAGCCGTGTGGTGTTTGGGAATGGATTTATGTATCTCTAATACAGTACTAAGACTGCTTTCAGAGTGGACTAACGATTTTCCCCGAGCAAAGCTCGGTCCCCAGGCACTAAATAAATAAAGCCACAACAGTAAGTGATTTTCACTCAGCCTTAGTTCCATCCGAGCGACCTGAGGCAGAAATAGAAGGTAGAAAATAGGTTCAAACGAGAATGCACGTCAAACCGCAGAATGCACTCAGGCGCCTCGTCTGGTGACGTCAATCCAAGGGTCGGGGTCGCTCCCCTGATGACCCCAGCCCTACAGCAGGTCTCCAGGTGCTTCGTTGTACGCTACGTGCTGATAGACACGTCGCAGAAAGGCACGTCCGACGTGATGATTGAAGCAGCCGTCGTAAAGAGGTGATCAAAGACGCGACTGAAATCACAAGCTGCAAGTTTTCCTCGACACCTGCTTCTACTCGTTGAACAGCTGATTTTGAAACTAACGTATTGGGTTGGTGTTCTCTTTATTGTGTACTAGCTGTTTGCCCGTTCTACGTACGGGAATCTTGTAGAAAGTTGAAACCTTATATTCAGAACAGGAGTTGGTTTGGATACTTAGTGTGCATTTTTCCAGATATGCTGGCAAAACTATTACCGTATAGGAATATATACAAACCTTCACAAATACAATATCTGATAGTTTCAGTATCCAATAGTCAAGAGTATTAAATATCGCTAATTTTTTTAGAGTTTGACTCAGATTTAGGTGTATTGCGAATATGAACGGAGCTAGAAATACACCTAGAACTAGCAGTGACACTGTTGCTGGAAAATCGAGACGCTATAATTTTGTCAGGTTGGTACCATCATGGGGAATCAGCTCAATGGGTCATGACTTTATGTACAATCCCACAATCCGATAGTTCAAATGTACTAAGTAATTTGTACTTCATACCCTAATACAAATGGTGGGGAGCGTCTCAATTATCCCATTCTGTGCTACCTCCGTGTATCTCTAGCGTAGTGGCCAAATCAACTTATGGGTAGACTTCCGTATCTGTTGGCACAAACAACCGAATGAAAATATCGATCGATATATCTACTATTCGATACATTGTTTGGTTAGTTAGGTAAGGTTAACCTAACCTAACCGACCAAACGATATTTCGAATGAAACAATCGAATAATCGATTTTTTCATTCGGTTGTTTGTGCCAACAGATACGGAAGTCTATCCCAATTTATAAACAGACCGGTCATCAAGAACAGCTGGGTCCAGTTTAGAACCATCAACAAGTTAAAGATTTTTCTCAGGTCGAATTCTCGGTTTTCTGATTGATATGCAAGCTATAACAAGGCTATCCAGCAAGCCCGGTACTGTTCCTACTGTTAAGAAATTATTTTGTGTGATAAAATGTAAGTTAAACTGTACAACAAACAAATGTATTATGTGTGACTATTTTAAATAAAAAATAAACATCTGTGCGGAATTTGATGAACATTAAATTACTGATGAACAGCCATTGTTGAGCAGTCATTAAATTTACGAATCGTATTTGGGAAAAGGACACTGTAATAAACTCGCATACATCTCCAAAGATTTTACTGATATCCAAGAAAAAAAAATCTAAATAATCTAGAACCTTCAGACAAAAAGAGGACGCCATCAAACGTGTTGAAACCGGAGTTACAAAATTAATTTGGGATTGGAACATCAATTTAAACTCGACTACACTAGCAGCACGCGGCAAGATGGTGGTATTGACTCCATATGTGCTCCAGGATGTATACTCAGCTGTTAAAACATCTGTTTTGAGGTCTTCGTCGTCTACAGTTTTTAGTTATACAGTGTACCGAAGTATTGTGTGGAACAGCTGTTCTGTTCGCTTTTCTTTTTCATTATTTTTGTATGGAATGAGATCAACGAGGGGACTCGAGCGTAACCATTAATTACTAGACAACTTTTCGTAATTTTATTTAAAGATTGTCTTTGTATTGACTATGGAACAACTCATTTTCTATGTACAATTATAATCGTTAGAAATATACCATAGCTACATGTAATTTTTAATACAAAATTTGGCGACAGCTGGTCCATATAAATGGGTTTTGTATTTCAGTATCCAGTTGTCAACAGCTATATACATCCACGAGTAAAAACATTTGATAAAAAGTAACTATAAAAACTTAATGTTCAGATTAATAGTTTTGTTCAACTTGAATGATTGGCAGTTTTCAATTTCACAAGTACAGTCAAGTCAGTAGGGCTCTTCTTCTAGAAGCTAAAACTATCGTACCGGTACTAAGAAAAATCATAAAACCAAAACTTAGATTAATTTAATTCTTAAGCCTACCTAAAAAGATATAAGATGTGAAAAACGCAACTTACTTTAAAATATTCAAATATTACACCAAATGTAAAGCAGCTTTAACAGGACTTGAGTTTTAAACTAGTCAAAGAATTACATAAAATAATCTTAAGAAGATCAAATAGAAGGACACTTACGAAACCTGCTGAAAGTTAATAATTTCCCAACCAAAGTGACAAATCGCCGTACAAGGACCAATTAGAGAAATAGTTGCACAACATTACCTTGTCAGACTATTAAATTGTCTTATTTGACACAAAAGTGATGCAAATCAACACAAGGATTACCTAAATTAACAGTTACATAACCTGTTACAAAGCTGGAGTAGTAAATTCCAACAGAGCCGAAAAACAGTCATATAAGTATCAACTCACGTAACAAACAGAAGAACAACAAAAAGTGACCAAGAGAAAAAAAGCTACATCAACAGCTAGAGCCTGTGTATCAGAGTTGTCAAAGAGTTCGATGGATAAAGGTGTTTTGACAAAACAGTAAAAAGACCAAATAAAATAACAGTTGCATAACCTGTTACAAGGTTGGACTAGTAAATTTCAAGGGACCCGAGAAAAAAAGAGTCACATAAGAGTCAACCTATATAGCACACAACGGCAAACAATAATGTACAACGAAAGAAAAACAAAAGGAAGAAGAGAAGAAAAGTTACATGAACAGCTAGAAGCTGTATATCAGAACTGTCTAATAGTACGATGGATGAAGATATTTAAGAAAAAAGTCACAAAAAGACCAGATAGAAGAAAAGTTACATAACCTGTTACAAAGTTGGACAAGTAAATTTAAAGAGACCGGAGTATAGGTCTAATAACAGTCACATAAGTAGTTTGACAATCAAAAACGTATCACGAAATAAAATCAAAAGGACCAAGAAAAAAAGGTTACATCAACAGCTAGAAGATGTTCACCAGAGCTGTCAAGGAGTTGGAAAGATAAAGGCATTTCTGCAAAAACAACAAAAAGTCACAAAAAGACCAAATAGAAAAACAGTTACAAAACCAGTTACAAGGTTGGACTTCTAAAGGCATCCAAACAGGAGAAACAAAATTTACAAAAGAACCAAGAAAAGTTAAACCAGTTAAAGTGTTGGACCAATTAGGTCATGTGTTATGTAAGCTTTTGACCGAATTTATGTAAGCACGAAATACGTGACAAAGACTCTAAACTATGTTACACTTGGACACGTTACGTTCAAGTTGCAACGTGATATTATAAGATGTTGATGACTGTTAATATAATCATTTTCCATAACTTAAAAAAAACTATTTCATGAACATCCAAGCAGGAGTGGAAACAATACTCTTTACCAATTATGGCAAAATTGTCCCAGAAAATATCTAGAATCCGTTATAAGCTAAACCCACATAAACATAAAATAGTTGAGAAGCGAATTCGGTAAAATATACACAAAAAGTGTATCTGAAACGAGTAATTGTGTCTTTAGAATAGTAAGAGATTCAGATTCTACCTTCAAATGTGAAGGTGTTTCTACCTTCAAGCAAATCAAAGAATAGACCAGAAATATACTCTTGACCAAATTAACACCCACCTTAGATTTCGAGCTAAAGATTTATGTTTAATACTTGCCTATAACACAAACAGTAAATGGTACCATTTCAAAGTTGCATTGGAAAAGGGTAGCTCTAAAAAAAAATCTTTCCCCGTTTAAAAATGTCATACATTTTAAATAATAGATAAAGTACATGCACATATACCTGCCTCGAAAATTTTTAGCCGGAGCTTTTTTTTAATTGTCTCTAGGTAGTTTCCATAAATACATTTATTTCAGCGTGTTACAAAATAACTCTATAGCTACTCATTTTATACACAAAAATTTATACGCTAGCTACTGAAAACCTGTCAAGTTTTAGTTAGTGTGTTACAAGCATACAAATTAGCAAACCTACTAAAATATACCAACTTCAAATTAATTCGATAAAAAAGGTATAAGTTGTAAAACTCAGTTTTGCGCACGTAAAGTAAAGGTTTCTAGTGCTGCTGCATTACGCATGAAGAAAGGCATCTTGAAGAATCCGGATCGTCTGGCTTTTCCCAGCAAAAAGCATCGACGTCATTCTCGTTTAACGAAGCTCCCGTTTATGCAATTACATTTTTTGTTTGGATTCTACAAGGCAGTATTTTACAGCCAACTGATTTATTATGCAGTTTTTACGGTATAAAATACAGGCTCACAGGCAGAATGACCAGGAAAATATTTATCTTAAAATTAATATTTGCAGCATCATCCAGTAATGCAACACGTGTCACTTAGACCGTTTTGAGAATTAAGCACACTAATAACAGCTATATAAACGATTGCATTAGTAATATTGTTCAAATATGTTTTCTGTCTGTGTCTTTGTTTAAAGTTATGCGAAAACTATTTAATATATTGGGATTAAATTTTACACATAAATCAGGAACCTGGTCAAAACACAGGCCTGATGTCGTTATATCTACGGGCTCAACAGTTTTGAGACGGATCTTTTGGCCGTAAATTTTGATTGATCACCATGGCAACAGAAAGAAATATCACAATTGACATTTGTTCAACTCATATTGTTTTTGTTTACAGTTAAATTAATTATTTCTTTAGGCAAACAGCTAATTGAATTATTGAATTCAATCACAGAGAATTTCATAATAAACGAGGAAAACATAATGAGTTTTATTTCCAAAATCAATGGTGGAGGAATTGTAACGTTTCCTGTAAATTTGAACCTTCATTCCACATTATTCTTTTCTGCCTCACGATGTAAAGCATAAAGTACCTAGTATGTTAAAATCAATACTTTCCCTAACAAACATTATAATTTTCATTTATCACCCTCAAAACAAACCCCACCATAATTTCACCTTAGGATCCATGCTACATCTACACCATAGACAAAAAGAATTAAACATAGACCTTCAGCCGTGCTGCGGTTACCATAGGTTCTGGTGCACACCGCTGGGAGCGCCATGTAGCTACGGCATACGTGCTACGTAACTACCCGGCGCTCCCAGCGGTGTGCGCCAGAACCTATGGTAACCATAGTAACCACAGCACGGCTGGAAGTTTATTTTAATTTATTTTTGTCTATGATAAATCATAAGATATTGATTATTACTGAAACTTTGGGAATGCACAATGCCATTGTGTCCTATGATTCATCGAAACAAGTTTTCGTCGAAGTGTAAAAGTAACTTTATGGCAGTACAAGACTAACTAATAAATCATTTACCAAATCATCAATTAAAATTTAAATGATCGATGGCAGTTGAGGTTATGTTCCTTAAAACATTTTTTTTTAATCGAACTAACTAAAAATTTCAAGGCGAGCCCTTAAACCACTCGCTAAAATTATATGAGTTTTGTATATCAATCAAAAAGACTGAAGACTTTTTAAAACTACTTGACACATACGATACGTAAAATTAATACAATAACGTTACACATCGTCTACGTCAAAAGCTACGTAATATTGACTAGTTGACGGAAGTAGTTGCATATTTAAACAAGATAACAGTGATTTAGTCAGCAGTGAGTGTTAAAATGACTTGGTTTTACTAAAATAAATCGTTGAACGCTTCTAGGAATCGGAACCTTGAACTAATCGATACATTAATATCAATCAGGTTTATCACACGATCTATTAACTTATCGACCGATGTATGGTGAAATAAAATGATTTTGGAACCCGACTTTCCCTTTGTTTTACATTTATCGTTAGTGATAACGAGTTTAAATAACTCAGTTTATAGCTAACTCGTTAAGGATTTCGTGATAGGAGCTTAAAATAGTGTTCGAAATGGTAACGATCGGATCACAGTGGTAAAATACGTAACAAAAAGGAAAAGACGTAAAATAATTTGGACGATGTAAATAATAAAATGCTCAGTATTCAAGTTTTATACGGAATTACAATTCTGTATCTAAATCTATAGAGTAAGAAATACAAACTATATCAACAGAATAAAGCTAAATAATGAGTTTGTGTATAAATATAACATTGCTGGTATTTTATTGAATTTTCGTTTTGCTTTAGACCCTATACCGTCATGTCGGATGCTACATACAAGTATGGACTAAATGGTAGTTTTTAATCACTGCATTTCTAACAGGAAATATCTTCGATGCTTGACAAAAAACGCATAATTCATTTTCTTCACCCAGTAAAAATTTAAATTATTCGACAATATAAATATTGAATATGAATCATTGTCATTAAATTTCAGCCAGAAATATTTGATCCACAATTGATATTCACGGTTTCCTTTGACGAAAAGGTAAATTTTATTTTACACTATATCCCACTCTATTAAGATTTACAGGATAAAAGCAGAAAATAGTATTTCACAAAAATATATACATAGCACACACATATATATTTAGATACGAACAGAACTTGAACGGACGGTGATTTGGCCTCTGTGAACATAAAAACGAAAAAGTAAATCGGTCCAGAGTCTAGGTCTCAACATGAGGCTTACGTTAATAGCTTATTACATATAAAAATGAAATTCGCTAAAAACGAAACAAAAATAAAATACAATAAAAATATTAAGTATAAGTATAGATTACAAATAATCCTACACTATCAACACCTGAGTAAATTTCATCCTTACAGCTAAACTAAAATTAAAAACAAAACCGGCCCAAAAGCACAACCCTGAGGGTCTCCCACTTGTCGAGATGTTATCAAGATAATAACCATCATTAATCCCGTCAACACAATTAACTTTTCGACCAGACTGAATTATCAGTGAAGGTCGGTACGTAGTACAACACTCCTACGATGACTCACACCATTCATCGGCCGGACGCTTGTCTAGGGCTCCGCCCCGCATGCTAAGGAGGAGACACCTGAGGACGACCACGTCGGCGACAGGACGGCGTCCTGGCACGCTGATAAGGAGTGGTCTGCAAGGACGATGCAGCCTGTGTCACCAGGCACATCCGGAACTGCAGTATGGTGTAGGGTACGGGAATAAGAAATCGTGTTGTACTCGGTATTCGTAAGTTCTGTGGATGTTTATGAATATTTTTAATAAATTGTATACAATTTACAGGTTTGCATTTTAATAAAGATTACTGCTTCTCTGACACTTCAGGGCGTATTTTAAAGGGAATTTGGGTGAAGGATTACTTTTGAATGTATATTTTGAACGAATAACTTTAGATGATTTTGTTACTAACTGCAAGATCAGCAGTTTTTTTTTATTTCAGGACCAGTTTTCGAAATTTCAGTGATTAACAAATATTCCCATTTTCAAAAAATCAGCCAGTCTTAAGGAAAGTCACTTTCATGCGAGACTGAGCAGCCTTGCTGTGGTTCTGCTGCATGACTACATGAGGATATGCTGGCAGTATCTCCAGAAACAGGCCAACTTACACATTCGTCCTTGCAGCAGATGGACCATCATTCAAAGAGTACGAAGTCGAATTAACTTTGCTAAGTCTTATACTGTACAGGGTGTCTTGCAACCATATGAGCAAACTTTTCACGTTTTTCAGCAAAAGAAACAAAAAATGTAATATAACATGTGTCCTATCTCATTCAGTTTCGATCTATCTTATGTGTTTTATTACAAAAAATTCATAACTTCTTGGCGGTTTAAGCTATAGCGTTGAAATTCTGCAAACATGTTTATCTTATTGACCACTATCTTTATAGAAAAAATATGAAAATGGCGGTTATTTGAAATATTTGATGCCAAATTCGATGAAAACCGTTAATTTTAAGATTTATATTTAACCCTTGGTTTCTGATCCTGCATTGCCTTCATATACAAAGTTGATATTTTATATGCACTGAATAAACATGCTATTTCCTTGGCTACAATTATGTTAGACGATAACCATAAACTTTGCCAGAAAATAAAAGTACAGGATTGTTTTATCAAAAGCTCGGAGAGTCCGCAGCTTGATTTCAATAAGAGAAGGCGTTGAGCAGCTTGTCTTATGACGTCATCGATACCCGTCGTCCCACCTCCTGCGAGTATCCCTACTCTGATATATAACAGAGTGTTATATATTCAATGCAATATATGATTGGTTGTGTTGCTAGCCTAGTGGTTAGCGTCTCGGACTTCGGTGCGGGAGAGACGGGTTCAATCCCCGGCACATCCACTAAACATTTATCTCTCGTAACTCTCTCGTGAAATGCCACTGGCGTTGAAAGAAAAAAAATGCTCTTACCTCATTAGGTCACCTCATCAACTTAAGTTACCCTGACTAATTACACAACTAATCATAACACTGTAAAAATGTTGCAAAATAAAACACCAAACGGTTGCGGCGTTTCTTCATGCTAAAACCACCTTATGGAAAATAACCCGTCTATTTATAGCTGAAAGGCACCTCTGTATCTTATGAATTGGATCATTTATGTCTGAACGCGCCAAAAATCACGTAGACACCTTGTAGTCCTGACTTGACATTAATATAACGACCTGAGATCTATCTTAGGTCCGCTGAACCTGCGGCTGTTTTCCTGTTTGGCCGATAAATTGGTTCCGATGGGTCAAACATCGATGTGTTTAGTCGAAAGTGGTCCATAAGCGATCGGTTGAAATTTGCAGTTTGTTTAGAAAAACAGTATTAGGAATTAGGAACAGTATTTCTCCAATTAGCTTGTCAAAACCACTTATAATTGGTAACCGTTGTTGGAAAATATGATTTTTTATAGGTAATAAAATGTTCCAAAAGGATTGCAATAAATTTTCAACAGTAATTTTTAAAGCTTCGGAAGTTGTCATATTTTATTTGGAAATTAAATGATTATAAAAAAATACATTTTAATCAAAATCGTTCGAGCCATTTTTGTGAAAATCTGATTTTCCGTTATTTTATGGGATTTTGTGAGAAAATCACCATAAAAATCTTGATATACCATGGATTAGTACCCATGAACAAAAATTTCGTAAAATGCTGACCACAGGTTTAGTCTATAGCAACACAGCTACATACACATCCAGAAATGATTTCAAAACTACTTTTTTGGGTTTAGGTATGAATCTAAAACGGATATGGATTTCTTCGGTTTTCCTCGGTGCTGTTTTTGGTTTTCTCAATTTTCTCTTCAGTTGAATTATTTCCTAGCTTGAGTGTATCACAGTAAGCCGTTGAATTAAATTTGGACCGTAGTGACCGTAGATGACAGTAGTGTGCTTTGTATAGCAAAATCGTCCACCTCATTTAGAATGAAGGAGCTGGAACGAGCGAGGCTCGTTCTCCGATTGTTCGATGCATTAAACCGAACATTCGATAAATTAATCGAATTTAGTCACTGAATGGTCGAAATCAACAAGGAAGTAGTTTCTAAAAATATACTCCTACGACTTATAGTTCTTCGGCGATTCCCAATGGTTTTTCAGGTACAAAATATGGATTATTATTATTATTTATTACAATTGGTTAAATCGTAGTACTTTATTTTAATTTTTGATTTTTTTACCAACATTAATGAGTCATTGCATGAATATTATAAAGTAGAATTTTTATAATTTCACAACTAACTTATGCAATTAAGATATTTGTAAACTAAGACTCATAATGTAAGGTTCACCAATTAAAACTTTATACTATCGTTGTAATATGATCGTTATGATGGTAAATAGATTGTGTAACAAGAAAAGAAACAGAAATTAATTTGTCGAACTAGGACAAACTGTAAAATGTAGGAAGTAATAGAAGGAGCAATAACTACTAAAATGAAATAAAGCACGCACTCTAAGCACTTGCGCAATATATTTTAACAGCTTTTATTAATTTAAGAAATTTACTATATAAAATTTACTGCAACGAAATAGAAATATTTGGTAATCGTGGTTAAATGGGAACTGGCTAGTTTTTAGCGCAAACTTAATGATAAAATCAATTTTAACGATTCTAGCTTAAAACATGTTTTTACTCGATAAAAAAGAAAAAAATATAGATAATGTAATTCTGCACTGACGATTTTCCATCATATGTAAGATCAAGCATTGGTTCAGTTTATAAAGACCAAAATATAAAGGCTTATAGTAGAATTTCACCGGAAAAACACTTTTTCCCACTTAAATTTCGAATTTTGCAACATATCGTCTAATTTTACACCTACACCAAACAGGGACCCCTTCTTTCAGACAAAAATTTGTCCATGCCAAATTTGATAATTATTGGTCGAATTTTTGTGAGATAGTGATCATCTGTCAGTCAGTGGTATTTGCCATTTATAAGTAGCCTATAGAGATAAATATTTATTTATGGATTAATTATACGGGTGTTTTTTTTTATCTCTGGCGACATTAGGACGAAAAGGCAAATTGGTCCCGGGTCTATAGTGAGTTTAAACAGCCGTGGCACCTGACGGATTAGGAGACCCCATGGAAACCCGAGTTTAGGAAAGATGGGGACAAGGAAAGTTAGAACCCTTGGGGTCTCCTAATCCCTCAGGTGCCACGGCTGTTTGAACGCACTATAGGTCTTACCATGAGACCTACGGTAATAGCTTATTTATGTGGACAAAATCCTACAATCACGAATTACACGTTTTTTGTCAAGAACATCGACTGTTTTAACAATGAGAACGCGTTCTAGAACAATGTTCTACACAACAAAAACATTCCCGATTACAAAACACCCTCTATCTTGCATAAGAAATCCAACTTAAATTGTAACCACTAATTGAATCACCCACTACGTTTAATTAACTACAATATTCCTATTTTCTCTCTGTACACGTGTCTAGTTCCCAAGTTAATTGTGTACACGCGCGTGTACTGCGCGTTGTTTACCAACAACAACAACAACAACACGGCAGCGGCAGTGCAGTACGGCGGCGCAATTGTTTGTTGTGGTACAGATCTCACAGATGTAGGACGTTGCTGACGTCATCGCTCAGCTGACAGGTCGTCGAACCTGCAGCATGTAGCTAAACGTTCGCTGCATATCGCTCACACCACTTAACGTACTCTCAAACAATTGTTAATAAACTTAAGATTTAAGGAAAATTAAAGGTAACTTTTAAAAGTAGTGAACCTCCTCATGAAAGGACCCCCCTCTCTAACTGTGTTTTATCATGTTTAGGCGTGAAAAAACTACCTAGCAAGTACTTAATCTTGAAATACCGCTTCAAAATTAGAACAATCTTTTGATCAGCTGTTGGTCGTAGTGATGTCATAGCTTGAAATAGTTGAATTACACAAAATTCAAAACATAAACAATCATAGCCTGTTAAAACTCTTACTAAACCAAGGCGTAAGTATTAGACACAGAAAAGCCCAAGTAGGCCTACTAAAAATCAAGAAAAAAGGGACCTCCTGTATTTTGTATAACTTCATAGTGGATGGCACAGGAACTCATCAACATGATTTGATATAGCTTTAGTATTTTTATTTACTTAACAGTGATTTAAAATGTTGATTTAAACTCCTTTTATCGATTGGTTTGTAAATTTTGAAAACGTTTTAAATTTTTAAAGAACCCATCACTTAACATAAACCCGCCTTCACACCAAAATTCACATTTCCCAGCACAATGTGAAAAACCTTTGATGAAACAATAATATTCCAAAAAAGTGTTTGTTAAACACTCCATTATAAACGATGCTTGAAACAAGTGTTGTGAACAAATGTGTACTACTTGTAGAAAACAAAACTCGTGTTCTCAAAAACTTCAAACATTGCAATGCTTTTAAGAAAATACGGGCGTTCTTGAATTATTGTTGTAAACTTTTGTTTATGGTGTTGTAAACTCCAGTTAAAAACGCAGCTTTAACTGTACAGTACCTGGGGACCGAGCTTTGCTCGGGGAAAATCATTAGTTTACTTTGAAAGCAGTTTAGTATTGCGGATACATTAATCCACTCCCAAACTCCACACTGCTCATCTTTACTACTTCCTTCACCACTCCCTACATTGTCAATATTTTGAAAATACTGCAGTTTGTATACAACTCAACTTTAAGTATTAATGCATTCACCTAGACATTTTTCGAAAAATATAATTAAATACATAGATAAAACTACATTAATTAATTTAACTACTTATTATGTGAATATATGATTACTGTATACCATTTAGATGCGAAGACTTGAAGGCCAAAAATTAGCCAATATCCATTGAGAAACATGACCCACCCACTCATTGGTATTTATCATTCACATTAATGATTAATGGTTTTGATAAGATAATCATTCGGCCATTCTCTGCTTGGTAATTTATCAAAGCCTTTCATTCATTATCATTCATTCATTCAACATCTTAGTCCAGCTTAAATGACCTTTTGTGAATAGGAGTTATATTTTTAAAATGAAATTCAATCCTGTTTCTTGTGTGTGGTAGCTTTTAAAATTATACCAATGAATAATGATAATTAGCTAGATTTGAACCCGGTGCAGCAAGCATTTTACGTTAAAAACTCGTTGAATGAGCTTATTAAAATAAGTGCTACTATTAAACCATTATTCCTTTGAATCTTTTATTACTTTGGAAGTGGATGGAGACTTAAAGATGAAAGAGTTTAAACAAAAAAGTAACTAAATAGGTTATACATAAATACCTATATTATTCAGCAGGACACTCTGTAAACTGAAGAAAATTCTCTTCCCCGTAGCAGCAAACCTAAGCACTCCTTAAATCGAATGTCATTTGAATAGGAAATTAATAAGACTTGTTTATGGAAATATTTGAGGAAAAAAATACAATCAGGACAACTAAAATTCCTAGGTTTGCTGTGGCGGGGGTTTTTACACTGGCTACAAAATTTATTACATTAAACGAAATATCTCCTTCCAGTAGTGTACCTTAAATGCATTTGTATTGGTATAATTTCGTCACAAATATTACTAATCGTATTTTTTAAATTACTAGTAGTACTGCAGAAACGTACTTAAACGTAGGAAGTAATCAAAGTGAGAAACTAATAGTGTAAAAGTGAAAATGAGATGTATCTAACACAGCAAATGAGATAGTGCAGTCAGCAAACACCAAAGCTCAATAAGTGTAAAATTATCATGAGACTAAACAAAGGTAAAAATTCTACGTACCGTACAGTACTAGATATTCTGGCAATGCACGTCACCCCTATATGGGCGGTCTACTAGTACTCCGAATCAAACCAGATTTGATTTGAGGTCACTATCCAATCGCGACTCATCAAAACAAATCGGCGTTGTTGTACTCCAAAAAATAGATACTTAAATTTGGTTCCTCTTACCAATCCATATCGGAAGAGAAATCAGCTGAAAATGCTGATATGTTTATAAGCATAAGTATTTTTTTTTTTTTTTTACTAAATCCAACCATTTACTTGAGATGCTGCAATTTAAGGTGTTGCCCAATGGCAAGAGCTGATCCTATTTTAATGTTTGTTTCATGCAAAGTTAAAGTGCCGATAAAACAATTTATTTTTGGGTAAAAGATTTAAAGTTAAGATTAACATTCCGAAGGGCAAGAAATCTAAAAGCAGAAGGTTTTAAAGTTGGTACAACAATAAAAATGATTAATTACACATTACTAATATTAAAACACACTCATATACCAGACTTTGACATGCCCTTAAAATGTCTTAGTTTTTTAAGCATAGAAAATCTGCCATGGAGTATGTTTTATATGTTAAATAACTTATAATATTCCAATGTGTTTATATTTTTATCAAATTTCCCAAATACGGATTAAGCTGTATCGTAGGTCCCCTCGTGGTAAGGCCTGGGGAAGATTTTGTACGTTTTGAGGTTTCCAGTGGCTAAAGAAACCATTTGTCACAATTCGTACATTTATACATGAGTCAGTTACCGCCATAACTCGAGTCAAAATCACCCGATTCCAATTAAATTTGTTAAATGTGTAAATCTATGTCTATTCGACATTTGGATCCAATGACAAATTTTCCGTAAAACCTACAATAAATAAAACTGTAAGTATCAAAAGCACAGACACATTTTTTAAATATAGCACAGTTACAGAAAATTAACAATGGTATACTAACGTTGCAAACCAAAAACTATAAAAGATAAGAGTAAGTTAGGAAATTGATACTGAAAAATAACAATGGACCAAAATAATTATGTACAACATCTTTGATCAATTAAATACATCACCAAACCATAACCTTTACCAACGAACAACTAACAACACAGTTGTTTCATTATAGTACTTGAAAACTTTAATCTGTAATAATTAATAAGACACATTATGTGTGAAGTAATTAACCGTCTTAACGCCAAAATAAGACTCGAAGGTGAAAATAATTAATTTGAAAACCTAAGTCAAGGTCAGATAAAAATCAGTAAGAGGCGATCAAATCTGATATAATTGAGTTACGAATTTAAAGTATAAAATATTTATTAATTTTGTCTTAGCTGCGGACAAATTCGACTCTTATTTAGCACTTAGAATAAGAATTACGATTAAAAATAATCGAGAGCTTAGTGAAGTCGTGGTTGTGTCAGCTTCCTGGTTCGAAAATCTGTAAATCTGTCCACTTTACTCGATTTAGTAGTACAATTCTTTTTGTATTATTATTTCTCAAAATAAACTCCAATAGATAAAAATCAAAACGAATAATATTTTTGGCCTATCGGGCCTCAGGACATAACATTTAACAAGTAAATCGGTCCCGAGTCCAGGTCTTGCTACGGTTGTAGTTTCTTCTCTACATGAGGAATTCGCTAAAACGTGAGTATGAATACACATTAAGTGGGTTAATTTTGAGAAAAGTCATGCACATGTAGCTTGGCCCTAGATTGTTTTTCACCTTACTTCAAATTAGGCTTAGGGGTTACAACATTATTACCTATATAAAATTAATGATTGGCGGGATTCGAACCCAGGACATCGGAAACCGAAGTTCCGCGCTTTTTCACAAGAAAATCTCGTCTCCCATAGGTTAAACCATTATACATACACTATACATAATCAAATGTTGTTAAACCTACGTAAACACAGACCAAAACTATTTTCAAGATCGACAAAAAATATAAATAATACTAACGTTAGAAACATACGCACACTCAACAATAGAAAAACAAAACCCACACAAACCAAGCAGACAGTTGCAAAACAATATAAACGCTGAAGGGGTAAAAGTTTGACCTTGAGATTAAATAATTAATATCACCTGATAAAACTGACACCACTGTACTTTGTACGACCTTCACGCCTCTCTGGGCTGATAAGAGATAACAACATGAACAGCTGATTTATTTTAATTTAATTCCTTAAACAAATCACCAATTACAATGTTCGCTGTTGAGTAATTTAAAGAAGGAAATGCGATAACCAGTGTGGGAAAAAGTAGGAATAATTAAAAAAACGCGACCTCCGATACACGATAGTGTTTTGTAAAGAGATAAGGTGTTTAACTAGCATTTGGTAAAATAATAGCCACGTAAAAATTAGTCCATTATCAAAAATTATGGCAAATTAGTTTAGACGAAACATACGATAGCATTTACTAAAACACGTCAAGAAATTGATAACATTGCACATTTTCTGTGAAATCTACAGGAGAAAGCTTTAAATATTTAAACATGAAAATAATAATAATGAGTTGAATATTATATTTGATATGTGAGATAGTCCGTTTGTGAAATCAAATCCCGTGTGTTATAGCATGTAATCAAAATGCTTATATTGAAGAAAACGCATGTTGACGATGTAAGTTTCCAGTTTAACCTTAAAATTTATTTAAGGCTTTATTTCGTTGTGCAATAACTAGGATAGTGTAGAATAATAACAATTCTGTGTAAAAGAAAACACCTAAAAAATATTTTCTAAATTTCTGCTACAAATAATATTCTTTCTTACTGTAAAACATTTGGGTTAATTTAGTGGTTGTTCTGTTTCTAAATGATTTAATATGGCAAAATTCTACGTTTTATATTTTTTTAAACACCGATTTACAGTTGAATCAATTAAATTTATTTCGAGTATGGTCTATTTCTCCGAAGAATTAACGAAAAACTAATTTTAATTTTTCTATTACAAAGAATATAACTGAGAAAGAAAATTCCCATTTTCTTGTCTATGGTTTCTCATAATGTTACATAATTTGTTCGGCTTTTAGATAAGTACCCTAAAAAATACAAAGGAAGGGACATTGAGTGATTCAAGTATCTAATTTAAAAACGAAGTAAAGGTTATTGTCGCTGTTCAGAATAACGGATAGCCATTAAGTTGCTCTCATTATTCCGACAATGTTTATAAATGGAATACAGGACTTGGTGATATCGAATAATTATTATACATCAGGAAATGTTGATAAATTATCGGCAAATGAGATATGTATAATACAGAACGTTACTAAAATTATACCTCAAAGAGGTTATCTTACCAGAAAATGAAACCCTTTTTTCCACCACTATGCAATCCGTTTACCTGCAACAAAGTATAATAAATTACAATTTATGACCTCCATGGAATCTATAACTATCAAACGCATGCATAATATATGTAAAAGATTTGTAAACATTTACCAATATAGCTCATTTCAAGAGGAAAGTCTGAATAAAATGTTTTCAAAGCCCTCATTAAGTGTTTTATAGACTCATAATAGCCTAGTCGTAAAGTTAATACATTTTTAATTATTTACGATTACAAAATAATTTAGATGGGTAGTAGTGTTTAATAAGTTACGAATTAATTATTTATATCACATAGGTACACTAACCAGTATTTAAACGAAAGAAAGGTAATTCCTACCCTATAAAGAAACCCGGAAAAATCGTCACTTTTTGACTTTTTCCAGCTTTAGGAAGAAATTTCTCTGCACTGTTTGCAAATCGTGCTAAGGTAAGTAACTACCGGGAACAACCAGATAGAACCAGTTCAAGTTAGGCGTGCGAAAACCGATCCCACGGTTTGTGAAAATTATAACCTTCATGTTAATAGAACTGAAGGCAAGAGAAGAGATTTTAAACAATCTCCAATAGTCAAATTTCAAGATTATGTCATTAAAAATATGCAAACAAATGTTTAACAAGTTTAATTAATTTCTTTGAACATACTCCCGTTGTAGTGACCTCCTAACATGCAGAGTCACCGTTTAGTTTATTGATTTTTTTTACAATATAGATTAGTAACAAAATGCCATCATTAACACCTAGATCCTACCATAATACAATTTGCTTAATTGATATTTTGATTTCTTTGAACGAATGACACAAAATCTGTTTTTCGATTAAACTTAAAAGGTCTATAGTTGATATATACTGTATATATATTCAATATAGTGTCAATTAATAGTATTCTATTATTATCCTATATTTTAATAAAAGCTGATTCGTTAATTATTTATTGATTTCTATTGTCATTCAGTTATACAATTTATTTTTTTGTTTTAGTGTTTGTACTTTTTTACAATGTTTAAATATTTTTCTCAAAAAGTTTCAAAAGTAAAGTGTTTGTTTTTTGAATTTAGACACAACAATAATGAAAAATAAATTCCCTAAATTTAATGACGGTGCATTCAAAAACAAACAATTTGCATCGATTTCGTCTAAAAGAATATTAATTTAACAAATTCGTGACAGTTTATTTACCACTTAAAATATCTCGGTAAGTAATACGCGTATAATAAAATATAATATACTTTTTGAATTTTAAAGCATAATGAAATGGACTTCTTACAAAAAGTTTTAATAACAAAATATATTGTGGTTCCTAAGCCATTACAGGGTCGAAATAGTTCACGACTCATTATAAGGTACCCTGCTTTACTAGTTTAATCGGATATAATCATAATCAGAGGGGTTTTATGAGAATTATCGTTAGTCACACAATTCAAAATCAACGTACAACAATTGTTGGTTTAAATGTAACATGAAACATTAGAAAGCACGGTGACTTGGCTTTGCAACAATCATTGTTTTGAGAATTAATTACAGTTTTTTTCACATTTTATAAACTGAAACCGTCAATTTAAATACCATATTTTACATAAATTAATTCAATAGTTCCTAACTCCCTGGGATCCGCAAACGTGACAAACTGTGGGACCACCGCTGGATCAAAATGCATATTTTTAACAATATTAAAAGACAACAAAAAGAAAACCGTATACCGTATTATACAGTAACGTCTGGAACCCCCTGTTAACTTTTTAACGCGTTGCAGTAGGAACACCAAACTCGGCACATATTTACAACATAAGAAATTGCACTTTTTCATCAAAGTTAAAATTTTGCCCCAGCCCCCAAAATGGGGTAATTTGGGGGCCGCCCCAAATTTTCAATTGTAAACACCTATCATGTTACCCCTCATTTTAAGGGGTTTATCAAGAGAAATTGAATGGCGCAAACCAGAGGTCAATATCGCACCCCTAATCAAAATAGCAGCCAATTTTATGATTTAAGATGAGCAAGCATGCAAGCCTGGACACCCCCAGTTAACTTTAAAAATTCATATTTTAATACTGACCAAAAGGTGAATTCACTTGTTTATAAAGGAATGGTGGGTTTAGTTTTCCTGCTATAACCTGTTAAAAAGTTACTAAGGGATATTTCAAAATGACTGCCATTTTGATTACGGGTAAGATATTAACATCTAGTTTGCACAATTTAATTTGTCTTAAGAAACCCTTTAAAATGAGGGGTCACATGAGAAGTGTTTACATTTGAAAATTTGGGGCTGCCCCCAAAATACTCCATTTTGGGGGCCGGGTAGAAGTTCTAGCTTTAATTAAAAAGTGCATTTTTTATGTAGTAAAAATGTACCGAGTTTGGGTTTCCTACTGCAACGCGTTAAAAAGTTACTTGGGGGGTTCCAGACTTTTGCCTTACCCTGTACAAACGTAATATTTATTTTTACCACATCTGAAAAAATTACGTTTTCCTACCACTGAATGGAAATGTCCACATTACCACACCTGTAAACAGTGTGCAAAATAGCTAATTTCCGCTTTACTCATTCTAAAATAAAATCAGCTGATTTCACTGTTGGTGTTTCTAGAAATTACCATCATCCGGGGAGTAAATACATAACCTAAAAAGCAAACTTAACCTAAATGAAATTGTATATAGAACTAATCATTTAATCTGTGTGTTATGACAAGTTCATTATGGTGGTAGGAAAAAAAATCTTACAGTCATCGCCGCTCGAAAACTGTAGATGGCCACCCGACGGTTAAATTTAAATTATATTTTCTTTATGAAACAGCTATTTTAAAAACATGACACATTAAAAAATATATAAATACAGTTACACGGTTTGTTGTTTTGTAGCAATATGTGACTTTAATTGAAAAACCTATTTGAGACAATGCAAATTTTATTATGTTTTAATCGTCTTTATTTAATTTTCAATTTAATTTAATTCAATTATTTGTCACCTCTAAGTCCCTTGTGGACTTCGTCCAAGGCTCTTGGGGACCACTTTTGGTAAGCGGACCTGATGGTGGGAAACACTGAATTAAATCCTCTCTTGAGCACATATTTAAATGAGAAGAACTTCAGCTTTATTATTTCCGCAAGCACTGTTTTGATAGTCCTCCTTCCAACCATTCCAGTCAAATGACTCAACTATCTCCATGCAGACTCTTATAGGACTTATCGTATAATCGCCTACTGAAAACATCTAATGATGAACTTGGAATATTCCGCACCCAAATCGACTAAATAGCCTACAGTCACCTTCGAAGCTTCTCATATATATAAAACCCCACCGTCTATCTCGTCATTCTTCCATCGTTCTTCACAGGGTCCCAATCGGTATTTCGGGTTGATCATATTCCATTTCAATTGTGATCCGATTTTATATTTAAAAACATTGTTGTGAATTTATTTGATATTTGTAACTTAGTTTACAATAGTATTTTGCAATTTGTGCTCGATAAATTTGAAATTCAGTAGCTTCCCCCGATAGTAATAATTTATTTAGTTACTGAATGGAATTTGTATGAAATAAATTACCCGGAAATATTAAAATTATATTGGTAGACTTTACTCGGACGGACTTTAGATCGGGGTTCTCAATTTCTGCCTCTTTGAAAAATAAATTGTTTAAAGACTTTTGTTTTGTTTTCAAAAACAGAAATACTTCATTTGAAGCATTTTGTAATCAGAATTCAAACACATTTCTGAAAAATCTACGCGTCCTGAAGTGTTTTTGACTGTGGCAGGATTCGAACCCGGTGGCCCATAGAATTGCTTAAACGTCAACAAACTAACGGTGTCAGATTCAAAATGTTGTGTTAAAACAGTAATACCTCATTCGAAACATTTCGTAATCAGAAACACATAGCGAAAATCTTCAACTATACGCGTCCTGAAATTATTTAACCGCGGCAGGATTCGAACCCAGTGGCCCTTAGAAGTCGACAAACTAAGTGGTGTGTTGTATTGAACATAAAAAAATTCGAAGGGGACTCGTCTCCAAACACATGACTCAGAATATTTAAGGATCCTTGATCCTTTGATTTCTTTCAAAACTTCAGTAGATTTTTTAAATTTAAACACAGGAAAATCGTTAATTTTTCGAAAAATATTGTGACGTGCTTGCGACATTTCAATGGGTAGTGAAGTAGTGAGTCTACCAAGGCTTTTCTCAAACTTCATCCTCTTCAGCCTTCTAAAAATGGCTGCGATTCAGACGAGTTGATCGGTCTCTGTAAACACTCAAGCCCCAGAGGAGATTCGACATGGTGATACCAACGCTAAGCACGTATCTTCAGCTAACTGTCGGTGGAAACCTACCTAGACGTCATTTGGATCTTTCCATCCATCATTGATCACGTGAGAGACGCAAACACGAGACAAACAAGTGGACAAACACCTCAGAAACGGTCCAAACCCTCACTAATTGCCAAGTGTTTAAACCCCCGCAGGCTGGGCGCATACGTGACACAGTTTAGATGGCTGAATGAACTGGGTTGAGGGGCTTGAATGAAAGGCTTGTCTAGGGAAGCGGAGCGAGTGCCAGACTTTGTTGCCGTGGGGGTCAAAACCGTCAGGTAGGACCGAGTGCCAGTTGACTTCCCAGAGCGTAGAGTGATTCAGGCGAAAGGTTTAGTGGGCAGGATGTAACGGAGACCGGATACAGTTACTTAACTGGGCTACCCTATCGATTGAAAATATCGATTCGATTAGTATACCTTCATTCAATTTTTTCATCAGGAAGTTTGGTTAGGTTAGGTTATATCAGTTTCATTTTATCCCTCGTACAAGTTTTGCTCATCCTGCCCCCCACCCTGGTCAACCTTTTCACCTGAAGTGAAATGTCGAATCTTCGAGAGTTGACCGTATTGGATTGGTGAAGACAGCGGTCGACGTATTCGATACGTTGCAGCATTCACTTTATGTAGTTTATCCCGAAGATTGTTTTTGTTCCAAACGCATCCAAGACGTCTGCCACAATCGCCATAGACCAGATTCGACAGAACACAGTGGGTTTCAGATTCAGATTAACAATTTAATCGTACTCAGACACCACTTCAATCAGCGTAACTAATAGAGCAGTTCAACGCTTTAATGTGCAGGATGTTTGATGGTGCACGTGTAGGTACGTGAGCTGGGTACCTTCAGCGGTGCCTTGTAAGTACTTCCTGGCAGTATTAAGTACACGAGCAAACCGCGTGCAATATGTACAAGATAAACTAAGAGTGATAGAAGTTCATTAGGACTCTATAGTTTATAATAGCCTGTTGTTCTTAAAGATACTTGAAGAAATCCTTATGAACACTTTTCGGGCAAAAGTGAAAAAAACCATATGAACTTTAACTTTGTCACTGTTAATCATAATTAATAAGTCAAATTGTCAAAGTTTGCGACAATGTTAAGGTGGAAGATATAATTCCAGCCCAGAGATTGGGCACTTTCTTGTCAAATAAAGCAATAAAAAGTATTTATAATTTGACTTAAAATTATACTGAACTCATACAACAAACCAACGCGGAAAATGCAACGCTACAATATTAATTTTCGTAAAATACGAATACGTAGTTGCTTCGTTTTTGATGATCAGTGTAAATCGTTGTAAAGATAGAAAAGAACCCCGAAGACGTTTTACTAGAATTCAAAACGAAGTTTTGAAAATTGGAGCAACGCGTTAAGACTGAGCCATTTTCCGCGATCAAAAAGTCTTTACACCACGGATCTTAGGCTCCTGCAGAACTTTAGGCTCATGAAGACCTAGCTAGAACACCCCCGTAGGGTCACCTGCTAAACCATTACGATCACACTTGTCACTGAACCAAGACCCAGTAATATAACTGTGATCACCACTGGTAGTTGTGTTTCGACAACAAAGCAGAAAATACTTTCACTTTCCACTCAACAAACTTGAATCGGGTTGAGTTTGGCTAATTGGCTCTATGCTGGAGGTCAAGTACAGTAATATAAATACTTTCAGTGCTTTAACCCCAAAGGCACAATCTAATGGGCTTGTATTTGCGGAATTCTTCGATCACTGACCTGAGTTTCGATAAAGGCTTGTACTGCTATCATGTGCTTGAGGCAGTACAAACAATTCTCTGAACACTTGATAATAGAATTGTCCAAGGTTTCCAAGGACGGAAGCAAGAGACTGTTTTGAGGTTGGCGAGTGAGGGTGTGCATTGGTATGTGTTAGTGGTTGGAGCTTCAGATTTCAATCCTTTAAATCTTGTAACTTACGATCTTAGGTGTACAACGAGTTAGATTAGATTAGATTTTGGCGATCCAAAAATACAGAGGCGGTTGTCCAAAACCTTTGGATACTTTATATCAGTCGTGCAAAAATTGCGCCACAGAGTTCCTTAACTGCGAAAAGCCTTCAAGGGATCCCAAAAAATGTTCCTTAGTTGCTTTAAGCCCAAGGCAGGTAGGGGTGAGTTGCCGGCAGAGGATTTGTTTACGTGTCATCCTAACCTAACCTAACCTAACCTACTCAATTATACAGTCAAAGAGGGCCGCCACTTTGAGCCGGAGTGTAATGAACGTACAGTATCGGATGGCTCCCTGGAGTAGTTGGCGCAATTCAGGAATACCAGACTATCTGACTCAGGTCAGTTGGAGCAATCAATGCCCACCCTTTATATCAAGAACGACTTAGTTGTAGCTATCTCAGAAAAGTTTACTAAGTTTTACAGATAAGTTTACAGTTTTAATAGTACTGTCAGTTAAAAAACAGGTCTTGGAGGCTTAAGACTCTATGGATTTGCAGTCTATCAACGTCAGCTCATTTTGCACTCGAATGTCTTGAACTTTTAAACATTTTGATTTTAAAACAACCAACACACTTTATCCCCCAATGTAAACTAGACAAACGTCACCCTCTTGACCTTGTTCTCTATTTTTGTCCAGACAAACCCTGTGCGAGCGGTTGTCCTGAGTGTCTAGACAAGACTGTTTGTTTGTTTCACTCCGGTACTGGAGTGGATTGGCTGACAACAGCAGCTGCGGGCATAAACACATGTCGGACTGAAGTTTAAGTGCAGCCAGCTGTGTTTGAAATGACGTCATTCGCCTCCTTCAAGAGACAACCACTCATGGGGGCAGTGCTATTTTAAGATCTCAATATTTATGTTGTAATATACTGTATGTTTTTTCGTGAGCTACACATAAACAACGGCTAAATATTTGAGGTCTAAAGATATGGACGTTAGAATTAGCAATAACTGTACAATGTGTAGCTGACAGTTCGCCGTATATTTTAGATCCAGAAAATCAAAGGACGAATAACAAGTGACATTATAATGGGTTTAGTGAATTTAATGTTATTAAGGTGGTATGTTGTTGCTGATTCTTATAATTATACAGCAGCATACCTCACTAGAGAGCAAAGCCAATGACGTCTGTCCAAATTCCCCAATTTAAGTCATTTTAGAGAACACGCGCATTTTTCTAACGTTTCGCGCAATATGGTGAGGTATAAATCACCATATGAACGAGAAGAGGGAAAGAGGAGTTTTGACATAGTTATTCCAAAATTAGTTACTCATGGGCGTTTGGGACATACTAAAAGAAACCCCTATGTTCACTAATTGTTTTCAACGAAATTTTACACACAACACACAAATGCTACATAATATTGTGATTGCTCAACAATTGGCGCAAACACAATAATGAAAGTGTTTGCAACAAGAGAATGTCCATGAAGAATCATTGATGATCAGGAGAATTGCACGTGATTGTGACATAAGCGATCTTCCTGGTCAGAACGGTTTGTAAGGACACAGTCGATTGGTGAGTCGAAGATCAATGATCTTGTAAAATGATGAACATGATCCCACTAGTGAATTGATGTGTCTTGGCTTTTAATGATCACAAAATTCCAATGGTGGAGTTTATGTAAAATATATTTCCTAATGTATAAAAGTATAAACTTAGGGTCGGTCAACTCTTAAAACCTATTCAGTAGTGAAACTTCCTACTTGGGTAAAGAATCACAAGAGCTGTAATCCTTTAAAGGATTGCATGTTACGGACCTCAATATGTTCATCGTGATCCTTAACCTTGGTCCAACTGTTGTTCGAACTACTTCATCAACTACCCAAACCTCTATCTTCCACATCTCGCCAATTTATCTAAACCTCTGAACCCTCACCGACCACAACAAAACCACCAACACCAAAAGTGAACGAAAGCTATCCAAATACACACAATTCAAACTGCCTAAACCCCAAAACACTTACCAAGAAAGATCAAAGACCCAACTGGTTTTTGATTGTTGGGCTGAAGAAACAGCTGATCCAAGTAACAAAGCTACAGGCCACTCGATTCTACAATCACCCAGCATTTATTATATCAAGTGTAACAAAGCTACAGAGGTCACTGGATTCTACAATCACCCTGCATGCATTATATCAAGTGAGTCGCTGTCTTACCAAAGGGATGAAAAGGTTGTGGGATCGTAAATAAAACGTTCAGTTGGAACTTTTCAAATCACCTTGCTCACGGATGAGGAGAGCCAATGCCCTTGAGTAGTCTCGTTATGCTCTCCAGTGGATGTTCGGGATAGCCATCAATCGTGGGAGATTTTTCTTAAATAAAATAAAACTTTTGAGTTATCATTTAGTTTGAGATGTGCTAAAACGAGGTCGACACATTTCTCAAACATACAGATTTCTTACTAAAACGGCCTGAATTTTTCTTAGACCATATTCTCAGGATATCAACAGAAAACCGCATGTACCAGAGAATCTTCCGTGCAACATCTGCTCTTCAACCTTTAACGACGCGGTGCGATGATTTACAACGATACTAAAATCCTAGAAAGTCAACCCATGGCATGCAGATTAAGGGGATCCGAGGTGAATGGGAGACCATAATAAGGAAAAGTCTTTAACGAGAAACATAATCTTTAGGCATAGCGGCAAAGCTCTTCTATATGGGGTGGGGTTAATGCAGCCCACAGGTTTACAACACCTATTTCCCCAAGATTCAACAAGTTTACCAGTACAGCAAACAACCAATTCATACTTCCCCCGGGCAATAGTGGGTTAAGTAAACACCGAGTTGTTCGCAAATATGTAATTAAACACTTAAAAAGCAGTTAAAACGTGCCGGATACAAACAAAAGACTTTTCCACTGACTTGTTTTTTGTACTTCCACCGCCGGAGGTAAACAATTACTCAGTAAACCTAGGTTCAACAAACTAAGCGGAGTATGCCCCACGGCTGAGTGGGACTAATGATAAGAGGAACTTGCTGGTGGAAGAATTTGGCCGCGGATTAGTGGTTAAGGCAATCATAGTCGCCAAGCCCTCAAGAACGTTAGAATCGCTAAAGGCTTTTAACTATGTAACTATGCACTTAGCAGGTGATTCGGAATCCAACTTAATCTGTAGGCAATTTTTGTCCTAGGACGCTAGACACGATTGTTATTCACATTACTTCAGGCTATACCTAGGGGTTGTGGCATTATCACTTATATAATTTGAACCCGGGACTTCAGGAAACGAAGTTCCGCGCTCTAACCACTAGACCAGCTCGCCCCCCAATCTGTAGGTTTAGATATCTTAATCTGCCTGTCTAGAGAAAAAAAATTCTATATACCGAACTATGAATCGATGTCGTGTATCTTGTGAAGGTTCTGAACGGTGATGTGCGGTGCTCAGATCTCTTGGTAGAAGTTTTCTTTATGGTACCATCAAATACCAGTCCCAGTAAACTTCTGAGTTGCCGTCACCACTCTACCTAATAAGACTACTAAGACCAGGCTGGCTTGTCGCTCTACAAAAACTAGACACCGGTACAACTAGGCGGCGGTACAACTAGACGGCGGTAAAACTTGACGGCGGTATAACTAGACGGTGGTACAACTTGACGGTGGTACAACTTGACGGTGGTACAACTAGACGGTGGACAACTAGACGATGGTAAAACTTGACGGCGGTATAACTAGACAGTGGTACAACTAGACGGTGGTACAACTAGAAGGTGGTACGACTAGACGGTGGACAACTAAACGATGGTAAAACTTGACGGCGGTATAACTAGACAGTGGTACAACTAGACGGCGGTAAAACTTGACGGTGGTACAACTAGACGGCGGTACGACTAGACGTGGTCCCCGTAATACTAGGAAACCAAGTAGCGTCTGGGTGCGAGATATTCATCAGTGTTCAACGGATTTGAAAGTGTCCTCTTGAGAATCTGTCTGATTAAATCCTCCTAAAGATCCTGCATGTGTCGTGTTAAAATTTAAGCATTGTAATGTGCCTCTGTTTCTGTGATAATTATGTCAGCTTTTTGTACTGTATATATTTAGCTTGTTCATGCATATATTTATTTTGAAATGAATCGAATTTATGAATGTAATCTGCTATCGGTATTTATTATAACTTTTCTTGTTAGTGTCATGTTGGACCCGTTAGTTTATTTATACTCGTGTGTAAACCATCTTGTATTTTGCTGTACAATTAAAAAATTGGCTGCTTGCCGTAGAAATAAATTAAATAAACAGTTATAAACGTGAATAATTATTTTTCTTCAAGTTCTGTAGCATAAAATACAAAATGCCCAAAGAGACGTTTTTTTTTCTCCCGAATCACGTCAATCAAACTACCAACCGTTACTCAGCAATGTCCTCTGGATTTACCAAGAACACGATAAGGACAATTTCTTCCTTGAAACGATTATTGAACTCTCCAATCCGAAATACGCGGGAAACGTGTAACCACAGTGGGTAACCCCTCCATGATTCCTGACCTGCGCACGTCAAACGCCGAGAAGAGCATCATGGGATTGCCTCAGGGGACCAATCACGTCATGGGACCGGCCTGTAATCATAAGGTAGTCGGAAACCGTTACATGTGATTGAATAATCATGATACCACAGTTTCAACCATGTTATCAGGTACATGAAAGAGGTGTTGATTAAAATGCAGTATGATTAAGGCTGCATTGTACAAATTAGTTGCCTATCAGAACAGCTTGTCAGTTTACATAACATTTTACGTACGGAGGTGCGCAAAACTAGGTAAGTCTATACAATTGTAGTGAGTTAGCAATGACTACCTTTTCACATTCATTTTGAATGACTGCGCGTGTAGAAATAATTGTTACTTTTAGCGAATTTCCTTATAGAGAAGTAGCTATTGCCGTAGGTGACACAGCGACGTCCTAAGCCCTGGACCGATATGTTTGTTCATTTTCATGTCTCTAGAGGCCATTCAAGAACACCAGACGTTTAAATTTTTATATATTAGTTCGTGAACGCGACCACTTGAGCAATGTTTGTCCGATTTTGAAGAAACTTGGCTAGAGCTGGACTTGAATGAGTTTGCGAACCACATGATCGAACCATGGTAACGGGGTTTTATGGGACAAAAATAGAGAAGTCCGTACATTTGACATTTTTGGTAGGTACAGTTTTCTGACTATGTATTTATGTACCACTATGTATGAGTCACGTACTATGTACGTATGTTTGTATTGGTATGTTTATTGTTTTTAGAGGGCTTTTAACTGTAATTTTACTACTGTAAAAGGCATGCAGATTTCAACATGCGAATCTACAGAAAACGATCAAATACCGATTCTTGTTATTCTGGAATCGCCAACTACTACAACAGCTACACTTTGACCCACCTTACCCAAAACAAGGACCGCTTTGCTGGTATTTTCTTAAATTTTATCCACCCATCATCATCATTGGACCCTCTACAGTACCAGAATTGACTGGTGTCTCCAAATATAGCAGATTCCATCAAGCTAAACTACAGAAAACGACCAATTACTGATTCTTGTCATTCTGGAATCACCAAATACAACAACTACGAAGACCCCAGGAACAAAAACTGCTTTGCTAAAATGTTCTTAAATTTGACCCCCTTTCATCCTTGGATCCTCTACAGTACCAGAATTAACTGGTGTGTCCAAATATAGCAGACATCTACAAAGAAAGTTACAAAATGACTATGTGAAAACTCCTTAACGACAAATTACTGATTCTTGTAATTTAGGAAACGCCAAATACAACGGCTATGCTAAGACCCTCCTTACCCAAAACAAGGACCACTTTGCTCGTATTTTCTCAAAATTTTATCCCCCGATCATCCTTGGATCCTCTACAGTACCAGAATTAACTGGTTTGTCCAAACATAGACATAACAAGCACGCGGTTCGTTTGACGACCAATTGTTGTGTCCACGCTGTCCAGTTGTGTTCCAACACTGATTGAGCTCATCTCAATGTCGATCTGTTGACAGACTTCACTTGACTCGTGACATAATCTAGTATCAACACTGATTTATTAATAGAGATCTGAGGTTTGTGGTCCATTTCATTCACCATTTTCTGAAGTGACTAATCTACAAGTTTTTTGGTCCGGTGTAAACAAATGTTTCGTAAATTTCTATTGTCTGCCATTCTAAATTGTTACCTTCTAATTTTGCTAGTTTATCCGAACAGCATGATGTGTTAGATGCAACCTTTATGCAGCATACATTGACCCGCCAACACATGAACATACTTACTTTAATACTTTCTTATTAAATGGCGACAATACAAAGTAGGTATTTTTAGTATTTTGAGCCAAGGATGAATGGAGATGAGTGTAGGATGAGTGGCGCGATCTTGTAGTCTTGTTAGTGACTAAGGCCGACATTCCTTAGACACAGCTGTTAATTAATAGCCGATACAGCTAATGCCTAAGGGACCTACAGTTTATAGTGGAATCAGAACCTCATTTTTTGCCTTGGTACGAATTTACATTCAAATTACTCATAAATTGTTAGAATTTGTATGAATATCAATAAAGAGGTGTTCTTTATTGTATTTAAATAGACACTACACAATATGCGCTAGGATGATATACACAAACCATTTTTTTACGATACAATATTATTTTTTATCATTGAAGACTATTTTCTTCAGCAAAATCTATTTAAGTATTAGATCAGAAAAATATATAGCTAATCCCCTCTACAACGTCTTATTATTTATATTGTTTTTAGGGAAAAAACATTTTGTCCAGCGATGGATATCATGAAAACAGCTGTTTTGCCTGCTGTATGACGTAAATATTATTTTAGAAAATTGCTCCCAAGTTTGTCTGTTCAAATCCCCTATAGCCATTCATTTTCAACTGTGATGTATAATCGTCAGAACAGTTCACTGTACTGAATCACTGAACGACTCATTTGCGAGTAGGTCGATCCCCAGTATCCCACTGGGCACAGCTTACAGTCATATATGACGTTATAGTGAAACATCTGTTTATCATCTGGTTGATTCTAGCGATGACGAATAGGAATATATTTCGGACTCATTTCTCAATCTATTTGGCTTGTGTAATAGTTAGTCATTAGGTTGGTTATATAAACGTATTCCCTTAATAATATGCATGTCGTAGTGCGGGTTTAATTCGGATTGTAATGAGAGAAAAAACCATGCAAACCTTACTGATAATTAATTCAGTCGAATAATACATTATGGTTACCTACATAATGAAATTTTAATAATATTGGTTTTTTTGAAATATGTAAATGTTGTTTAGCGAATAGTAATTATATACAACATTATGGTAAATTGATGATTGTTGGAATGAAAATTTTTTAACTTTAGGTATAGATAATTTTCTAAGTTTTACAGCAATCAAATGCAACAACCCATGCGTAATGCATTGAGGCAAGGCCGCACTAGATATACGGTACCTAGTCAGGCCTTGAGGTCATATAATACATACAGTTGATTTCAAACTCGTATAGATAATCGTACTAATATTATAAATGTGAAAGTTTGTGTGTTTGTTTGAAGTTCAATCACACATTAACTACTGGTCGTGTTAGGTTGAAATTTGGTATGACGATAGCTCAGATTCCCGATTAACATATAGACATATTCTTACCTCAAAAATCCTTTCGGGCTCCACCCCAGCGGCTCTAGAGTTTCCCATGTTAACCTTATGAATATTCATATTTAAAAGGAATTTTGCCAGCTGTTTCAACTACAAAAGTTGAATTTCTAACAAGTTGAATCTCACAATTTTTTGGTTCTATGAATTTTAATAGCATTTAAAGGTTAAAACAAAAGGTTCACCAACAGGGTGCAGCACTATTAATTCTTTTTGCATTTATGACAACAGCTCATTTGAACCAACTAGCTATGAAAAATGAGAATTTCTCATTGTTTTGTTGTTTAGGTGCAGTGGTGTAATATTATGGTTATGGTATGTGCTCTACTATAGTATACAGTAAATTTTAATGTACCATAAACCAAATTTTCTTAAAACGTGTCCTCTCCCAAAGCACGAGTATAACTACTATACACATTATACTTATACGCCAACCCCGTACGAAGGACGGGTACTTTGCTAGTACTGTATAACACGTATTTTTTGTCCGACAACACAGACCAAATTCCACCATTAGGTGACAGACAATACATTTTTCTTCCATTCGATTCCCTAAAACTCATCGACAAGGGATTACTCATCCTTACCAGATGACTATAAGCCGTCGATCATGCGCTGAAAATAGCAACAATGGGGGGAAAAGTGGATCGCTTTCTACAGCTGTATCCCAAGACACAGGCCCGGATACGGTGGACATCCGGGGAGTCAAAGTCCGGGTCAGGGGAGAGCCAAGACGGTACCGGGGGGCCGAGCTTTGCTCGAGGAAAACTATTATACGAATTTCAAGGTTTTGGGATTCCAATTAGGCCTATCTACGAAACACTATAGTATGTTGAATTGCAAAATCCCTGTGCAACCTCCAAAATTTATCAGAAAAGTTAATTGATTATTACTGGAGTTTCATGACCACACAGTTCAATATTCATACTGTCCCGGCTCACCCCTTGCTTTGCTAAATACGTTACACCCAACGATCAAATGATACCGTTACACCATTGTATATTCCTTTGTGGTTCGACACAATATGGACGAGCAAACTTGTGGTAAAAACCATCGACCTCTTACAAAAAAAGATGCAATGCTTTATGAATCGTTCTTCCAGTAGATTACTTTAATTGGGGTGCAGAGGTATGTTCTTTATGATACAGAACCATACATTCCGGTTATATTTTCTCTGTATGTCATATTATGATCGTTTGGGGAGATCTTTAAAGGTGTTGTAGTTAACGATTAGTTTCACTTTAAGTTTGGGACGGTAAACATTTGGATGAAACATAACTATTTTGAAGCAGACCCGCGTTCTGTCTGCTCTTTTCAACCAAAACTGACTGCAACACCATTTGAAAGGAATACATCTTCATTGTACAGTATTGTATCTATAATCACCGCTTCAACTGAAATTAATTTTTATCGAAATTGTTGATAGCTTAGTTTATTAATGGTTTTGCACTTCCTCCCTCCAAGCTTCCTCAAACCTGACAATACTACCAATACTAACCACACTTTGTATATAATTTTACATGATCTCACTGCCGAAATATTGACACCCACAAAACAAAAGGTGTATAATCAACGACCATCAAATATCACAGCCTTCTTCCTCATGAACCATAATCACTCATTGACGCACCGGAATATGCTAATCTGATATATCATAATGTAGGACGTACCATGAAAGGGGGGGGGGGGTGGCAACGTGCTTTTGTGTTAGTAAACACTATACCAAGGTCTTAAGACGTATGTTTGTTTAGTAACTCTACATGCGTACATTCTCTCGATATGTGTTTCAATTTCAAAAAATCTCGTAACCTCGAAAAACAGTAGGTTCCTGGATATATCCTGAGAAAAGTCAAATTTCTTCGTATGTCTCAACTTCATCGTAGGACGCTAGGTTCTAGCCTGGAACTCTTTTACACATTACTTCAGGCTCGTCCTAGAGGGTCGAGGCATTATCATATAGATAAAATTTATTGGCGATTGACAGAAATTGAACCCGGAACCTCAGGCTCCGAAGCCCCGAGCTCTACCAATAGACCAGCAGTCAATAGCTCATTAGTGGTTTGAAACCGGACCCATCTGTTCTTTATCATTGGATAGAAGTCTAATATTGAGATGCCTTGAGTATTTTTTTTTTAATAAGCCAAGATAGGTCTTTCGTAAGGACCATTTGATACAAATTAATAATTAGGGATAGCTGAGTCCTGTTTTCAACCACCATAAAACTTTTCTCATCTAACCGCTGAATAAAAACTAGGTCCTCTGAGCACCCTAGACATATTCTTACAATGTTTTGAGTTTCACGAAAGAGAGCTGCTATTTTATTAAGGTTGTAAATAATATTAAAAACAACTGTGAAGCCTGAAATTAATATTTTTCTAAAGTTACATGTTCCGGAACTTAGTCCATTTCCAAACATTAATATACTGTACTGCAAGTACTTAAATTTTTTTTATATTAGGTAGTTTTTTACGCAGGATTTGGACATCTGTTACATATTGATTATCTAAGTTTCTTAAAGAGATTTGGTTATTTTAAATAATTATGATTTTGGTATATACATATAGTTGAACACATTATTAAACACTAGTCGAATATATTTTAGAAAACATTAAATTAAGTTGAGAACAGTCAGTTGTATTTGAGAAGGCATCAAATTAATTTAAGAGCAGTATATAAATGTCTCAAATAAATGTGGAAAAGGTTTAGTTAGAACAACCCTTACACGTTTGTATAATCATAGTATTATCCGAAAAAAAATACAATAACAAACAAAGACAATAATCATATTAACTTAACTTGGACTTTTCTTTCTTAAATTTTGTGTAGGTTTTATGAGTTTAACTGAAGGGTATTTTTTTCAAATATTGGAGTTAATTCATTGGTGTTCATAATGTTGAGTTGTTTTGAAGATGTTTTTTGTAAGTTATCACATTCAGGGCATTTATTTAGTAAATGCTAGCTCTGTTCGTATAGTTTGTTTGGTTGTTGGATTTAATCCGGAAACGGTTGTTACACTGAAAATCGATAGATGAATAAAATTCCTTAGTAATTATTTATTTAAGGGTTGGCTAAATACAGGAATTGCGGAATCGCATATAATTTATAATTTGTAAGAGTATAAAATTCTAATTTTATAATGCAACTGATGTCTTCATTGTCCACGTTGTAAAATAAAATACTTAATTTCGATCAATAGGATTTTCAACTAAATTGGTAAATGTAAACGTTCTTTAAATTTAACAAGCAAGAGAAAATTTGTGGAAACAGGCAACAAAGAACAATTAAACCTACCTTTTACAACACAGCAAATATTTTACAATGAACAGTTAGACAGTTGTAAAAACAATTGTAAATACAAACAATGTTCGTGTGGCAGTCAATACAAGTTTAACGCATTTATTTAGTACTATAAACGCTATTATTTGCAAACAGACAACCTGAAAAGAATAATTACCATGTACCAACATCACGTGTTCAATTGACGTCAAGAACATTTCAACATGGCGGCGTGCGAATTGAAACAAAGCGAGAGTTGCAATGCAATAGCTTTATCATGAAACCCCCTTTTTGCTATTTTTTTTAGCCAATTCCTACATAACTGTTCCTAATATACAGTAAGATTTTAACAATATAGCTCAAGATGAATAATATTAATTGCAAAATCTTAAAGCCTAAACTTAATTTTTAATAATGTCAATTTCGAGGAATGTTCAGCCAGAAGGATGAAATACACGTAATATTTCAGGATCTATGTTCTTAATACGAAAGGGGTTTTAAGACTCCTTTTCCCTCGTCCAATTTGACAGATTTTTACGATTAAGGTGTTTTTAAGCTTAAGATCTAGCACAGAGACGGATGGTAATTAAAAAGATAATTTTCCGTTAAGGCTTCGTCACCTAGCCTTGGATTTATTTCAAAAAGACGCTTTCATAAAATTATCTATTATAATCTAATAATCTGATCTAGTTACTATTTATTTAAAAAGTGACCGTAAGTAGCAAACGGAATTATTCACAAATGACCAATTTAAAACCAACGAGGAATTTAGGATGTCACTTTACAGGCTGAAACAGCTGGCCATAAATTTTATCTGAAGACGCGGTTGTCGCCGAATAAATTGATGGATTTTGATGTATCGGCGGCGAAGCCTAAGCATGGAAAAATGTAACAAAAAAAATCAAATTACATTAAAATAAGTAACCTAACCAACCTTAACAAAAAAGCACGAACGTAAAAAAGTTAAAATCTACTTAAATAGAACTTCTCGATCTTTCGCAGCCATTAAGAAAAATCGGTTAACCTTATACACGATTCCTTATCTAAAGAAAATTTAACTTAAAACATTGTTTTGCGAAAAGAAAAAAAGTCTTTAGACTGATTTTTCTTAAAAACTCGAACACTCTCTTAAATCTTACAGAGTTGTTTGTGTTTGCTTACTTGCTTTATGTTTGCATTACTTTCGAATTCATATGAAGTACAATAGTCTCCTTGTAGTCTGTTTAGGAAAAAATATTACGTAAGGAATTTCCGTTTCTTATTTCTCTGTGGTCCCCTCTAGGCTACAGGTTCCGTCTCTCAAAGGGAAGACCCCTTCAGGACATAAGTTGTAATTTATTCAAACAGTTTTTTAGAACAGTAACACACGGAAATACACAAACGAACACGGACAAAAACACGTTAAACATATGACCAATCAATTTAAAATATAATGTGCGTAGACGTATACAGCGCAATGGACTGTTCTACACTTATACTGGACTAGTCATACGAAATATGTGCACTGAAATACAATAAATTACATGCGAAACTAATCAAGAACATGGATTTTGTTGGAAAACCATAACACAAGTGAATTTGACCGGAATTCTTGATTATATAAGCAGCAAAATTCCTCCCCACATTAGTCTTATATTCAGATCTATATACCGGATCTTGATTTTCTCCATAACTTGTCTGGAAAGTCGTCAACCACGCGGTGTCAACACTGATGACGTCAAAGTGACGTCCGCGTCTGTTATACTTTATGGAATTTGCCACGATTTGACGCATTGTTTTGTTTAAGAAACATGCGTCGAAACGCACGAACCAGGAATGGACGGATAGTCATTTCTGTACACAGTGACTTGTATCGTTTATAAGTCGGAAGTACTAACAAATTGTTTTTACCTGAGGACGGTATCAGATTCCAGATACCGAAACGTTGTGGATTGTTTTTATCGTGATGGAAAATGTCCGCAATAAACCTTTGAACATTAACTCATTATCACCAAAAATGAGTTTCAAACAAAGAAATGGTTTGCATTATCTTTAATGTAAAAACCTGTAGTAATAGCATAAATAGTAAAAATCCATGTAGAATGTAACACAAAATAATAAAACTGCGCGCCCCTGAAGAGCGATTCAATCTTTTAATTGAGTAACCCTAATTTGGGTACACCCTGTAATTTTACTATAATAACTCAAGCACTGACTAATTCAGTTTAAACCGCACATTAGAGATCGATAGCTTAACAAAACAGTCAACTGATTATAGGCCTATTACAGTTTGTGACAGTAAAAACAATTATTAGACTTTTTTTATCACTTTTAGATATTCGATAAAACTTGAAATTGATCGGTTTGGTGAATTTTAAGGTATTAAAAATTGAATATGAAAACATTAACATCTAACAAGCCAAATTAGTGTTGTAAAAGTTTTTTGCAGTAAGGTTTTAATTCTTATGGTACATGTTTAGTATATTTGCGGCACCGGAAATAAGCTTTAGGCTTAATTCATATTTAAAACAGTAGAGCTACAGCAAACCCTTTAGTTAAGTCAACCATATAACAAATGCTTATTACAGTATTTGTGAATTTTTTACTTTTCTAAAAAAAACTGATTTGCGGATAAATTAGACAGATGTAGACAGAATTTCGCCCGAAATACTGACTTGTTTCTGAGCACTGTAGGTGCTATAACCTACGGTTAAAACCAAACAATAACCCATCCACCAAGTCTTACCTACATCAACAAAGAAAGCAAAGAATAAGTTCCAACCCATGTGAAAAAATTAAAAATATATTTAAATAATCAAATTTTACCTGAAAAATCTTCTTCCAGCACATAATACCATCCACATAAAGATCACTACCGAACTAAAGTACGACGAATAAGATTATGTGGTCCAAGTTGTTTGAAAACAATCCAACCGTTGACGTAGGATCTACGTCATGACGTACAGGTATCAATGTGTTTATAGCTGAATAACTCATACCATAGATTAAGCATACCCGCATATACATTCGTCATCATATATCAGCTAAATATAATTCGACCTATGCTTTTGGCGTTCGTTTTTTAGCATTACTCATTGTTTTAAATTATTACTCATACTCTGGTAGTATAATCAATGAGTAAGGCATCGGTTTTTAAAAGCATCGTCAAAAGCAATATTTAACCAATAGCAACGCTGTCGAGTGTTACAGGAGTTATTTTACACACACTGGATATGATTTAAAAATATAGTGATAAGTCCACTAACAGCGTTATCTAAAATATGACCTATATATTTCCCTCAATACAAAGGGGTTTAGCGGCTAGCAGTTCTCCTACAGTTTAAACGGGTTTGAGATTTTCAGGATTTTATCGAACATAATGTGAAGCTTCTGTAACTTTTTGATGGTAAAATCGTTTGTCTTTATGGACAAGTCTAAAATTTATTGTTTCTCTATGCTAAAATCAAAATTTTAATTACTGATGGAATGTTATTACTTAAGTGTTCATTAGATTTTCTAAGTAATCAAATCATTTACGTCAAAAAGTAAAACACCTACAGATACAATGCTTATTAAAATAATTACTTACCAAAACTGGTCTTCAAAGTTATATATCTAGCAATTACGTACCTGAAAAGAAAAATGCATATTTTATATCACACTATTACTGTTTTGAAATATTTATCTTACAGCAATGCAACCCAGCAGTTCTTGCAGCAGTAGCAATGGATATAAGTTTAAGGTTTTTACACGAAAAATCAGTTCATTCCTTGAAATAAATATATGCTACTGTTAAGACTGTGTTCTTCTGATGTAAGCATCCTTTCAAAACTAATAGCTTTGTTTTTCATAAAGTGAAAAATCTTTGAATTTTAGACGTCAAGAATTCATTATGAGAGGTTCTTATGCCCTGTACACTTTTTTGTATATTTTTCTCAGATACAACAGTTTTATCAGAAACTACACAGCTTGAAATATCTCATGAAAAACCTTGAGTTTTTATTCAATTTAATAAACCATTACGGAACTTCAAATGCAATAAAATAATAACTAAAGATAATTTTAAGTGACTTATTTGACAACTTTAAACCGTTCAGTCTCCCAAAATCTGAACAAAAGCTGTCTAAAAATAATTTTTACTAAAGGAAGTTTGCGTTTTTAATCAGACGTTGACTCTAGGAAAAACACTCAGAGGAAATCAAACAGGATAAATCACGGACAACCGAGTCAAATGGAAGTCAAAGACTTGCAAACAGCCAACAGAGGTTATGTTTCAAAGACGTCACGGTATACATAACAAAACAAGCCCATATATCAAAGACGTATAAACAAAGTGACTGCCTACTTAAGTCAATTCTAGCGAATCGTGAAGAATTCATTGAGTTTCTGGTAAGTGGTTAGCACCAACAGTTCTTAAACTAGAAAAACAACTTTTTCTAACGTTAGTCACAACCTTTTAGATTTCCATTTCGAATAAATATTACTCACGGATGTTTTCTGAAGTTGAATGACTCAACTTCTTTTCATTAGCTCATTGAACAAATATTTAGCCTATTCTAAACTCTAAAACTAGGTTTGATCCTGATAAAACCCGATTTCAATTTAACCTTAAATTTAGAGAAATAGCCTCTGGATCGTTCTTGAACATTGTTAAAATCTAAGGCTTACCTTACAATCCAATTTGTTTATTTTGAAGAAGATAAAAAAAACTTAGATGCATGTTCATGATCTTGATTTGCAATCCTAGCCTCCAAAGTTGGGAAGAAAATAAACTTAACCTAGGAGAAAAGTACTGAAGATAACGTTACGGCGTTGAAACCTAGGGCTCCAAAATCATCAAATTGGACTGTAAGGTAAGCCTTAGATTTGAACGAATCGACCTTTGATTTGATACGATTCCGTATAGATTTGTCATCTTTTTGGATCAGCGTAAACCAATTTAAAAAATATTAGTACGAGTTTGATTGGTATGGAGTTGGCCTTCTGTGGCGAGTCTGTGAACATGTGTGTGTGAAGCGACTTTCTCCAGAGTACACAGAGTAGGATGTGTTGACAATGTGACAACGGATTTACGCGAAATCGCTCTACTTCATCACTTTTATGGGATTGGTTGAGCTTTCAATGCTCTACTTACACTGTGTACTCTTGCCAGTAATTTTATTTACAGAGAAATCAGACAGTCATATGAACGAATTTCAAAAAAAAAAAAAAAACCACTTACCAACACTAGTTCATAAGCGTACTCCAGGTAGAAGATAAAACACCTTATGAACAAGTTAACGACAATTTTAGATACATTTAACTATGGTAACCCTTGAGTGTGTTGATGTCTTATTTAACTGTTACGATTTATTATAACTATCTATATTTTGTAAACTACCAGCTGCAAGAAGTGGCAACGTCGCAGCCCCGGCGTACCGAAACAGCTGTAGCGCAAAGTCATTATGAAGCTTGTGTGTACACGTTTGTTTTTGTTACTACCTTGGTAATAGACCGGCCGGTGCGACGTTGCCACATACGTGTATTCATTACACACACCATCGCCGGGGCGAACCTTGTATTAAAGGTATAAAACTACTGCTTTTCCATAAGTAGGTCTAATATAACTAAAGGAGTAAAAGCACGTGCTGTAAAATTTACCCTTAAATTGAAGGATTTTAAACCGCCACGAATACGTTCGGTTAAGCTTACCTACCAAACACATCAAAATATTAGTCAGATCTAGAATAAAACTACAAGACAACTTCTAGTGTCCAAAGTAAATGTCTAACTTTCCTTACCTACCATTTCCGATGAGGAAGTCGAGTATTATTTGGTTAGAACGTCTCGAAACATCTTAATTCAAGACGAGCTTGTTTGTGTTGATAGATCACCAGACAATACAAATATTTGATTTACTGTGACACACACAAATGTAGCGTATCAAAGTGCCGTAACAAAAGAACTGATAACCACGCTACGCCTTACATTCTTATCATTACAATTTAAATAAAAACAAACAGAAAACAAAAGAAAAGAGATTACAGTTTAAATAAAGGGAATACCGAAGTACAACCAACGTTCGAAAAAAAATACTTATAACCTTATTTATGTGCAATTTTAGATTTTTTTGATTTTTAAGTTATAATTTTAAAATCTATTTTGAAGACGCCACAGAGTATATTAAGTCACGTAACTTAAATATTTTAAGTGAAAAGACGGGACTCGTTAGGCTTTATAATTATTTTAAATTTTTGTTTTAGGTTTGATAAGTACTGAATAATGGGACAACGCAGTTCCAAAAACATATTATGTCGTACGGTATCTGTTTCTATTGGAAGAATAAACTCAATATTTCACGTTGAGTACAAACTAGAACAGCTGTAAAGATCCATGACATCTCTTTTGTTTACTGTATGCATAAAAAATATTAAAATCATTGGTATAGATGATATATTTGTTATTTAATATTGACTATGAATATTACAAGGAAACTATTAATATTATCGACGATTCTAAAGCACATGTATGTTAGTTAATTGCTGGATGTGCTTGTAATTAATTGAGCTACATAAAAAAATTTGAATATATTGTTGGTATAAACAATTAAATTATATTTACAAACTTGAACCAGTTGAAGTAAGTAAATTCGATTAGTAACTTATTTAAAGGAAGAATTTTATTCTCAACTCTGTGCAAAGCATTTACGTTTTAAAAGGGCAAAATAGTTATAGAGTTAGTGAAATAACAAGAAAATATATAGGCCTAACTAATATCAATACACTTTCTGCACATATAACAGAAAAGTAACTATTAATCAGCTGATCCAAAAGAACGACAAAGCTATTAGGAAGTATGTCTAACCTATAATTTATGCGAATTCTTCACTAGGCTTGCGTATAGTCAAGGTAATTGTGTCAAGGATTGTGAGGCGCTGAGAAAAGAAAACATTTGAAGAAATCAAAACAACTTGCAGTCGGAGAAAGTTGGGCAGCTTTAGCGACCAGGAAAGAAGTGAACCACGTCACCTGCTACGCAAGAGGAAGTGTTTTTAGAAGAAGTAAAAATGTGTTAAATTACGTTAATAGATTTATCGATTAACAGAGAAATTTAGTCATAACGCATTCTTATACCTACACGTGAACATACTTGAATTTCAGGAGGGCTCGTCATTCCTTTACAAAAACAACGACAAATACGACACACAAACACAACACAACACAACAACAACAAACACCTTAAACACAAAAACACACATAACACGACACACACAACGATATACACAACTTACACATACACAATACAACTTACAATACACAAGAAAGAATATTTTATGAACATTAAAATGCTAGTATTTTGAAATATTAGTAATTCATAGTTTTCAGTATTTTTAGTTTTTGGAATCAATTCATTCTGGAATAAAACCAACCTAGCAATCAATTTGAAATAAGTGAAAATGGTATTTGAAACAGCTGCAATTCATACAGACACTTTATTTATAGGTAACGAGGAAATCTAAAATTAGGCCTTTAACACACTCTTGAAAACCCCCCAGCTGATCGTAGTCATAATACCTTTAAGTGTTGCCAACTTATTTTCAAGCGTACACATATTATGTGCGTGATAAAACTTTTTATAAAGACGTAATTTACAACTTGCAATACCAGAAAGACGATATTAAAAAATCATACAAAATTAAATTGTACGTAGGCCTACTGTAATTATAAAACATACGCTTCACACTGTTATCCCATATACCTCAACAGCTACAAAAACACAGTGAGAGTACAATATACAACTGTGTATAGTGGATGAAGGGGAGATATGCGAGATCGGGATAATATTTTAAATTATATATTTTTTTAACTTCTTATTTCAAGAACATGAATACAAACGTTTACTACAAGAATGACGGTAATAAAATAATCAATTTAATAATCTTTTTAGTTTTATAATTCTATGCCAATTTGTATATTTAATTTTATCAAAACGCGTCTCTACCAATTAATATTCTCATTAATATTCAAATTAACTTGTAATAACAAAACTAATCACTCAGCATAAAATGGCATCGTAGTTAGCGAACATTTAGTACTGATTTGCAAACACAAGTGAGCTATAAATAGTCTGGGGTTGATTAAAAGGCCAACAAACCATCACTGTTATCACTCGAGACTGATTTGAAGGTCAAATTGAGATTAATTCGTTTCTCTCTCGCCGCCATGTCAACATTTATCTTAATAGAAAGAGTTGACGAAATGAAATCACTGTATAACTTATGTGTCTCTTGGAAAATTGTTTGGAAGAAGCTGTGGGGGGGGGGGCTATGGAACTTAACCCCCCTCCCATTGGACCCTGGAAATAAAAATGAGAACTGACTCTTCATCATAAAACATAACAAAGGACACAGTTGTAGACGTTAAAAATAGCGGTACCTACGTAGAATACCGACCATACCTTTTAGTTATAACCTAACCTAACCTAAGGGCGTTAGGTTAGGTTGGGTTTGGTTGGATTAGGTTAGGTTAAACAGATTTTGTTATTTTAATTAATTTAAATTTTATTTAGAAGACGATTTATCGGTGTGGTAGGTAGCAAAAGTAAGTACAAAAATAGCTTTAAAAGTCAAACAAATTCTTTAAAAATAGCAAACTTTCTGGGGGAGGACCCCTGTAAGCCCCCCCCCCCCCCGCTTGACATGGTCGTAGAACAGCCACTGTGTATAACAACATTAATCCAATAAAACAATTAATTAGTTATCAAACCTAAATTGTGTGAGATGTTGCTCAAACCTAAAATGTGCAAGTTTTTTTTTGTGTTGTAATGGCAATTCAAATTAGAAAAGTAGTAGGAAATGCCTAGTAAATCGCCAAATGATCATGTTGTTTTAGGTTAAACTGTTTAATTTTAACCACTGTGGAAGTGGACCACTTTTTGTCCACGTAAATTTGAAAATGAAGACATCAAGGTCTTTGAAACCACGGTAGTTTAGCTAAAACAACAGTATCACTTGGAAATACATAAGATAATACTCGTATAACCTACAATTATAATAATCATAGTTATCTAGAGGCTACACCACAGTTAAATTATAAAATAATAATTTAACAAGGTAAATGATTAATATCGTTATGTATTATGCTGAGGTATGTGACATTTGATCATTAGTTATAGAGCAACAATTCATTTCTAGGCAATAGAGTGAAAAACTAATATTACACCAACAAGTTGAAATTACGTAGCAAGGCAGACATTGATGCTGATTTTCCGGCGTTAAATCTATCCCCTCCTTACAGTAGCTACCCCCACCGCTGAAGAAGGTCAACGCCGTAGCAGCAGGAGCACCCCTACTTTACGAGTTAAGTGTATGAATAATATCACAATTACTAAAATAAAATAAAAATTGCGGTTGAAAAAAAATACAACAAAAACAACCGTAACAGAAGAACACAGTTAGGATGTCAATGCAAAAATGACACAGCCAAACAAATAAAAATATCGTTATTAACTGAGCGAATAACAAAAATAAGGACTTAACCACAATAAAACAAAATAAACATTAACATAAACATAATAAACAATTCACTTTTCTTTGATACACTCAGAAAAACTCTAAACACACCACAACAACAGTATTAAAACAGTGCATGTACAAGATGCCAAAAAGAAAAAAAAAAAAAAAAAAAAAAAACAGAGTAAAAAAACTTATTCCGTAGTAAAAAATATAGGATTTTAATAGCAGACAGACCTTAAGGAAATGAAAGCAGGGAGAGCAATAGTCCATGGCTGGTGGTGAACTGTGATATCTCGGGTCCGCGTTTGCGTCACAGCTACAGCTACAGCTGACAAACTCAACGTAGGGAGGAAAACTGTAACCTGGCTTGGGGCTGATCCACAGCTGATCCTGCTTAGACTATAAATATCATGTCCATTGAACTCGACAAATTGTATTTTTGTTATTTGATTACACTTTATTTCACAGTTTACGCAGTTTTCTGTAACAACGCTGATGTAAATTAAGTCTTTCAAGATTCGAAACACAAGCCAAAAGTAAAATATATGTACTTATATCAAGATTTTAGATGGCGAATTTTATGACGTAGAAATAAATTACGTGCAGATTACCAGAAAAGGATATCTTTACTACAAAACTAGAAGCTCACTAAGAGAGCACTAAGAGAGCTCATTTTACTCAAAAGGTGGACCAAAAAACATCAGTGATTTCGTGGGATCTTAACCAGACCTTGCAGAAAAAAGGTGTTTCGCTCTACAGAAGACATGCTGGATACCAGTCGCACCCAGTAACAATGACTTGCCAATTCCATGATTAATTTCAGGAAGTTCATCTTTTTACATAAACACATTTCCTTTTAGACAAGCAATATGTCTAGAAGGAATCTCAGAATTCTTTAAACACGGTTAGAAACTGGATGCGAAAATGAAAACCTCTTGATCATCCGTCATAAATTCTCGTTTAGCGTCGGCTTTCATGATGTGCTTCGTTGACGCAGAAACCACTTCTCTATCATTCATACAAAGCCTTTTAGATGCTTTTAGTGTGTGTGACGTGTGTAATTCACTCCTGGTGTGCGTAACTTAACATGACAAAGGCAGAAACCCAAGTCAACCCGGAGAGTCTACTTTCCTCAACGCGTCACCGTGAAGACGTCATAGGCGAGGTGGATTTCATCTCGAGACTATTCCTGTGACGTTCGATAGTTGGTAAAGGATTCCCGTGACGTTCTACAGCCACAGTAAAGGTTAACTGTGACGTTCAACAAAGGATTAGGGTACAACGATTTTGACTTACTATAAAAGGACTCCTAGGACGCCCTAGAGCAACAGTAAAGGATTCATTTGACATTCTATAAAGGACTCATGTGGCGCCCTAGAGCCACAGTAAAGGATTCATTTTATGTTCTATAAAATGGAATCCTATGATGTCCTAGAGGCACAGGAAAGGATTACTGTGACTTACTATAAAAGGACTCATGTGACGCAATAGAGCCACAGTAAAGGATTCCTTGGACGTTCTAGAAAGGACTCCTGTGACGCCCTAGAGCCACAGTAAAGGATTCATTTGACGTTCAATAAAGGACTCCTGTGGCGCCCTAGAGCCACAGTAAAGGATTCATTATATGTTCTTTAAAATGGACTCCTGTGACGCCCTAGAGCCACAGTAAAGGATTCATTTTATGTTCTATAAAATGGAATCCTATGATGTCCTAGAGACACAGTAAAGGATTACTGTGACTTACTATAAAAGGACTTATGTGACGCACTAGAGCCACAGTAAACGATTCCTTTTATGTTCTATTAAATAAAATCCTTTGACACCCTACAGCCACAGTAAATGATTCCTTTTATGTTCTATAAAGGACTCCTGTGACGCCCTAGAGCCACATTAAAGGATTCCTTTGACGTTCTAGAATGGACTCCTGTGACGTCCTAGAGCCACAGTAAACGATTCCTCTTATGTTCTATTAAATAAAATCCTTTGACGCCCTACAGCCACAGTAAATGATTCCTTTTATGTTCTATAAAGGACTCCTGGGACGCCCTAGAGCAACAGTAAATGATTCCACTGACGTTCTATAAGGGACTCCTGTGGCGTCCTAGAGCAACAGTAAATGGTTCCTTTGACGTTCTATAAAATAAAATCCTTTGACGCCCGACAGCCACAGTAAATGATTCCTTTTATGTTCTATAAAGGACTCCTGTGATGCCCTACAGCAACAGTAAATGATTCCACTGACGTTCTATAAGGGACTCCTGTGATGCCCTAGAGCAACAGTAAATGATTCCACTGACGTTCTTTAAGGGACTCCTGTGACGCCCTAGAGCAACAGTAAATGATTCCACTGACGTTCTATAAGGGACTCCTGTGATGCCCTAGAGCAACAGTAAATGATTCCACTGACGTTCTATAAGGGACTCCTGTGACGCCCTAGAGCAACAGTAAATGATTCCACTGACGTTCTATAAGGGACTCCTGTGACGCCCTAGAGCAACAGTAAATGATTCCACTGTCGTTCTATAAGGGACTCCTGTGATGCCCTAGAGCAACAGTAAATGATTCCACTGACGTTCTATAAGGGACTCCTGTGACGCCCTAGAGCAACAGTAAATGATTCCACTGACGTTCTATAAGGACTCCTGTGACGCCCTAGAGCAACAGTAAATGATTCCACTGACGTTCTATAAGGACTCCTGTGGCGCCCTAGAGCAACAGTAAATGATTCCACTGACGTTCTATAAGGGACTCCTGTGGCGCCCTAGAGCAACAGTAAATGATTCCACTGACGTTCTATAAGGACTCCTGTGGCGCCCTAGAGCAACAGTAAATGATTCCACTGACGTTCTATAAGGGACTCCTGTGGCGCCCTAGAGCAACAGTAAATGATTCCACTGACGTTCTATAAGGACTCCAGTGGCGCCCTAGAGCAACAGTAAATGATTCCACTGACGTTCTATAAGGACTCCTGTGACGCCCTAGAGCAACAGTAAATGATTCCACTGACGTTCTATAAGGACTCCTGTGACGCCCTAGAGCAACAGTAAATGATTCCACTGACGTTCTATAAGGACTCCTGTGGCGCCCTAGAGCAACAGTAAATGATTCCACTGACGTTCTATAAGGGACTCCTGTGGCGCCCTAGAGCAACAGTAAATGATTCCACTGACGTTCTATAAGGACTCCTGTGGCACCCTAGAGCAACAGTAAATGATTCCACTGACGTTCTATAAGGGACTCCTGTGGCGCCCTAGAGCAACAGTAAATGATTCCACTGACGTTCTATAAGGACTCCTGTGACGTCCTAGAGCAACAGTAAATGATTCCACTGACGTTCTATAAGGGACTCCTGTGGCGCCATAGAGCAACAGTAAATGATTCCACTGACGTTCTATAAGGACTCCTGTGGCGCCCTAGAGCTAACAGTAAATGATTCCACTGACGTTCTATAAGGGACTCCTGTGGCGCCCTAGAGCAACAGTAAATGATTCCACTGACGTTCTATAAGGACTCCTGTGGCGTCCTAGAGCAACAGTAAATGATTCCACTGACGTTCTATAAGAGACTCCTGTGGCGCCCTAGAGCAACAGTAAATGATTCCACTGACGTTCTATAAGGACTCCTGTGGCGCCCTAGAGCAACAGTAAATGATTCCACTGATGTTCTATAAGGGACTCCTGTGGCGCCCTAGAGCAACAGTAAATGATTCCACTGACGTTCTATAAGGGACTCCTGTCGCGTCCTAGAGCAACAGTAAATGATTCCACTGGCGTTCTATAAGGGACTCCTGTGGCGCCCTAGAGCAACAGTAAATGATTCCACTGACGTTCTATAAGGGACTCCTGTGGCGCCCTAGAGCAACAGTAAATGATTCCACTGGCGTTCTATAAGGACTCCTGTGACGCCCTAGAGCCACAGTAAAGCATTCCTTTTGACGTTCTAGAAAGGACTCCTGTGACGCTTTAGAGCCACAGTAAAGGATTCCTTTGACGTTCTAGAAAGGACTCCTGTGACGCTTTAGAGCCACAGTAAAGGTTTCCATTGACGTTCTATAAGGGACTCCTGTGACGTCCTAGAGCAACAGTAAAGGATTCATTTGACGTTCTATAAAGGACTCCTGTGACTCCCTAGAGCCACAGTAAAGGATTCCTTTGACGTTCTATAATGGACTCCTGTGACGACCTAGAGCCACAGTAAAGGATTTGTGCCATCCTACAGGAATGCAAAGTGGCTAATGTGACGTATTTAAGTCTCAATAAGGTACTTTTGTGACATATGGGATCACTAAGGATGATTAAGGGATTAACACACATGAAGACGTAGTCTCAATAAGGGACTCTCGTGACATAATATAGACCTTAAAGGACTGTTTATTGTGGAATTTTGTAGTCACACTTAAGGACTCTTGCACTTCCTGATGTCCAAAATTTATTAGGCCATGTTCTGTTATAGTCACACTTTAGATCATGTGACGTTTTATTGTCACACCTAGAACTCTTGTGATGCCTTATTCCTACCAGGACTAGGACTCCAGGAGTTGCTGTATTTTCTCTTTACATCTTTTCGAGTTTGATCAGATTACACAGTAAAAGATGAATGATGAAAACAAGATTCATACGCTCATCTTAACCGATTTCAAACGCAGTCTCATATTCGTCGGCTATTAATGTATAATACATGACTAGAATAAGAAGAATACTAACCAGTGAGTTTTTTACAGAGGCAACTTACAGTATTGAATTTAGACCGGTCACAAAATTGTGTTAATACACCAACATTATTTCCACTTGTTCGTTGCCTTCATGGCTGATAATTTAGGATTTAGGATTTTCATCGTTACACAATAATGGGATAAGATTGTAACTTTATGATAGCAAAATGTTACCAGTACAAGAGTGTAGGGCAGAATGTTTAACGAGAGGAGTGGCTAGGAGACAGAGTCGCCAATGCATTCTAGAGGCATCGTCAACTCGGCCTTGGTCCTGGTGCCAGATAAAATGGTCACTTCCCTCTGTGTTAAGAAAATTGTCAGGTTCCGGATATATTTATACGAGTACATCTTTAAGCAAACAAAACAAAAAAATTAAAGTTAAGTATTAAGATAATTTTAATTCAGCCAATCTGTGCAGCAAAAATTCTCCAAATGACTTGACACAGTAAGAGGAATTAGATATTTTTGATCAATAGAATCATGATCTGTATCACTGAAAATATACTAAACGGATCATTTTATATGAAAATTGGCAATCTATGATTTATCAAATGTATCAAATTGTAGTGCGATTCGGTTGCTGTATTTTCAAACAGGTAAAATCCACTGGTGATTGGCAAGATTTGAACTCAGGACCTTGGAAAAGAAGCCCGCGCTGTACTTCTAGTCCAGCTCATCCCCTTACAAAAGCATCGAGTATTGCAACATTTAGCAAATCCTATAAAAGTTCATCAGTTTCAAAATTATACTAGAGAATACACAGCGAAATATCCTTCTTATTTCACGCCAAATAAAAGGTTAAGGATGCAACATTTTAATATACTGTATACAATCCGGATCCAGTGGTACGGTTTATTCTAGAACTAATTTTGGATGGAAACCAAAACAGACAGAAAAAATATTTTACATTCTTTTGAACCTTCTTTTTTTACTAAATTCGATTCTGTTTGACCTAAACTAGCTGTAACCCACGGGCTTCACCCTATTTGACTTCATAAGTTTAATAAAACTATTGATTGGTTGAGTTAAGCTGAAATAAACAAAACAGAATACAGTAATACAAACAAATAAGTACAGGTGAGGTATTTTTACATTAGGTATATGGAAAGTTTTCTTTAGAAAGGAATTACGACCTTAAAGGGCAATTGATGAACTAATGGATAGTTTTGCACAAGGTTTCTCGTCATGACGAACGTTTTAAGTATATGGTTTATGGGGTGGCTTATAGTTTTCTCAAAAGTTCATGGGTACTTTGGGATTTATATATGGATCAGCACAGATTAAAGAGGAGGACTACTCTTTAATCTATGGTACAACAAACACGTCGCAAAACTGACCAAACAATTCCTATAGTTACACTTATCACGTCAGTTCCACCAGAACATCCCTAGCTTTTAGTGGAGCCTGAAGATAACGCCCTGCCACGATAATGTTGGGGCGGTTGACGCAGGAGTCCTAACTTTAGACGTTCGACTATCTCCCCCTAAAGATAGGGTCTAAAAAAACACCCGTTTGCGTCAAACCGCTTACGCACATCTTAACGACAGGACTTCTGATATTCAGTCTAAAACGGACATTTTCCTCAGAATGGACAGATACGGACACCTAAAATAGCAAAGGAAGTGATTGAATGACTTTAACTATGATCAAGCCTGTTTGAGAATGAACGGACTTTTTGTTAAATTTTCTAATGATTGATATTTAGCACATTGTGGAACCAACTTTTGATAGTTGCTCTTTTTAGAGTATAAACAATTTCAAACATGGATATGTTTCCTAATTTTTTTAAATTGTCAAGTTATTTATATATTTATTATGACAACCCTTAATAAACTGTTTATGCAAAACAAATACTATTTCCAACATCAATTTTTAAATTTAGTGGTTCATCAAAAGTATTGTTTGGGATTAATTCCAGTAAATTTTAAGTAGTGACAAGCGGTATACATTTTACTATCGACCTATGGACATATGCAGTAAATAGTTTGGTATCATGATTGTTTAGAGTTTCATTTATTTTCTTAGTATAGATAATGTTGTAAGTAAATAGTTAAGCATATTCAAATATCACATTTCAAATATTGTTAAACATTTAGAGTGGTTTACAATCGCATCGACCACACATTCATTCTGCTGGGGCAATTAAGGTCCAATTCCTATCCTGCGACTTTTACGGCTCTAGCCGCGCGGCTGAAATAAATGACTGCTTTAATGCAAAGTAAATGCCCCCGATTCCTATCGAGCGTCTACAGCCGCGCGACTGGAGCGAATTTATAGTTTAACATACGGAGTTTGAGGTGTTAACCTTCATAGATTATGGAACTGGTACGTCACCACCGTTTTCAACTCCAAGAACCCCCGTCCCCCAATACTTAAAGAAGATGTCTCTGAATGAGAAAATACTCCTAAATCCCTTTTTTCGCCGTACCATGAACAATGGATTAGGCTGTTCATTGTTTTTTACCATTCACATTAATAATTCCTTTTCCTCCTCTTCTCCAAGTAATATATTCGCTGCCAACTGTGCTTTCCATGACGGCCAAGAGTGCAATTGCACTAGTCACTAGTCGTGGGAGTCGCAGCATAGGAATTAAGACAAGCGCCTCGAGCCGTACGGCTTTAAAACATAGAACTACAAACGCGCGGCTAGAGTCGTAACAGTCGCAGGATAGGATTTGGACCTTTAGTCGGCTTCTTAAAAAACAGTTGAGACCGTCCTTCTAAGTAAGGAACAAATACGGTCACATAAACTAACTCTTTCTATCTGTCGTGGGTAAGGGTGGTCTGTGGGATCAATAATTTCAAGTGTAAATTTTTATTATTACCAAAACATTGGCGCACATCACGCGCCGCAACAAGATCAGATGTACAAAAGATTCTGTAGCTTACATTAATTCAAAGATCGACTTAGTTAAACCTTTAGACATTCCATCCCCATGTTAAATTTGTAGCCAGATCTTTAATCAAAATCGTCGTAGTTTATGTGAGCCACCTACAGATTGCGCTGATCTAAATCACTAAATTATGTCAAATACACAAACTTCTTTACCAAGTTTAACTTAGGGAATGACTTATGATGAGTTATAGCAACTGTTATGACTCATCAACCATGTCAGCAACAAAAAATAAGTTAGAAAATAGGATTTTAGACACTAGCGCATTCTGTTACTGGCTCACACAACTACGTTCTTTTTTAATAAAAATTTGGCTACAGCTGGTCCGTATAGATGGGAAGTCTACAAACGGTAAACGTATTCTACCGATAGTAATTACCAAACCCAGCGCACTCTGTCAGTGCATTTTCTTAATTATGTTTATTTATACTTGAAAACTGGCTACTATCATTGCATCAAAAGGGTAAATGAAATGTCTAGTATCCACAGTCAAAGGTCCACTAGACATACTAATAACATTAGGCTGTGAATAATAGTACAATCTTCGACTATTGATACAACTAAATCCATCTTAATGTTGTTGCCTGTTTTTAAAATCAAAATCATAATTCATCTGAGCCATCGACAGACTGTGTTGATGTAGAATAATAATCTCGGTTGAATGAACATACTTTTTTATCAATTAAAACATAAGAAACAACTTATTGAGAGCTATAGCAACTGTTTTAAGCTATCAACTATGTCAGAAACAAATAGGTGAACAATATATATTTAGACACTAGCGCATTCTGTTATTTGCCTCACTCAACCATGTTCTTTAACTATTTTGTTCATTAAATATTGGCGACAGCTGGTCTACATAAATGAGATGTCTACTTCAGTATCCAATAGTCAATGGTACAATCCTTCAGAGGACGTGCTCAGCCTGTCAGCAAATATGAATTGACAACCTATCTGTATGATGTAACCTGTCACCTAACCGTCTACCTGATATTGGCCAGTCCCCAGGTAGACAGGACAGAAGACAGGTTCCATCATACAGGGTATAGTAGGAACCCTTCTTTTCTCTTTGCAAGCGATGCAACGACTGCTTCGGTCGAAGTTCCACTTTAGTTTTACTCACGAATATTCAAACAGAAACGGTATTGTTCATAAACATAAACAAATTATGTAACTGGCCCAAAAGTAAACATATTTGTACAATAGTTTAAATGGAACTGTCCAAACCATATGTAAAAACTATTAGTATTAATATAGGATTCGGGCCAGTGACGTAAAAAATAAAATTTCGAATTCACAGTGCCCTACGTATCTCAATTGCAATCACTTTGGGATTTGAAAAAAAATATTTTGAGATTGTAAACCTTTCAGCAACTGTTCGAAATTAACCTTGCTCTTATGACGGGCAAATCCAAGATGGCCGTAAACTTTCAAGGACTCTCTTGGAAAACAATTATAAAACCACAAAGAACATTTCTAATATCATAGTGTCCTAGATATTTAAATGACAATAACGTTGGTATTTAAACACTATTTTAGATGGTAAATAACTCTTCAGCGGCTGAAATTAATCCAAAATGGCCGCCAGCCTCCAAGGACTCTTAAGTTAACTTTCCACGAGAGCATGTGGAAAACCGACCAAGTAGCCACGTTATATGAAACTCCACATAGAAAGAAGAACATGTACGACATGATCTATTGTAACAAATTCAAGTAACAGATTCCCAGTACAGTAAACATATCCTGTGTGAGATATTCAAAGTCATGGATCTACTTTGTGGAGCACCACAGACACGTGGTACGGACGTCACAACCTTATCTCTTATCACAAGTCGGTTATCATTTGACCATCTTCCCCTCTCCCCCTCTCTCATCTCCGTCGCGGCAGTCGTTGACACAGATTTTTCTATTGTTCGTTTGTTCCGCTGTTTGTCATTCGCATTACGAAAACTTAATCACAGCTCCTAAACCAGTTAACTCCAGCTCCTCGGTCCTTGGGAGTCTAGAAGTTCTAACCCATCAAACAATTAAAAACCTAAAAAGAAAATGTCTAATCTCACAGTGCAATAGATAATCTAATTACAATCACTTTTGTATTTGACAAAATATTTTGAGAGAATAAATAGCTCTTCAGTGACTGTTTGAAAATGACGAAACTATTGCTGTTATGGGCAAATCCAAGATGGCCACTAGCTTTCATAGACTTCCTTGGAAAACAATTCAAACCTACATAGAAAACTTCTAATTTCACAGTGTCCTGGACATTTAAATTATAACCACTTTGGTGTTTGAAAAATTATTTTTGGATGATAAATAACTCTTCAGCAGTTGTTTGTAACTATCCATGATGGCCGCTAGCCTTAAAGGACTCTTAACCTAGGTCATGACAAAATTTGCTGTTTTATAAGACCCGCAAACAGGAATATAAGACAAAGGTGGCTGTAAATACATAAGTTAATCCATCCTCTGTTACAGATTAATACATAAAGAAAATAAAATACGTCTAATCAACTTGTAACATACATTTACACTTATATACTGTTAAATCAAAAGACGGTAATTGCATATAAAAGATGGTAAGCGGTGGTCAAATTCGCCTATTGGGACTGATGATGTTTGTAGTGTCCAATCAAAATAGATGATCACTTACCATCTTGTATATCCATTTACCCTCTTGGGACTTGGGAGTTGAAAGTGTAAGGGTAAATATAGGTTTCAAGTGTAATAAGAATTTTATTTGCTTTCCGTAAATTTAATAACATGTACAATGCTGATCAGGAAGTTATTCAAATTGAAACGGGTAGTAAAAATTACATTGATAAAAAAGCCACTGTGGATTTTTAATTTGTTTAACTATTTATTGATTCAGTTTAATTTTGTTTATTAAATTTACATGAATCCTACAAGACAATTAATTGGTATATCGTGGAAAATATTAGCAATTCAACACGCTTTCCTAAAGTAGAACTTTGCTAAATCAGTGGTTGTCAAATTACCATGGTTGCTCACCCGGTATACACATATTGTTGTTTTTTGTCCCACATTCACATCCTAGGACGCTACTTCCAGCCCGGAACTGTTTTACACATTACTTCAGACTAGTCCTAGAGGGTTGCGGCATTATGACATGGATAAAATCCATTGGCGATTGGCGGGATTTGAACCCGGGACCTCGGACACCGAAACCCCGCGCTATACCACTAGACCAGATCGCCCCGTTCCTGTATACATACGGGTATACATATGCGCACCTTCTAGATTGCCTCTCTAAACATTACTGGGTAGCGAGCTGGTGTAGTGGTTAGAGCACGGGACTTCTGTCCAAGAGGTCCCGGGTTCAAATCCCGCCAAATCCGAAATGAATTTTATCCAAGTGATAATGCCGCAACCCCTAGGTCTAGCCTGAAGTAATGTGAAAAACAATCCCAGGCTCGTGCCTAGCGTCCTAGGAAAAAATGGTGATTGGTAAGATTTGAACCCGGGACCTCGGGCACCAAAGCCCCGCGCTCTACCACTAGACCAGCTCGCCCCCCTGTATACAATTCGCACCTTCTAGATTACCTCTCTATTAGATTACTGCAAATATATTTTATCTACTTAGGTAATTCCAAATCATACAACAACTATATAACTAACTAGGGTGTTACAGAACTATAGATAGCCGTTTACATAACCTCTTTCACCGATTTACTTATGTTTATCGTCGCTTTGACGTCACAGTCAGTCGTTAGACAGATATAGCGTTCACTTTCTTTCTAAAAGCTCTCTTCAAGGAGTTCGTTAGTAGTTTTTTCAACAAACAAATCACATTCCATAGACTCAGTTTTGAAAGCTCATTATTATGAACTACTTGAGTGTTTATCTTTCCGAAGTGTTTGAGGTCGTTCACTGATAGATCATGTAGTTTTTACTTTCGTTTTGGAGTTTACATTAACTAGGGAGAGTATTAGTGTAACTAATAATACTTGACAAAATGTGATTCAATACAAGTTAAACGAAATTTAACTTTTTAATGAAAATATTTCTTGATACTTCGTAGAGATTATGAGTATATAAGAGATTAAGAAGTTTATTCGCCCATGGTCCCTTGTTCAAATCCCGCCAATCACCGATGGATTTTATCCATATGATAATACCACAACCCACTAGGACGAGCATGAGGTAAAGTGCAAAAAGTCCTTGCTAGAAATAGCACCTAGTATGTGAAGTTGGGCCATAAAAAACTCCACAAGAACACAACAAAATATAATCAGATAAAACTGTTAAGAAAGAACGTCGACGTTTTAATAATATTTTCTAAAATATTCCCATCTTCCAGACAGTTATGTAATGTGTACCAGTCTGTTATCAAACATCAGTAATTAAACATGTAAACTTGTGACGTAGGTTTATGGATAGAATAAACACAGGAAGCTGTAGTATTCTCAATTAATTGTTATATTACATGACGTCACTATACAAAAGTATAAATGAGAATGGCGTAGACAAAGCACAAGTGCACAATATTGTGTGATTGAGGCATCTGTGTTACCAAACGTATAAATGAGAATGACGTAGACAAAGCACAAGTGCACAATATTGTGTGATTGAGGCATCTGTGTTACCAAACGTATAAATGAGAATGATGTAGACAAAGCACAAGTGCACAATATTGTGTGATTGAGGCATTTGTGTTACCAAACGTTTTGTACTTACATTATGCAAATTTAATAACACGTAAAATGCTGTTCAAAAAAACGAAATCTTCGTGAACACTGATGTCTTGCAAGAATCTCTTCTTCCAATGGCTTCTAGACCATATTAGGGTTTTAGGTGGGAATAATTCCCTAAACGGGGAAACTTTGCATATGTGTAGTACCATATAATACCCAATAACAAACATATTGCAAATCAACATTCGTGCATGCTGTACTACGGCCGCTATATTGGAAAATGGCGGCCAATTTTCGCTTTTTTCAAAATTTCACTAACTGAATACAGAAACTTGGTTCGAACAAAGTTAAAATACACAAAAAATACACCTTTTTAGATCCTACATCATTTGCCCTATCTCCTACGGTTATTGAGGAAAAGGTAATTAATCTTAAATTCAAACTTCCTATATTGTTCTTACGGAAAATAAGAAAACTGTGCAGTGTGTCTACTGAACTAAATAGCCAACATGATCTGAAGAGAAATTTATTAATCAAATCTCTTTATATGCGTCAATTTTCAGAGAAACTATAAATTTACAAATTTTTCTTCAGTATATCACAGTATTTATTCTCAAAGATTAAAATTACGGTAAAATTACAGTATAAACGACTAAACACGCACAAGTCCTAAGGGATGTTTATGGATTTTTCTGAAAGATGAACAGCGTTTATATGTACCTTTTGCACATGGCAGATTGGTTTAGTGATTACCTGACGGACAAAGGTCGCCGATTCGATCCCGAGAAAAGTCAATAGATATTCTCATAAGTAATTTACCAAACTGGGCTATTCGATGAACAAATTATTAGACTTGGATAAAGAAACAAAGAAACAGCTGTTCTCAGCACAGAATAAAGCTACTCACTCTTTATTGTGTGGTCAACAAAGGTACACAAAGCATTTCAATCTCTTCTACATTCATCCTTCACTCGCATTCAGATTAAAAGACACCATTGTGTTCCTGTCAATATGAAGATAGTGATAAACCATGAAGTATATATAGACTACACTTAGACTAGTCCTCTTAACCTTGAACCTTCGCCTTGGCAAAGACTGCAAGATGAATCTGTTGTTGCACTTGAAAACATAGGCGTGTCTGGCTGTGATACATATCAATGCGAGTAGGCCTATTTAAATAGTGTAAAAGCTCGGTACGTAAACGGTGTTTATCATGGGATGTGTCATTGACTACAGACGTAAAAGCCTATTTGCCACGGTAATGTACATGATTGTTTATAAAATAACGTGTGGTTTACAATTGTGTTTTTTTCTTTTCAGCAAGGGGTATGCCGGTTGTTGTACTGTACTAAAAAGTAGTGGCAAACCAGGATCTGAACCCACGAAAATGCTGCAATAAGCCTAAAGCCCGTGGCACTACCGACTGAGCCATCGACTCACCAAATTATGTATGTATCGTGGCTATGTAAAATTATGGCTATATCTAAAATCCCCCCAACAAATCACTTTTACTACCACTGCATTGAAATTATCTAATCTCCACATCTATAAATAGTACGCAAAATAGCTTATTTCCGCTCTAGAGCGGGAATGGATCATTCCCACTTGCTTAATCAGCTGATTTAACAGTTAGCGTTTCTACAACAATCACAGCAACTACGTTAACAGCCGGTGAGTAAATGGCATAACCTAAAAAAATACGGTTAGTTCTCAAGCGGCAATGATGTTCTTTGCGCTCTTAATAAACAAATAGCTATTTCTAATGAGCTAAAGAGAATGAATATTTCACTTTGCCCGAGTATATCAAAGTCATTAACCTATAACCAGTGTCTTTTAGATTCTACACTAATTTTCCCCCATTGTCACATCGGTCCCCTACTCAAGTGTGTTTAACAAAGTCAAATGAAGATAAGGTCGTGGCTTTTGATTGGGGCCAACTCAACCGTATTAATCACTAATTACCAGCTGCACAGCGAGGTAATTGGTGGTAATTGATGGTAATTGTATCTGAGAGAGGACTTGACGCATTCACGTGTAAGATACAGTGGTGGGAGAAGCGCTTTTAAAAAACTTAGTAATTTTTTACTTAGAAAATTTGTTCATATTGTTTCACAAAGGCGGATTGACCTAGGATGGGTTTCGATCCCATGAGAAACTTGTAATACCTGAACTTTAGCATCATCAAAAAGCAAGCAAAGAGCAAAGAGTGGCAAAGAGTCCATCGTTAGTAATACCACATATACATGGTGTTCAAAACAGCTGGGAATATGATTTCCGTGGTGATTCCTTGGGCCAAAATAAGCAAAAAGGTTTGCATAAAAATATGTCCTATTTGTTTAGTTTAGCGTAACATTCGAAACTTCGGTTTGAGGGTCAAACCGTCAAGGAGCCAGAGATACACTAAGCAAAACGATTTGGACATAAGTTATACAAAACTTTTGGTTATTTTGACCCAAAGATCCCCTACTCCGATTATTTTCCCACCTTTTTTGAACACCCTGTGTAAAATCATAGACAAAAAGAATTAAATATAGACCACCAGCTGTGCTGCGATTACCATTGGCTCTGGCGCACACCGCTGGGAGCGCCATGTAGTTACGGCATACGCGCTACGCGTAAACTACACGGCGCTCTCAGCGGTGTGCGCCAGAACCTATGGTAACCATGGTAACCGCAGCACGACTTAGTCTAATGATTTTTGTCTATGGTAGAATTTAGTTTATATTCGTTAAACACCTAACTTAACTTGGATTTGTATTATAAACTACCACTTTGCGCACTAGTTACACAAATAATTATTGGTTTTCACATAAATGAGCGTTGCAATCAAATTATATTGTCTATACATAAAAAAACATCATGATAATAAGATTAAGTTGTTATTTTACTTACTTAAATTGAAGTTTTGCTACGATTCTTACCTGAAAAATAAAGGAAATGTGTTATTAAAAGAAAAAGTACTTCGAGAACCTGCTCCTTCTACACTATAGGTTTTCATTTATAACATTATGACATGGGCAGAAGCGAAGGACCAATTTATTGTAACCACCCCTTTTCCAAAAAAAAGTATTTCGATAAGTTGATTGCAAAACACTAGTACTTAATGTATGAACAAATTTCATATTTAAACTTTTTGTTTTAAAAACGATCTAAAAACCTAAAGAAATAGATCAAGGTAAACTTAGGCAGTTTCCACTTTTCGACGTGACTTTTAGCACGGTGCAGGAGTAAACAAAACGTTTATCAGAGCATGGTTGGCCCAGAAATGATAATTACTAATGAACTAACGTCAAGAGGTAAGAGTTTGATTAGATTAATTTAAACCGTTGTTGACAATAATTCTGAGGGATTAATAAATTAATGAAACGTAAAAAAACGTATTTACCAAAAAAAGTATAACATTCGATTAAGGAGCAGAGAGGTGTCTTAAAGTTTTACAAATAGACTATATTTGACCCAAAATCGACAAAAACTGTGTTCTTTATTGAATTTGAGTTTTTACTTTAGATTTGAATGTTGTATTTGGAATTTGATTTTTACTATATAATGAATACCTATTATTATTAGCATACTACCTAATGTTTACAAAACAAAATATATTTTGCCACTGAGAATTACAATCATGTTTGTAAATCAACTTACCACATTGTGAAATTCTCTCCATTGTGAAAATAGTTGAAGTTCTCTATTTAATGTTTTCTATAAATATAGTAGTTTCTGAGATACCAATAGTACAGTTAAGTTGTTCAACCTGCTCAGTAACAAGTACAATCTAGACAGCGCGGGGCCTGAAGGCTTTGTAACTTTATCCATGAAGCCATAAATGTCACGTCAGCTGTCATTGATCTAAAATATGTCAGCTGATCAAGTGTTTGATCACAACTGATAAAATACAAACTTGCTTTTAAACAATGTCGTAAGGAAAACACTTTAAACATACGTCGTTAATATTAAATATGTATATTATAGATTATATGTTACATGTATTAGTACAGGTTCACTTAAGTGTATAAGTCTACATGTTCATTTTTGATGCATTTAACATAGGAATCATCAAAAGACGAATGAAGAGTAAATAAGGAAATAAACATGTTGGATAAATTCAATAATAATTTTGTTTACAAATTTGTCAAAATAATTTATTGTCTCAAGTAACGGTTTTATAAATAAAAAAAGAGATTATTTTGCGATTTCCAATAGCAAACTGATTAGCAAATATAGCAACCCAAGAGACAAACAGACAGCTCATAGGTAGCAATTAAGGGCGCGAGGAATATTTACTTTATCGTGATCAAATTAATCAGTGTAATTTATACTTCACAAATCAATTAATTATCAATCAATACACAATAAACGGTACAGTTTATTTATTCCTATTTTATTTATTTTGCCCCGATGTCGAAAACACTACCAAACGTATGTATTGTGCAAACCTCTCTATTTTCACCCCACGCTGTAAATAAAACATGTGATTGAGATTTCTTCCATTTGTTTTGATTTTCTGTTTATATTTTGTTTATATTTGTTGTATATTTGTTTGTATATTTCTTCACCAACATGGGATCCCATAAGTCCTATGTTGGTTTTTTTTAAATTTTAAAATAATTCTTGTGCTTTTTTTGACCTATTTTAGTTTATAAAGGGATTTTGCACATCTACAGACAAATATATTTCTAAAAGTATGCATGGATTTTCCCTGCGATGCACAGGAGCTGAGAAGGAAAGATTTTTAATAATCATGCTTGTCTATCAATATATAGAATTAGCCCCATGTTAAATCTCCTTAATTGGAAAAGTTGAATTTCCATTTTTGACCCAATTAACATAAATATTTTCAAAATACAAATAAAACCTGCACATAGGACCGATAACCTTTCTTTTGGTACAACGCGTGTAATTCGGTCCAGTAGAATGACCACGCTATCTGTCATAAGTTTTGCAAAAGTTTTTTAATAATATAAGATAGGATATGTTATTATATTTATTTTCCCCTCTACAGTGCAGTACGAAGATAGTGATTTTAGTCTGTTAATTATTTGCTATGCTAGGATCAGAATCAAAAACTACTACGGATTGGGTTTGAACTTAGATACGAGCGCTTTTACTCAGTTGTTAAAACCCGAATTCATTAACCATGTTCTCGAGGTCAAACAAATATTTAACTGTGGAAAACTCACAAGCTACAATTGCAGGTCAAATGTCGTGTCAATAGTAATTACTTGGTAGACGATTGATAAACAAGGTAATTAAATTTCCTGAATAGACCCCGTTATCTTCTTCACTACCAGAAAACATTTTAGAATTGGTTATTTACGACAGGGTAAACATCATGATCGAATCTGAGTGAGCAAATACATCAACTGATACCAGATAAATTAACTATGACTTTTTTAGAGGTTGGCGGCCTCTTTTAACCTTGCATTTGCCCGTCCACATAGACTAACCGCCCGTGCGTGGAACGTATCCAGCAAAGCAAGGGGTGAGCCGGTACAGTACAAAAGTCCAAGTCCAAGTGCATATGAGTGTGGCGACTAGCGCCACGTCTGGGGAAGTGCCTGCTCGCTGGGAGCATATACTTCCAGGTGAACTGTACTGATAAATATTAGTGGCAGTGACCAGGATCCGAACCCACGACATCGCTGCCTCGGGCACGAAGTCCGCGACGCTACCGACTGAACCACCGACTCACTCACTTTATTTCAGTGTTCATAAATTTATACTGCTTTGCAAGATATCTCAAGTCAAAAGGAACTGGCTTGTAGATAGGCCTACTGAGTCAGACTTCCAATCTTTAAGGACTGGATAGAACTTTACTTTTCCCCCATTCATAGTTAAGAAGAAAGTTTTCGAGTTGGAGTTTTGAGTACATTTATCCGTTTTGGGTCCTGAACATAAAAAAGGTGGTTTTTGAAGTGAAGTCTGTGTGTGTGCAGATCTACAGACTACACAGGAAGACCGATTTCGATTAAATTTCTTATGTGGGTACAATCCACAGTATCTCTAGGTGTTTTTATAATTTTATTGAAATTTGCAATTTTTTTAATAGTAGTTCTTCTAATAAAACCCCACAAAATAACAGAATTACACAAAAACAGAGCATCGTCAGTAGTATCACATTGTGTTAGAGGCTAAATTAAGCTAAGTCGATTTTATTCTTAAAAGTGGCTACAGCCGATCAATTTTACCTAAGCAAATTAAAATGGCTTATTTATTTAAACTTGGAATTTTTATAAATTGGATACAGCTTATTGTAAATACAAATTTTAAGTACGTTACAATTGGTTTCAAGATTTAAAGTTTTACAATTTCTAAAAGGGAAATAATTCAAACTTTCCGCACTACGATGCATAGTGTACTTCCCATTAAAATTTAAACAAGAAACATATTAAAGTTCACATAGATACGTGCAAAATATCACAATCTGTACTATACAATGTAAACAGAAGTGACCTCGATATAAGCATGCAGCTTCTTAGAAGTACCAATGCAGAGAGCGACACGATCATGAGATAAAAATGTTGTTTACAATTTGCAATGAACTTTTAACATTTAAGCATAATATAAAAAAATAATTATATTACTTTTATTGTAAATCAACAGCTTTCAGCAATATTTGTATATATAAACGAATTTTTAACAACAGCGAAATGTTATTACAGTAAATACATTTTTAACTTTTTTAAACTTTTTATAACTAATTTTTAGGTCACACTATCAGAATGCTTGGATATCATAAAAACAATGTCCACTTAAAAATCTGTAAAATTAATTATTTATAAAAGATAATCGAAATATTTGCCATCAAGAAAATGTTATTATAATAATAAGGTAACTATTTGTCTGTATTCTGTTATGCACACCCCAGAATAAGCTGGAATACTGCTCTAAGATAATCAGAGTAAGAAAAATCATTAAACACGAAAACTATTGTTTAATAGATTTTTAATTGGTTTTTCCCATCAAGATTTTAAAACTCCAATGGCAAAACTATGGATTCTATATTCATTCACCTCCGTGGCAACAAATTAAATTTACAATTTTTAAATGTGGTTGTACCCACTTCCTAAACGTTATCAATAACTTCACGCACTTAAACAGCTAATTCAAGAATAAATTATATGTGGCACTTAGTAGATGCTTTTTTAAACCTTTGGGATATCATTGGATATAGAAAATACATTATGCTCTATAACAAAGAGTGATACGATATTTTAAAGAGTCTTGAAAAGTGTCTCAGATCGTAAACGTTAGCAAAGCACGGGCGAAGAAATCTAGTAATATGACGTTTTAAACAAAGTTGTCACCGAATAAATGTGTACTATTTAAATTATGATACAGTACATTATGATGATCAAGCTTGAACTAAATTCGACTTCATTAGTGTGTTTGTGTTGGCTACCCAAGAGGAAATTGATTCTTAATGTTTATTAAATAAATAATATTTATAAATTCCCTGTGACACATGTATTATCTTATCCCTATCTTATCAAAGATCAGATTATCAAATGGATAAGACAAACAAGCGTCATGTCCAACGTCACAATGATATCTTATCAGCTGATCTAATGGCATGCAATGACAGATATATTTGTCATAGTAATCATGTGATGAGTGAATGAAAGCATTATGCTAAACACGTGTGCAAATTTAATTTTGGTCAAATCTGTCAAAAAATACAAATTTAACAAATAAAAGGTAAATGTAAATTCGAGTATAGTACTGTATAATCTTTCATATACATTATCAAAGTATGCAAGGGTAAAGTAAAAAATCGTGTATGCTTTAAAAATTACAAAAAATAATAACGTAGTGGACCATAGACAAAAAGAATTAAATATAGACTGTCAGCCATGCTGCGGTTACCATGGTTACCATAGGTTCTGGCGCACACCGCTGGGAGCGCCTTGTAGCTACGGGGTACGCACTACGTAACTACACGACGTTCCCAACGGTGTGTCCCAGAACCTATGGTAGCCATGGTAACCGCAGCACGGCTGACAGCCTATATTTAATTCTTTTTGTCTATGACTGGACAGAGATGGATAATATATTGCATGCGTTTTCTTAAGTGTTCGCACGAATACTTGAACAAGTGTTCGTTTGAAACTGACGATGTTTAAAACACATTAATAACATTATTTCCTAGTCTCTTCATCACAAAGAATTTTTGAACACGCCCTTTTTAAAGTTTTCGTGTAGGTACTTATAAAATCCCACTAAGTATTATATGTGTATTTGTTAGCAAGTCACAGCAATCGATAAAAACTAGTTCACATTTATATAAATACCTACCACAAAAGAGAAAAATATATATATTTTTTTTTTCAAAAAAAGTAATTATTCTTTTTCGGCTGGAGTAAATTAATTAAAACCACAGAAGGTCGTTTTGTAAAGAAATCAGAAGAAGCGTTCAAAAAACGAGAACATTTTATAGTTAAATTATGAATATAAACCTTGCTAGTTTGACAATTAACACTTTTTACTAAAATTCCCATTAAAATAAAATTATATACGATGAAACCCCGATTACTGCACAGATCTAAATGAAGCTGGGATATCCAAACGTTAGAATATAGTAATCATCCTAAGCAATCGAATTCCCAATATTAATTGGAACCGTACAGGAAAATGTAGAAATAATACGATTTTAAACTCTACAACAAATAGTAATTTAAAGTAATCCTACTAATATTATAAGCAAGAAAGTTTGGATGGATGAATGTTTGTGACAGGTAAATTCGAAAAATACTGGTCGGATTGGGCTGAAATTTGGTGTGATGATAGCTCAAATTCCCGATATAGGCATAGGCAATAGACACATTCTTATCTTTAAAATCCGTCCGGGCTCTGCCCCAGTAGCTCTGTAGTTCCCCATGTTAACCTTATGAGTATTCTTATTCAAAAGAAATAAAAGAATTTTCCTCTCATAAAAGCACGAGTATAACTGCAATAAGCATTTTATACATTTACGCCAACTCCGTACGAAGGACGGGTATTCTGCTAGTTACATTATAAAATCAACAATCCGAGCACTTAATAATAAAAACGACACATATGGAAATATAAGTTGACCTAAAGCCAAAAGCCAGGTCAAACGTCATGACCTTTTGACCCTTAACGTCGCTGTATTCATTCATTTAACATGTGGGAGTATGAATGGTTTATCTCTTACGTAACAAATACTACGACGGAGATTGTGTTAGACACGTTCTTTGAAACAGTTTGATTTTATAAAATAATTAATAAGACTATTACTGTATAACATTACCAGTGAAAACATTTATTACAAGTAGAGGTCGTCCAAAACGAAAACTCGACCAAAAATATCATCTAATGTACTGACTTCTTTATTTTCACCACACGCTATAAATAAAACATGTGATTGAAATTTCTTACATTTGTTTTGATTTCCTATTTAAAAATTTCGTTGTTATTTTTAGTCACCAGCATGGAAACCCATAAGGCCCATGTTATTTTCTATTTGTGTGTGCTTCTTTTTGAACATATTTTAATTTATAAAGGGATTCTGCACACCTACAGGCAAATATCTTTCTAACAGTATGCGTAGATTTTCCCTACGATGCACACGAGCTGAGAAAAAAGGTTTTAAGAAACAGGCTTGCCTATTAATATATATTATTATTATTATTATTATTATTATTATTTGTTGTCATGAGAGCCGAAGCCCCCTGACTGCTTACCCGGTACCTATCCTACAGGACATACCCGGGCCCCATGATGTAGGCCGAAGCTTACGCATCAACCTTTAGCACATCATGGGCGGATGACTTAAGGTCATCAGGCTCGCCGGCTGCCGAAGCAGACCCTTCGGAAAGAGGGTTGCCCCTCAATCCTAACCAGGGATTCCGGCTGCTTGTTTAAGCGTCACTCCACCTGGGTTCCACTAGGTCGGAACCTAGAGGTCCATAGTAGAGCGCCCCGACGCATTTAGTGCAAGCAACACTCGGGACCTATCTCATCCCTGACAGGCAGAACCCGCCATCAATAGCCAGGAGGAAGGGGACCATCAGCACGCTGACGGGGGGAACCCCAACCTCCCATTTACACCGCTGCCCGATCGAGGCCTGACCCATTGCTGGGAACCAGAGATATCCAGAGCGATAGATCCCCAGATACCCCTGGCGGGCTCGGACCCAGCACCCGATCTACTTCGTTTGCCCGTCAGACCCAACATCACTGCCAGGCCATCAGGGTTTCCCAAAAGGAGGCAGGTATAGAAGTGGGACCCACCCGGATGAACCTATCCACCAGAGGTGGCGACACCCTTGACTCAATTGAGGTTCCGGGAAGAACCCCCCACACTCAAGATAACCATACCGTCCGTGCTCAGAGACAGGGATAGGTTTGCATAAGTACCTACAAACCGTTGCCCTCACACTGCGGAAAGTTACGTTGCCCTTGAGTGTCCCCGTGAGCTGCGGGTACTTGCCCGTTTTCACCTCCAGGAAAGGTTACTTCCAAAGTCGAGGATTTGCCCACTGAATGCTGGTCGCACACCACAAGCAGGCCGAAGCCCAAAGTACCACAGACACAGGTAGGTTAGAGATTATGATGTACTTCCATCTCTCCTAGAGCTAAACACCCCTCCATCCTGGATAAAGGAATGTCACTGGGACCCGATGCCCAGTCGACCATGTCTGTGGCCAACTTGAAATGCCGATACCAACACGGAGCATTTACCTCCCCTCTGGGGGCTAGGTATTTCACCTCCCAGGACGAGGCTACTTCCAAAGTCGAGGATATGCCTCACAAAATGTCAGTCGAACACAACAGGTAGGACTCAGTCACAACCACAGTTACAGGTAGTTGAGGAGAGGCGGAATTAACGGCGTCACTGAGAGCTAAACACCCCCCCCACCCTGAATGGAGGGAATGTCACTGGAGGCTCCCCCTAAGGGGCTGGCGCTTACCAGTCGTCCATAACTGTGGTCTACCTGAAGTGCCGGGTCTGACACCGGGCAGTTACCTCCCCTCTGGGAGAGCTAGGGTCCGCGTGGTCGCCCAGTCCACGAACCCACGCAAGCGTGAGCCCCCTGCGGTTAAATTAATATATAGATATGTAATATATAGATTAATTAATATATATATTAATATATAGATTAATATATATATTAATATATAGATGGAAATTAAGAAAAATAGTATTTATAAAAATACAATCAGAAATAATACAATTGGAATCTCAGTTCCACCTTCAAATTCCCTGGCTGACCACCATTTCTTTACCGTTCGTCTCAGACACGTTGTTCTAGATCTTATTCAATTGATTACCTAACTGTATGTTTTTTTTCATTTTCTGATAATTTTTCAGCCATAACCCTTAATACCCCCGCCGCAGCAAACCTGCAGACTAAGCGAATTTCTATTTGACTGATTGGATTTACACTGAAATGCCTATTTAAAAATAGAACATTTATTCCCTATTTAAATAGAATTAGTTTAACAAGTACTTAGGTTTGCTGCATCAGGGAGGGTAAAACTGTTTTTTTTTTTTGTAAAATGTTAATAGTTAGTAAGAAATATAAACATTTTCCAAATTTGATCAAAATATGTTCATAAACAAGCAAACTACAACAGTTTACTTATTCTCCATAAAAATAACATGAAAATTTAAAATTTAAAAACTTTTTGGAATTTTCTCCATAACTATTAGGCGCATAATAACGCTTCAATATATTAAATTACTTGTTTTTTAAGCTCTACAAAATGGTTTGGAAAGAAATTGCTAAATGTTATGTTTTTTTGGGTCAAAAATGGGAAAAACCTATTTTTACCCCATAAAACCCCCCGTAAACCCCCGTTCCCATGGTCCGATCATGCTGGATCGCGAACTCGTTCGAATAAAGGTAGGTTTACACGTTTGTACCAAATTTCATCAAAATCGGATCATTTTTGCTCGAGTTATCGTGCTAACGGACACACACACACACACACACACATATATATATATATAAATATATATATATAATTATATAAATATATATAAAAATAAATATATATATATATATATGAATTTGAACGAATGGTGTTTTTGGCCTCTAGGGACCTCAAAACGAAAAAAATCGGTACCGTGTCCAGGTCTTACCATGAGTACTACGGTAATAGCTTATTCCCTATATGGGAAATTCGCTAAAAATGCCATCAACACTTGTGACAAGAGCAGTAAATGATGCATGTCGTTGTTCGCAAGCTTATTTATATATGTATGTAACCTATGCAGAATTTTGCCAGAAACACGTTGTAGGTTACACAACTTGAGTTGCAACGCACCACTAGGGATTATGGTCCATTTAGTTTAACTCAGATAAACCGATGTTTCCTAATCCTCCGTTTCTAAAGTTTCCGAAGACTCAAAAACTGCATAAACAAAAGTTTACTTTGTTTTGAATTCAGGCCACAATTTAAACTCTAAGCATGGAAATTTTGGTAGCGTAATATATACGCACGTAAATATACGCCCAATGCTGTTTTAAAATTATCCATAGGTGACATTTACCAAATGTAATTATTGATACTTGGAGCCGTCCTACACACACAAACTCAAAATAAAAGAGGTTAAGCAAAATAAATGAATTTGACAAAATCAAAGCCTATACGTTAAAAATTAAATTAAATATATTATGTTTATTCAAAGATGATTCGAACTTAAACTTTGAATATCTGAATAATAGTTTATCCATAGTCAAAAGATAATATGTTCATATTGGTAACAAGAAGCCCTATACTGTGATAGAGGTTAGTAATAAGTAAAATTAAACAAATAAAACAATAAGACGAACCTACGGTGTTTATAACGTTGAAAACTGAAAAACAAACAAACAAGAAACACAGTTCTCCAATGGAACATATATTTTTTCATTGAAGATAAAAGAGAGAAATGAAAGAAATAATGGATTAAATAAAGATGTAAAGAAGCATATAACATGGAAAGTATACCAATCCCTTTCACGGACCATTGGATGAATCAAATTATACACTGCTAAACAACCAAACCTGACTAAAGGGGCTGACTCGATGAAAGAACTTAATTGTAATGCAAACTAGTTTTTGTTCTCATTCGGGTAGGACTAGTACAAGAACGGAACGAGAATACAATTTAATAAAACGACCTATTCAAGGCCAAATACTTCTAAACTGGTTCCTTTGGTTCCTTCAAAACGACACCACTGTCAAAGAGTTCCTTTTGCAACGTTGAAAATTTTGGCGGTTTGAGGGGAAGTGATTCCTTTCCCTCCATCTCACCCTTGAAACAACAGCCGACAGCTGATCAGCTGATACAAAAGCTAAAAAAAGGCGGGAACCCAGGTAACCTTTTCTTTTAACGGTTTAATCTTTGTAAAGCTACGCGCGCACTACGGCGGCACGGCACGGACGGGCGGTACGGCACGGACCGCATTTTTAAGAGGGGGTGCGCGCACTACGGCGGCACGGCATGGACGGACGGGACGGGACATCCGCACATCCGCAATTTAGGACAGATGACAGTCTGCGAGCTAAAAATTGTGAGTTAAGATGGATGTAGATAAAGTGGTGATAGTAGGTTTAATTTCAGCAGAGGAAGAGGTGACAAGAAGGTGCAAGCAAAGATTTTAGATACACCACATAAACAGGAAAAGACTAAGTTTTGGAGAGTTCCACACCTTGTTTCCTGATCTTGTAGAAGGATTATGTGTAAAACTTACCTGATTGTTTCATAATAGATCATATTTCTGCCCATATATTGTCACGCCGAACGTTAGCGAATTTCCCTATAGGGAAAAGTAGCTATTACCGTAGGTGGCACGGTAAGACCTAGACCCGGGAGCGATTTACTTTTCATTTTGATGTCCCCAGAGGCCAAAAACACCATTCGTTCAAATTTTTATATATGTATATATATATATATATATATATATATATATATATATATATATATATACGTCCGTGAACGCGATAACTTGAGTAATTTTTGCCCGATTTTGATGAAATTTGGTTTAAAGGTGTAAAGCGGGATAAACTTGCATGAGTTCGCGAACCAGCACGATCGGACCATGGGAACGGGGCTTTACGGGGGGTTTTATGGGGTAAAAATTGGGTTTTTTACTTTTGACCCTCAAAATACAAAATTTCCCGATTTCTCTTTGGACCTTTTTAAAGAGCTTAAAAAAATAAATAATTTAGTATATGAAATAATTTTTGTTCGATTATTAGTAACGGAGAAAATTAAAAAAATTGTAAATTTAAAATTCCCATGTTATTCTTGTGGAGAATATTGTCAAATGTTGTAGTTTGCTTGTTTATGGATATATTTTGATCAAACTTGGCAAATTTATTTATTTTGTACTAAGCTATCAATATTTTACTCAAAAACACACTTTATTAGTTTCCTTGTAGCAGCAAACCTAGGTACTCGTTAAACCTAATGTTATAAAAATATATTTAACTGAAAATCAATTCAGACAAATGGAAATTCGCTTAGTCGGCAGGTTTGCTGCGGCGGGGGTATTAAAATATTCCGGATGTCGCATGTTGTACAGTTTGGGGTTTTTCTCAACGAGAAAAATCAACTTACTAACATCTATGTTTACAACACACGAAAACACTGCTACTTTGACTGAGATCAGTTGAGAATGGCGGATGTCCCGTGCCGCCCGCCCGGTCGGTGTGCAGTGCTCCCGGTCGGTACGGGCGGTACGGGCGTCACGGCAGCTCGGAAATGTCCTGGAGTTCTGTCTCCCGGACTTTTTAACAAACGGCGGAAGCTGCCGAACGTCCGTTGCCGGCCGTACCGCCGTAGTGCGCGCACTCATATTACATTCAATGTTATTAACTTTTAAAAATTGCCGTGCCGCCCGCCCGTCCGTGCCGTGCCGCCGTAGTGCGCGCGCAGCTTAAACGGACTAGTGCATACGGACCTCATAAATCGCCATTAAACAGTCATTAGAGGCTAGCGGCCATCTTGGATTATATCAAACAGCTGTTGATTGGTTATTACTTATCATCAACAAATATTTTTTCAAATACTAAAGTGATTACAATTTAAATATTTAGTGCACTGTGGGATAAGAAATTGTCTTTTAATTTAATATTTGTAATTGTTTTCCAAGGGGGTCCATCTTGGCCCAACCATCTTGGATCTTGTTGGGGCCATCTTGGATTTGCCCGCCATAAGATCAATGTTAATTTTGTTAATTTCAAACAACCACTGAAGCGTTATTTACCATCTCAAAATGTTTTTTTCAAATACCAAAGTGATTGTAGTTTAAATATCTAGTGCACTGTGAGATTAGAAATTGTATTCCTACTTTGTAATTGTTTTATGAGTAACTAGCAGAGTACCCGTTCTTCGTACGGGGTTGGCAAATAAGTATAAAATGCTTATTGCAGTTATACCCGATCTTTGCTTTTGCGATGTGAGAAAACACGGTTTGAGAAAATTTGCTTCCTCAAATTTACGGTATGCGATAGTATTACACATCTACCATAGCCACAATGTTCTACTACTTCACCTACACAATAGAGAAATATAGATTATTAAACGTTCACAAAATATTATAAATTATTCATGAAATTAAAAACATAAACATTACTGTAAACAATCCTACTTTGACAGTTCTCATTGCGTATCACAGTTTTTTGTTGCTGCTTAGTTCAAATTAGCTGTTTTCATAAATAATGAAAAAAATAATAGTGCTGTACCCTGTTGGTAAATCTTGTAAATTTTTAATGCTTTTGCATATCATAGAACCAACTCTTTTAGTTGAAACAGCTGGCTAAATTCTTTAATTCCCAATATGAATACTCATAAGGTTAACATGGGGAACTCCAGGGCCACTGGGGCGCAAGATGCGGAGCCCAAAAGGATTTTTGAGATAAGAATGCGTCTATATGTTAATCGGGAATGTGAGCTATCATCACACCAAATTTCAGCCCAATCCGACCAGTATTTATGCGTTTACTTGTCACAAACATATATACATCCAAACTTTCTCATTTATAATACAGTATTAGTAGGATAACGTCTAGGCTCCAAGGACTTCAAGGAGCTCCCATCGATGTATAATAACTCTACATACATCGGGAGTTATTATACATCGATGGGAGCTCAAAGGGCGTACAAACAGTCAAATGAAATGAGAAAAAGACCTTTGAATTACCCACCTTTGAATTACGCCAGGGTGAATTACCCATTTAGAATGTGTTTCTATTCAATTAGTTTACCAGGAAGTGAAAACAAATTAGGAAGAGAACACCTGGACGACCTGTCAATCAATTACTGTATCATATAATCTGTCAGTTATAACTGAAGGTGGGTTAGTTCCTCATCTAGATTGTGGGAATGTCGGTCGTCGAACCTTTCAGTAATCGTGTTATGAGGAGGTTATATCAGCTTTGTTCCCAGAGGAAACTGTTCATATACAGGGTGTTGCTAAAGCAATATATATATGAGCAGAACTGTTCATATACAGGGTGAATCTTGGTGTCCAGTATTAATTTCATAAACGTTGGTCTTGTAATGATGAAATGTGATTGTTTCCCATCAAAACAACCTTAGGTAGAATGACGTAAAAATACAGGATGCAACAAATCTAGAGGTTCACTAGTTCGAACCTCACAATTGTTGAACACAAATTTTGTCGTATTATACATAATTTAAAATTTATTATTAATTCAACTATCTTTATTTGTTTTCGAATGGCGGCTTTTTATGTGAAAAATGTTGTACCACAGACAATATAATACTTTAATGTTTAATGCTACTCTTTAATGTTACTTTAATGGTTTATTCCATTGTCTGTGGTTGTACTATGTTGAAAAACGCTGTATTTTTTAATAAGGATGTATCTGCTCCGATTAAAATTTCACATTTTAGCTTTATTTTGATATGCAACATTACAATATTAGCCTATTAAAAAATATATATTTTTTTTAGAAAATAGTTACATAGCCAGAACTTATAGCTCATGGCTACATATCTATAATAGATAAAACAGCATTGTATGGAAAATTGCATATAATTTTCGATGTACTGATATTCCAAATTACTTTCAAATTTCAAACTTTATCCATATCTCTTATAGTTTTTGAGTTATAAACTAAAACACGTTTTCCCGTATAAAGTGTTAATTGTTTGCAGTGTATTTGGTTTTTGCAGTGTAACATTTTACTTATCTTGCAATTTTGTTAGATTTTCGTGGAATTTGATATAAAATATTTCAAATAACCGCAATTTTAACCAAGAGATTTTATTCATATTTTGCATAAAGATAGCGGCCAATAACAAATTGTATAATCTCAACGCTGTAGCTCAAACCGTCCAGGAGTGAATGATTTGGCCAAACACATACAGACAGACCAAAAACGGAAAAAGGAACTAGACAGGAAATATGTTTATAAAACCATTATTTGCTTCGAGTAAATTATGTCCCAACCTTTTTTTGCACACCCTGTATCCCAATATAAAAAAATCTAGCTCTGAAATCTGATCCATTTAACTATTATGGAACTGGTTTCGTACTTTGTTACATGATCATTGATCTAATAATCCTGACAGAGTTCGACCATGAACGTGAACTGGTTCCGTACAATATCCCGTATCCTTTGTTGCATAACTGACCTTACAACTGGTTCGCACAAGAGTGAACACGTTCATACTTTACGAGGCGAGTCAGCTATACAGTTGTTAATCATGCGTTTCTTGTGGTTCATTGCATAGTCTAGGCGTAAATTTAGCGGCGGACTTACCAGCTAGTAACTATATAGTTTGATAGAAAGGTCCTGGAAAGGTTTATATACGTTTAACCACTATACAGGGTGTCCCGGAACTCTCTACATATATTTAAGGCCTTTAGGGCATTGTTGAGTAAGAAACATATCTAAAAAGGCATAAAAAATGGCGGGGCGTCTATTAAAAATGTTGTTTCTAAAATAGCTCTGAAACTGTTAATTTTACAAAAAGTTTTAAATGTCCGCCATTTTGTTTTATAAACTTGATTTTTTTATCATAATGTTTTATAGCTTTGTCTTGTTGTCATACATGTCTGTGCAAAGTTTCAATTTCGTCTCTTTAACCACTTTTTAGAAAGAAATTAATAAGTGAAAAACACTAAATTGCGGCTGTGTGAGTAACTAAGGACTTCCGAACAGATAAAATATGATATTAAGATATCTTTATTACTCAGGAACAATGCCCTAAAATATTGGTAGGGGTTCCGGGACACCCTGTATACAAAACGGTATACTATAATAATTCATCTCATAGGGGGGACGAACCACGAGGAGTAACTAAGTGGACAACCTGAAATGTAATTATAGGTTGTCAAGAGAATGTTGCCACCAAAGTTTCTTGTTTTTCAGCAATTTGAAACCTTGTTTACCAAATAAAACGGTCTAATCATAAACTCGTCCCCTAGTTATACAACCAAACAGTAAAGCACCTTATTAAATCAACCCTAAAATTATACAAGCAAGATTTCGTCGACACTAGCGATCAGTGTCGCCGCACATGAACTAGACACGAAAAACGAGCTTAAAAATTTACAATGGGATGAGAAGACTACTTGTGTTGGTTAGGGTGGTAATAGTCAGTGATAAAACTTTTACACAAGCGCAGCCTTACTATTAAATCGTTTTTTACACCATTTACACCATCAAACTAGCATCCTGGTAACAGCAATTATTGACGTTCTTATAGCAACACCACTGGAAGAAAAGCGTGATCCAACCTTTATGCAAGATCGGAGAAAATGAGTTAACGTCAGCAATTCACCTGTATTACCGTGACCTTGACAGAGGTCACGTGACTGTCCACCACGTGCAGCCGCAGCCCCATTAGTGTTACACAAGTCCAATATCAGCAATCAGCTGTTCTCACAATCAGCTGTTCTCATAATCAGCTGTTGTGTGCTAATGTTATTGTTTATGTCATTCAGATAGGGTTCATTGACTAAGATGAAACAGCTGCTGATGAAGGGTCTGGGTGGTATTTTCGTACCTGGTGGTTTATGATAATCGTAATAATTGTGGCGTTTATAATCCATTGAGCCTTCTATGGAGTTTGAATTGTCAATTAAGTTAAGGGTGAATAATATATACAATCTTTTGTAATTGCATTCTAATTTAGGTTGTTATGTACATAATTGACTTTCGTTATACTGCAGCAAAAACAGTACATGCATTAATGCATGCGTAATGTAATTTTTTATGCATGCATTGTGGGTCTAAAGTAGCATTTTTACACTCTAGGGAGTAAAAATCATTTTTAATCCCTAAGGAGTATAAATCAGCTGTACATTTCGATTGTGGCAATCGTATAGATCGAAATTATTTATCGATTGATTTATTAGGTAAGGTAACAGCCTATTGTTGTCGATCGACATATCGATGGTATAATGTACTGTAACAGAATCGTAATAGCCAAAATTATTGAATCATTTACTAAACAGCTGCTTATTTGCATTAGTAGAATTGAAAAAAAAAGCTGGAAGTCGTTTTGAGAGGTTATCTTTACATAAAAATTAGTTTCCTATCTTAGTTTGTTAATTAATAATGTAATATGACGAAAAATATAGTTCACCACACGGGCAAAAAGTGTCTTTTTAACCCTCGCTCATTTTCCGAACTCGGCTTCGCCTCGATCGTAAAACTAATAGTCTAACTAAAAGAGTCACTTTAGGTCTTAGTGATGAAATATACTATTTTGACACTGATACAATATGTGGTTGACTCACAGTAAAATATAAAAAAAAAAATCGACAGCTGGTCCATACAGATATGACTACTTATGCATTCAAAAGTCAATGCTGGTATTTTGTGACTGGTAATCAAAGTACAATACATAAGTTGTGATATAAATTCATATACAGGGTGTCCCAGAACTCTCTACCAATAGTTTAGGGCATTGTTCCAGGGTAGTTAACATACCTAAATATCATATTTAAATTGTCCGGAAGTCCTTCGTTACTCACACAGCCACCAAATTTTGTTTTTTTTTAAGTTATTAATTTGTTTCTAAGGAATGGTTAAGCATACGAAATTGAAACTTTGCAAAGCTACCAAAAAATTATGACAATTTTTAAAATTCATAAAACAAAATGGCGGCCATTTAAATTGTGTTTTTTAAATAACTTGAAAACCTTTGATTTAAAAAAAATTTACAAGAATAACTTTTTTAAAACAATTATATTACAAATCGATTGACACCTTAATTTTGAAGATTGGACAAGTATTAACTGAGATATGGTAGTTTTAGTGATACGTGACCGCTTTCAGCATGCGCTGCAACTAACCTCCAGCGGTTACGAAGAAAAAAATTAATACAGTAACTTAAAAAAACAAAATGGCGGCTGTGTGAGTAACTAAGGACTTCCGGACAATTTAAATATGATATTTAGGTATGTTAAATACCCAGGAACAATGCCCTAAAATATTGGTAGAGAGTTCCGGGACACCCTGTATATGTTTTAAGTTTATCGGGAAACATATTTTTTGTTCACGCCACTATTATTTAAACGTTATCAACGCATTCATACAGTCCCCAAGGTTCGCATTGTAGTTTGCAAGGTCAGATTCTATGAGAAGACTTACCAATGAGCAAAAACTGACTCACGGTCACGGCTCAAACTTCGTGTTCTAAAAAATATCGCAAACTAGTAAAGAAGTAGGATAATCGATTTACTAAAAAATTAAGGTGCGTTGTAAGTGAATTTTAGGACATGAGAAAAGCTTTAATGATCCAAGCTCATGAGCTTTAATGAGTCCAATCACAGTTATATATGTAAAATATTGTGTTTGGGTTAAAAATCTGAAAGAAAAAAGTCGGAGGAAAATTTAACAGGTAGCATAGACAGCCACTACAAAGTAGCAATTTCGATTTTATTTGACAAAAACTAATGAATCAAAATCAAAAGCTAACAGATATTTTTCCTGCAGTTACCTAACAATGTACACGTTCTCTCACTGATTTGAGAAAGCAAAGTGGCCAATTCGCTCATCAGTGAGACAATGTTAACATTGTCTCACTGATGAGCGAATTTGCGCGAAATACGTTGGCAGCACTGGCTGTAAATCAGCTGGTCAGCTGTCGTACTGTTGTATTTGTTACTTCACATTAAATGTCATATTAAGAGCTGTGTAAAAATATGCTACGTTTCTTTACCTATTTATTTGTTTTATGGTACTGTATGAAAAATATAATGTGCAACACGAGTGCAAAGTGCAATTGCTCACTAGTTGCATAAATAACTATTTACTAATATTGTAACCAACTAAAAATAAGCCGTTATTATTTGAAAATAAACTAAAATACGTTTTTGTTGTAAAAATCTGTACCTTACATACTGGTAATACAGAATTTAAAAAATGAAATCTTTGTAATTGGAATGGTTTATTTTTCACCCAATAAAACAAACCTCTTTATAATTCAAATGTTTTTGCTTGTCCCACCATTTTCGAACTATCAAGACTCTACTGTAATATGTATAGGGGGAGAAAGTAAAAAGTTATCTTATCAACATCCATGTCAATCGCGTCCCGCCCATATACCGTATGAGTACACTACTACAGGTGCGTATTTATTTTTTTCTAGAGGTCGTCCAGTGGTTGAAACTCAAAAAAATAAATGCAATGTGACTTCTAAATGTTCACCCCACGCTGTAAATATAACATGTAATTGGAATTTATTTTGATGTTCTCTTTATATTTCGTTGTTATTTCGTCACCAGAATGACAACCCATAAGGCCCATGTATTTTTTTAAAATTACAAATCCATTGTTGTGCTTATTTTAAGCCTATTTCAATTTGTAAAGGGATTCTGCACAACTACATAGAACAGCATGCGTAGAATTGCCCTGCGATGCACACTAGCTGAGAGAAATTTTTTAAGAAACATGCTTGCCTATATATGTGATATTTATTTATTTTATTAGGATATTTATTTTATTACTAGCAGTTACCCGGCGCGCGTTGCTGCGCTAACAAAATACATCTGTCCGTGTGAAAAGCATGTTTTTTCTACATTTAAACCGACGACAGTCAGGGGTTGCCCTAGTGCCTTATAATGGTGATTGCGAAAGCAAGACACTAAGGAAATTGTAGTTGCTTAAATTCAGAGGGTAATTCGGATGAAATCACCAGTATTCTAATGATTAAGACTATTTCTCCCTTAAACCTACCACTGATAATTTTTGCTTTAATCAATTTTGACGTCATTTTTTTAATCGTTAGTCTGGTAACTTTGTACAGCTTAAGTGAATTTAAGTTTCGCATTAGTATTATTGGAGTTCCTTCTTTTAATGACAGTAATGTGGTGGGTTGATGACAAATTGGGAGGCATTTGAATACCCGAGATAGCACGCACGATTATTATTCACTTAATAATTTATGTTAGATTGTGTGGGTATAGACCGAAAGATAAAAATATTAAGGCATTGTCATCCCTTTTATTGTTTACAATACTTTGATAAAGGTTTTTATGTTTTCAATATTTAACATTGGAGAATTTAAAAGTTTTTGAGTGCACAGATGTGCTGTGATTGGGGTTTATTACATTTGGACTTATTCAAAAGTAAAATAGTTTTCTGTGCTGCAATATGTAGAAATACTGTGGCACTATTTCAAATCATGACTAATGCTAATACAGAATGTTGTGATTATTCAAACCTACAAAACAGTTGGTGAAAGTAAACATCTGCTTTTAAATTATATTTATTTGTAAACACTGTAGATCAAAAAGTCTGACATTGGCCGACTTAAAACCCTCTGGGGCAGAGCCCTTTTGACGGATCTGCATCAAACTTCACTCGAACCATCCTTGAAAGATGCTTATTAATGCCTGAAAGTTTCATTACAATCTGCCGAGCGGTTTTGGAGTCCATAACATGTATACACACACACACATACATACATACATACATAGTTCCTCTTTTATAGATATAGATTATTTATTTTGGATGTAGGATATTTATTTCTCGAACGTAAACTTCTACACCCGTCTACATAGCCGCATATTTATAAGGTCAATGATTGGTCGAGGCAATCGTTTAGTGGACCAGTGACAAGTGTTGTATTGGTGTTTGTATTATATTGGAGTTAGTGTTGTATTGTCGGACTAGGTCCAAGGCTCGGCTGTGACGTAGGTAACGACCTCCAGCTCTCACATAATATCATCACTCTCTTCTACTGCCGAGTCCTGGTTCAGTTGGCACAATTGCTTCAGATTAAGTTGGCACACGCATAAGTTCATTGTACACATAAAAAAACCTTCAAGCGCATAGAATGTACTTGCATCACATAATATCATCACTCTCTTCTACTGCCGAGTCTTGGTTCAGTTGGCACAATTGCTTCAGATTCAGTTGGCACCATGTTGGCACACGCATAAGTTCATTGTAGACATAAAAAACATTCAATCGCCTAAGATGTACTTGCATCACATAATATCATCACTCTATTCTACTGCAGAGTCTTGGTTCAGTTCGCACAATTGCTTCAGATTTAGTTGGCACACGCAAGTTCATTGTAGACATAAAAAACCTTAAATCACCTAAGATGTACTTGCATAACATAATTTCACCACTCTTCCACTGCCGAGTCCTGGTTTAGTTGGCACGTTTTCTTCAGATTTAGTTGGCACACGCATAAAATAAAAACCTTCAATCGCCTAGAATGTACTTGCACTTACTCATGTTGAAATAAAATCGGAAAACATAAAGGTTTTCTAATAATACGACGCAGTAAGCCAAAGCTAATCTAAAGTCCATCTCGTACAATGAAGAGGCGAAAATCCACCTGGAAGGAAATTATTGACTATTTGATAGCTAAAAAATTTGCATAACAGTTGAATAAAATAATCTTAAGAAATAGAGCATGTGGTTTTAATATGTGTTTACCTAATACTAGCTGTACCCGCGGGCTTTGCCCCGTAACTTCATAAGTGAGTTCGTTCGCATGGCTCAATCACGTCCTGGTTGAAGTTCGTTCGCTACGCTCACTCACTTTTAGGTTAGAGCTCGTTCGCTGCGCTAACTCGCCTCCAGGTTGAACCCGTCAAACCGAAACAGGTGTTACACTAATTTACAATGCAGCGTCTAGGGCTTATTGTCATCAGCTGATCCATAAGGATGACAGTATGTCCATCATGGGAGTACCGTATGTTTTGTCTATGGTAGTACTTAACCGATTTTTAGAGTTGATGTGTAATTTTAAAGTTCACGATCCTGCGAAAGGAGGAATGCTAACTAAAAAATAATCCTTAAGGGCTTCCCCCTTTGGCCCATTTCTGGAATTCGCTTTCAAAGATCCAATAATACTGACCAATTTTCTTCAATAAAGTTTTATGTGGATTATAGGAAAAACTACTTATATGTTATAACTGGACTACATTAATGTTTTTAAATAGCCTTACACATAACAACAATGTCACCTAAATGGTTCTACGATTCAGAAATTACAAGAAACACAATTGTGATTTACTATGAAAGACGCAAAGCGATATGTTGTTTCAATATTTGTACGACCAATGAGCACACAAGAACTGACTTGATAAGAGTGTTCTGTATGTACTGTGTTTAATATTAACCTTGCAAAATGTTTGGGCCTCAATAACTGTATTATTTGCATTCTAATAGTTATTAAAAGAAAGCGCGACTTTATCTGATTAAACAGATTTATGATATATTTTTGTAGTTAGAGGTACTAGCAAGGATTCACTAGGGTTTTATACAACCATACACAAAAGAATTAAATATAGACTGACAACCATGCTGCGGTTACCATGGTTACCATAGGTTCTGGCGCACACCGTAAGCGCCATGTAGTTACACGTAGCGCGTACTCCATAACATGGCGCTCCCAGCGGTGTGCGCCAGAACCTATGGTAACCATGGTAACCGCAGCACAGCTGTCAGTCTATATTTAATTCTTTTTGTCTATGGTCCAACTAAGCAGACAGTGAAATACAAATGTATTGTCAAACAGTTAATTTTATATTATACTCTTACTAAGTAATTATTTAATTTCATAAGTACTCCATCAGTTAAATATAATCATTTAAGCAGTAGAAAAATAGAAAATCATCTCACAATGCAATGAAAAGCTTTTAACCAAGTTTTAAAAGAAATAATCATTTCGCTTATAAATTCGTGTCCTTCAAGTTATTTAACTTTGTTGTAAGAGCTAACTACCTAATTACACGTCGAAACAATGTTTTTAAATAGGTTTAGAACAAGTCGTAAAAATGTTATTCAATGGAAAAACTTTTTGCTTAATTGTTTACCTTGAGCGAAAACAATTATCTATGAACATTTGAACACTTTACACAAATGACACTCTTGACTGAGACCAGTGAAGTTGACAGTTCGTAGGTTTGTATAGTCAATGGTTTGATGTTGAACAATGCCAGATAATTGAGAAGAAATCTTAGCATGTCAAGTTGATCCAGACGGCGCTTATCAGTAAGCTATCAATTATTTGGTTTTGAAAAGTCTTTGTTAGGAAATATAAAAATCTATAAACTCAATACATCACGCGTTTTCACTGTTACATTCCTTTTTCGTCCTTTATATTTAATCGATTTTAATAATTAGGCGTCATTTTAAACCTTTGAACCAGTGGAGTGACGAATGGTAACTAAAGGGATAATTTCTTTTGGGCTTCGCCCCCTTGGCGTTTATTAATTCATAGAGATGACTTTTAAAGCTCCAGTAATGCTGACCAACTTATCAAAAACACCAAATTCAAAAACATCGAAAAAAATACTTAAATATAACGATTTTTTGTTGAAAAATGAGGCCAACCTGACTAGATTAGCCTTACTCTACCGAATTTTACAACTAATATTAGTGATATTTTTTTCTTTTTTTTTAACTTAGTGTCATATAAAAGGAAATTTCAAATGCTAAATTAAATTGTTCTTGATATTTCTTCATTAAGTCAGAATTTTTTTTTAATTGAAATAAATTAAAATCTCCGCCATTTTGAAAATTTTAATTGGATCAAGACAATTTCTGTCTATAATGGGTCTCTCCTACCTTCACATACATACCAAGTTTAAAAAAAGATCGGTTGGAAGAATCCAAAGATAAAAATGTTTATGTGAAAGTTTCTTTTAATGGAAACGCGTCTTGAGGTGTAACCCTAAAAAGAGAATGTGTTAAAAGTGAATAACAAAAGTAGTTCCCAAAAAATTTACAGAGGAGCAATATTTAGAAAAGCAATTCTTTAAGAAACCCAAACTTCATGTTTTTTTTTAAACAAAGTGACCTCTCCAAACCTCTCCAAAAAGCTACGGAATAAAGTTTTTTTCAATTGAAATTTAAAAATAAAAATGCAGTTTTTATCTCTAAATCGAACTTTGAACGGAAATCCCAAAAATGTGCAAGTCATTAATCGACGATCACAATAATGTAAACCACACGGCGTTCAAAGTTCTACAAATATCAATAAAAATGTTTACGATGAAGCTTATCGACGGCCTAGGACTTTTGAATGGACCAAACCAACTATAGGGAGGCTGGTAAACTAATCTGTCACTAGTTCAAAGTATCTGGGAGAAAAAATGAGAACTAAACAATAATGATGAAATATTTACGTGAACTGTTGATACCCAGTTATAATAACTATGCTATGCACCATAACAAGGAAAACTTGTAATACTGTATAGAAGGGTGGGTTCATCTAAAAAAATGTGTTACCAGCAATAACATTTAAGAAATTATGAATTATTGTGCATTGGTTGAATAAAATTATAATCTATGGCGGTATCTTTGTCGTCGCCGTAATAAGTACGCTACATAAAACAATTATGTATTATCACAGAATATAGAATCTATTTTCTTTAGTATTATGCAAGGTTTTAGACATTATCAGAATTAAGAAAAAAATTACGCGTAAAAATACGTAATTTGTAGTACGAAATTAAAGACAACTACTGAGACTCACATTCTAAAATGAAGTAGTGAATAACGTATGCCTCGGTAGCCTAATTAATTACATAATGAAAATTATAAACAAATTACAAACCTAAACCTTTAACGATAACGATTTTTTTACAAAATCATTTTATATGCCTACTCCAATACGAATACGTTCGTTTGTAAGATTCATCTCGAAATCGATTAGGATTGTATTTATAATCCATTAATGTATACAAATGTATTGAATACTGCATGTTGCACAAATTTGTCTTAAATTGGAATAATTCAGTAATACTATCATATGAAAAAATAAAGAATGGAAAACATACAATAATTTAAATTATTTAAATCCTACTAATATTATAAATGAGAAAGTTTTGATGTATGGATGTATGGATGTATGGATGTATGGATGTATGTTTGTGACAAGTAAACGCGAAAAATACTGGTCGGATCGGGCTGAAATTTGGTGTGATGATAGTTCACATTCCCGATTAACATATAGACGCATTCTTATCTCAAAAGTCCTTTCGGGCTCCGCCCCAGTGGCTCTGGAGTTTCCCATGTTAACCTTATGAGTAATCATATTTAAAAGGAATAAAATAATTTTGACAGCTGTTTCAACTACACAAGTTGGTTCTATGATATTAAATAGCATTAAAAAGTTATAAGGTTTACCAACAGGGTGCAGTACTATTAACTTTTTTGCATTTTGTGTCCTCTTCCCGTTGCAAAGCACGTGTACAACAGCTAGTATTAAATAATTTAATTTTTAATAGCGGTAGTTATAAATGTCCTTGCAGCCCTTAATTAATGTAAAAAAATTAATAAACAAATTTTAAACCTGCAGCGAATATTTTAAATTCAATACTAAACCAAAATAATGCATAAATAGGGTACAAAAGTGATAGTTAACGGGGCAAAAAAATTGTAGCAGAGCGTGGTTTCGATCCACGGACCTCTGGGTTATGGGCCCAGCACGCTTCCACTGCGCCACTCTGCTGTTGTGGTTGGGGCAAAAATACCGCTACTCGAGCAATACCTGTGTAGTGAATGCTTGTGTTCAGAATTGCCTTGTGTGTCAATTCGCTAATAAACGAATGGTTCGCATTAGACCAAAATCTCTACTTCGTATTCTGAATCATTCACACGAATGCAACTATAAAATTAGACCAAGATTCCGTTTTATAACTCGGTTACAATTAATAATACTGTAAAACTAAAAGCCGACATGAAATAGTGACAAACCCAAGGATTTAACCGACCCTTGAACATCGTATTGAACACAATAGAAATTAAAGATAGGCCTAGGGGATTTTTCAATCCAGGAGTTTACTTGGTGTTATTACACGTAAAACAAACAACACCAAACACTTTCACATGTCCGAATTAATTGACAATTATGAAATCAAGTAGGCATTATTATATGTGGTGAATTAATGTATTACGGTACTGCAATTTGATTCATGTTTTAAAAATCAGAGTTGGTTAAAGCCTCTTTTCTGGTTATGAAGGGGGATTTCATTCAAAATAATTGAGCAAATATTAAAACTACTAGTCAGTACACTGGTTGATAAGCTACATGGAAAATAAATAGTGAAAGAAGTTTAAACTCAAGCTAAATATTGCAAAATTATTTTTTTTTTTACCAAAAAGTTCAATTAAATTATTTCTAGAAGAAGGGAGTTCAAGAGATTATGTAAAACCGTGAGCATTTCTTAATCTAAGAAAATATTACCATAGATAAAGTAATATAATTAAGAAATAGTAGAACCTCGATAACAAGACTCTCATGGGGATTATTAAATCAGACTTGTTACCAAGGTTGACTTCTTATTGAGGTTTTAATAAGGGGTAAAATAAAATCAAGGGGATTTAAAAATTACACTTGTTATCAAGGGTGACTTGTTATCGAGGGTCTTCTTATCAAGGTTCTACTGTATATTTCTTCATCTATGATATTACCACAGAGAAGCATTGAAATTATTCTGTTTAATTTATTAGGTACCTATGTGAACCAGCAGTTATTTCAATTGTAAGACTTCATGTATTTTAGTGATTTATTGATCAATTAAAAATATTCCTAGTTATAGCATCGTTATTCCTATAATGAAAAACGACATGCGGAGAGCGCCTTCAAATCATATTGCAATAACCGCAACACTCAACTGTAGCTATGTTGCCTTAAACGACTAGCAGGCACTAGAAAGGTAATACAGTACTATACCAAGTTTCGCTTACCAAGCCTCGCTCCGCTCAAATTTTGAGATTTTAACCCCTCAAACTAAAAAACCAAAATTCATAAACAATTTAAACATTTTGGTTCAAACTAGTGATCGTGGGCACAACCTCTAACGAAAATATTCCCCAAATCTGTCTAGTCATTAGTTAATGTACAAATTAATTTCACATGGAATCATCCATTTGAAAATAATACTATTTTGTACTCCATTATTCTTGGATTAAAAACGTATAATATTGATAAATAAAAAAATTAAGTGAATAAAATTCTATAGCATAAAATGTTACACTTGTATCGCGACGCAGATAAACATATGGCAAACAGTGAGGCAAATAAAAATATGCCAGTAGTAATGCAGATAAATTATATTATAATTATGGAGTAAATTGAAACGTAAATAGCCTTGTGTAGGTTTCAGTAGTTGGTAGGCCATATTCACGAAGGGGTTGCTTCTCAAACTAACCAAACAATGCTTAGGCCCATCTTACTAATTTTTTGCGTAAGTTAATAATTTTATTTATTCTAACTAACAATAATTTCACTAAGTATATTCAAAAATTTTATTGCATTATTATAAGTGTATTTATTATTATAAGTGTATTTTTGTTTAAGTAGTATAATTTTTATCAGTCGTAATCATAAAACTATCTATTTATTGTTTAAAAACATTTTTTTAAGATGGAAAAATCCTTCCCGGACGGTCTATAATATACAGACAGAAAGATTTATAAAAAAAATATATATATTTTTTTACATCTGTAGTTATAGAATGTTGTAAATAGTTGACCTATGCAGCACATTTGTCCAAAAACTTTTTTTACTTAAAAAATTGTTTTTGTAAATTTTTTTATTCTTCTATATTTACATTCCTAGTAGATCATTTAAAGATATAATTGAATAATATACCGTTTTTACGAAGATTTATGTTGATATTTATAATAAACTATAACAATAGATGGCGTAATAACGGGCGGATATATCCGCCTATCGTCCGCTATGCACCAAATGATAGCGGATATATCCGCCTATACTCCAGGAAGGGTAAATAAAACCCCGTTTGATCAAGCAATGCCAAACAGATTGTTAGAAGAGTCAGACTATATTTTTATCCAGATTTTTATATATACATATAAATTGTTATATTGACGATTGTATTTGAATTTTTTTACTGATTACACGATCACAGGACCTCTACATAAAGTTTTTTTATGTGCTGATTTAAAAATGGTTTAATGTGTTTAACGGATATTAAATTCCTTTACAGACGTTCGCACTTTGTGACGCTTATGGTAAGTAGTCTTACAAAATTTATAATTGCTGATGTAACAATTTGACGACTGACACCATGTTTTCTCCATGATAGCTAGGTTGGCAGGGTGAATTGTGCCACAAGCCAGTGGGGCTTAGCATAAGCACATCTTTTTGAAAATATTTATGATAATTGGGTCAAAATGGAAATTAAACTTGTCTTATGGATATTTAACATGGGGACAAATTTTTAAGCTTACAACAGCCACCCTGACCAAGCTACTGGACCGATTAACACGCGGGTTGTACCAAAAGAAAGGTTATCGGTCCTATATGTGCAGGTTGTATTTGTATTTTGAGAATATGTGTGGTCAAAAATGGAATTTTAACTTTTCTAATGGAGATTTAACAGGGGGCTAATTCTATATACTAATAGACAAACATGTTTATTGAAACACTTTTTTTCAGCTCTTGTGAATCGCAGGGAAAATCTTAAGTTACACATACGCCAATGGTACAAGTTTTTTGAAAACAATTATTCTTAGTTCAATGTACCAGTACAGCAATATGTGCAAACAAAAATACCATTTATTTCGTAAAGTTTATCGTAGGCCTACACAATCACAAGTATCAAGTTCAATTATTCAAATATTCAAAAGTATTCAAATTTCAAACTTATAACTTAATTACGTCAGCATATCTTAACAATATATCATTACATTATATTCAGTAATATTATTGCGTAGACTACTTTTATATTTTCTGTAACATTTATTTAACGGTACTTTCGTATTATACAGAGGCCACCCAAATACAGCGCGCTGCAGCGGTTAGGTTAGGTTGGGTTATCATATTTTTTATGGCTCCTCTGGTATCGTTCGATTCATAACGAAACGAGAAAAGTTCTACAAACATATTTATGATAACCCAACCTAACCTAACCGTCACCGCAACGCGCTGTAAAATAAGTGACCTCCGTATCATACGAAAGTACCCTTGCTTAACATTTTAAAGTTTACTGTTTGGAAATAGTCAAATTATGATTTTGAAGTCAATGCCGTTATTGTAGCTCTCTGTGAACTGAAACAGGAGAACGATTCGTTATTAAAGAGTCGTTTCAGAGCCTAGTTCAGATTATCTCTCCCTTCCCTCCGGTCACACCCCTATTTGTCCCTAACTTTCCGTGTCCCCAACTTTCCTTATCCACATCTTTCATAAACTCTTGGCAACGTCGCGCCGGCCTGCCCATTGCTATGGTAATAACAGACGCTCCATTGTGAATACTGTAGTGCAACGGGTGCTTCACTAGGCCGGGTCTGCGGCGTTGCCAAATCTACCTCGCCGCGGCATTGTTTTACAGAATGTTACATCAATGACATAAACAAACTTTTTAAAAAACCAATTTTGTAACTTTTCTTTTTTAGTAAGATTTATGATCAGCGGTTATGAAATGCAGAAAAGAATCGAAAGTCATAAAAGCACACTAATCGAACTTTCAAAAGAATCTTTTGGAAACGAATTTGAATTGGTCTGCTATGAGGAGAAATGGGTTAAGTGGAGACTTTTGAAGTGGTTTCCAAAAAGAATAAAATGCAGTGCCTTCCTGGAAAAGCTGACTTACGAGGTAGATGGGAAGAAAGCGTTGGTGGACTGGTATCTTGTTGACGGATGTCAAAAAGAAGCATCTAAGACTATACTACAAGTAACAGCTCCTGAGTTGAACCAAATTCAAGTGAAATACCGCACAGTGGGGTACAATTATATGATTGAGGACAAAACCCAGTACTATGATCGATACTCTTCTCAATCCTCGGTTGATATCAAAAGATCGCCAACTTGACACTGAAGAAACTGAATGTATGGTCGCAGTAAACGTTTTGTTGAATGAAATGTCTTTTTATCAATCTATATTCCATTCCCTGAAAATAGGAGACCTATTAATTCTTTAATACTTTTCGATGAAATGGCGACCATACAAAGTAGGTATTTTAAGCCAAGTATGAATGGAGATGAGTGTAGGATGAGTGGCGCGATCTTGTAGTCTTGTTAGTGACTAAGGCCACAGAAAACATACTAAGGCCGACATATTCCTTAGACACAGCTGTTTGAGGGTCGTATCACAGACAATGGAAATTAAAGTATTATATTGTCTGTGGTCGTATGATACTCTAGGGTACCTTAGTCCGCCCAAGGCAACAATTAACAACAGTCGTCTTTGATAAATAGAATAGGGACGATAAAAGTAGATTTTTATGAACGAAGTGCAATTTTTGCAAAATTGTTTATATATTGTATTAAGGACATTCTGTGTAAAGTCACACACGTGCTAAATTTGATCTAGATCGGAATCTGTCATGGTTGCTTGTTAACTCTTACATGTGTAAAAGACTTTTAAAAAGTAAACACCCTAGTCGAAATACAGAGACAAATTTGGACAAATTTGTAGTACTAACTGACACCGCTTCGTGCTTTTCGCTCAATTAATTAACAGTCCTGTCTAAAAAGGGACATTCTTAGTCAGTAACAAGACTACAAGATCGCGCCACTCATCCTAAACTCATCTCCATACTCCGCTTAAAATACATACATTCGTATGGTCACCGTTTCAGAGTATACTCTTTAACCTAGCCTACTATTTAAATAAAGAACTGATCTGACTATCCTAAGGAAATATTTTTGTGAAAATCCAACTAGGCAAATGAAAATTCGCTTATCCAGGTTTGCTGCTACTGGGGTATTTTCGACATTATATATTATTGGAAGTAAATGAAACTAACTAAAAGAAAATACAAACGTTGAGCAGACTTGCGCAATACATATATTTTCAAGTAACGTATTCAACTCCGCACTAAACCGCACCAGTAAACAGGAAGTGAATGCATGATAAAGCCTAGAGTTTGTGAGTAATGCGATGTAGAGCGACGCAAATCCGGGCTGACTCACAACAACTACGCACGACGCGACGAATGCTTGAATAGGTGTCCGTATCTATCCAGTCTAAGGAAAATGTCCGTTTTAGACTGAATATCAGAAGTCCAGTCGTTAAGATGAGCGTAAGCGGTTTGACGCAAACGGGTGTTTTTTTAGACCCTATCTTTAGGGGAGAGATAGTCGAACGTCTAAAGTTAGGACTCTTGCGTCAACCGCCCCAACAGTGCTTTGTGTGTAAATATTGCCACCGGACTGTGAAAACGTAGTAAACCTACTGATCTGTCAGTTAACACGCTACAACAGCGATTGAGCGATTACAGAATATATAATTTTACTTCAGCGGTCGTTGCGCTATATATAATATGTATATATATATATATATATATATATATATATGGCGCTATACAAAACACCAATAACACAGCAAGTGACGCATAAAGTGACGTAGAAAACCATCTCACCATTAACTTGTGGATACTGAAGTAGACATACCATCTGTATAGATCAACCATCAGTTTTATCAAATGCACCACAGCAAGCCTGCAGACTAAGAAAATTTATATTTGTCTCATAGGATTTTAACCATTAATCCATAATATTGCCAAATGTATTGCCTATTTAAATATATTTAAGTTTATGATAATTTGATGAGTACAAATGGGTGTCACAGGGAACAAAAAGTCAAATGCAACAGGGACATAGTCAATTATTATTTTAATACTCTCTTATGGCCATGGCTTGTAAAGTTTGTATGTCATTTTCACGAATACACTTAATATTAGTTTGCCAAATTGACATAAACCACATGTTAGAAATTCTTTTATTGGGGATTTTTAAATGTTAATTGTGAGTTAATAACTTTTCCCATAGCATAGAACATAATTATTCTCTTTAGCGTTCTTCTACCGTTTAGCGAAGTTCAGAAAATACTTCAAGTTCTACTTTACAAAACAACTAAACTTATTAGTTTAGGACGGGCATTAATTGCGCCAACTGACCTAAGTCAGGTAGTCGGGTATTCCGGAATTGGGCCAACTACTCCAGGGAGCCACCCGATATGTTCATTAACTGGGCGACAAGGGGCAGCCCTCTTTGACTGTATAATTGAGTAGGTTAGGTAAGGTTAGGTTAGGTTATGATGACACGTAAACAAGGTTATTCCTTCTGCCGGCAACTCGCCCTATAGGCAAATTTTCCATCATTTGCACAGTAAATGCAACCTATTTCTAAGGAGCGCGGCTGTAGTCGCTCCATAGAAATGGGTTGCATTTACGCATAGAAGCAGTCAATTTTTGCAGCCGCGCGACTACAGTCGTATAAGTCGCACCAACCGGAACCTTAAAGAATATTGTTTGGGACACTTTGAGGGCTTGGCGCAGTTAAGAAACTCTTAGCGCAATTAATGCACGAGCAGCCACACACCTATTCACCACATACTTGAATGAAAGGACTGATGTGAAACTTACCCGAAAAATAACAGTTTTGCAATACGCCGTCTCCTAAGGGCACGCGCCTCAAATAAAGAGCTGTATGCATCAACATTTACATTTTTTTCATTTGTAATTATTTGTTTACTTTTATATACTGACAAATATTTTCTTATTGGATGTTTACATGACAATAAAGTTAGTAGTTTTGATCATGCCACACAGTTGAATTCAAATTAATACACAAGAGATTTTTATTGAAATAAGCAATGAATATGATTAAGACCTGTATAATCAACGGTAAGTATGCAACTCTTTCTTACAGTAGATTAAGATCCCTAAGTATATCCTTTAGGTATTCTTGCCCCGTTGCAAACCACAAGCAAAACAACGCCTTTAACTTTGATGCTGCATCAAATACACATGCTAGTACTTCGGCAGCTACTTGCAGGCGCATATAATATTATACCGTTTCCCAAAACTACCCAAAACTTAAACATGAAACTTTTGACGTAAACAATACTTTCTCCATATGGGGGGGGGGGGGGGGGCAGTAAAAACACCTCTTAGTCCCACTAAGAACAAAATTAACAATAGTAATCAATTAGAACAAAATGGCGGAACATCAAATAATGGTGCGATTTCGTTGTTGTAATTTTATTTGCAAAACATTTTAAACTATTGTTCGATTATTTTTACAAATGGACACAATTGAATTGATTTAAATTGGCTATAGAGATAGAATAGTGCAAATTATAAATGCAATTAATTTGATTCATACCCCTAATATTGAAATATTTTAGTAGAAATCCAGCCAAGGTCAATGGGAATTCGCTTAGTCTTCAGTTTTACTGCGGCGGGGGTATTTACTAAATTATAGCATAATTGACTTTTGGGTTGCGAAATATACAAGCCATCTTTATGGACCAGCTGCGAATTATCCGTATTAGATCATAGCTTAATGAGTCACCCACAGTGAGCTACTTTTAACATTCTGTTTCATAATTTTTTTACAACTTTGTTCACTCATGTGACATAAAATCATGCTAATTTATAGCAACTGATAAGTTTTGACTGCTTGGAGAGTTTGCGGATACGATTAATATTTGACATCAACCCATTTGTAGGTGGCTCAGGCAAACGTCCATTTTCATTCTACAACTTAGCAAGGGAATAAAATCTCTTCATACAGTACTAATATTTTGATTTTTCGATTTTTTAATACCCTCGTTGCAAACGGGAGTGCATTTCCATTTGCTTGATTTGCTTTTCACTAATATGTTTATGTAACAAATCGTATTTATTACCTATTTGAATTAATCATTATCGTTGTCAATTGAGATGGGGCACCACCTAGGTGGGCTAAACCCATGTAAATTAATATGAGCGAAGGAGTGTAGGAAGGAATGAGATGATCTGTGTAGCTTTGTTACTGTTAGATAAGCTGTTTCATTAGCCAGTATCATTCATTTCAAGCACAATATATGATCAGAAAAAACTTAGCCCAGTTTCGAACCATCAAAAAGCTTCTGAAATTTCTCTGGATCGATTCGGAAACCTTTTGTTTGTTACTCGAGCACTAAAATCACTCAGCTATCAGTTTTTACAATTGAAGAGTGCTTAGGTTTGCTGCTACGGGGAAGGGAAAAATGTTTTTGATCAAATGATGATGTAGGATAAAAGTAAAAAATGTGCTAAATTTGATCAAAATAATTCCATAAACAAGTGAACTACAACGATTTTTTGTATTCATTAGAATAAGAAGGACATTTCAAATGTAGGCTACAGTTTTTCAGGATTTTCTACTTCATCTTTTACAACAACGCTTCAATATACACAATTGTTGTTTTTCAAGGTCTACACGGCGGTTGTAATGTAATCAAAATTGGACATTTGTATGTTCCATGAGTAACATGTGGGGAGCAAGCTGGTCTAGTGGTTAGAGCGCGGGACTTCGGTTCCAGAGGTCCCAGGTTCAAATCCCGCCAGATCACCAATGGATTTTATCTATATGATAGTGCCGCAACCCCTAGGTATAGCCTGAAGTAATGTGAAAAACTATTCCGGGCTCGTGCCTAGCCATGCCTAGCGTCCTAGGACAAAAAAAGAGTAACATGTTGAAAAAACCTAAAAGAAAGAGGGTAGTCATATGCATCTAGCAAGATACTGAAAACAACACCATGATGAAATTTGTATTCAGTTTTAGGCAGTTTTAGTAAGGTGGAGAAGTGAATCTCTTTTGAATTAATTAAATTAATTTGAATTAGTAAACCTGAGATTCTAACCATGAATCATAATCTAGAATTAACAGATAGTTTTGTCAGCAATTTTGTTGAGCTGGTAAAACGCTAAAATACAAAAATATACTTAAACTGTTGCGAATCCAGAAGGAGGAAAACGGCAGAGTGCGGTTACAGCATGAAAAGTTCAAAGGTTCATTCGCATTCTTCAAGTGATGTGTGGCTAAACTAGTTGCGAGGAACAAAAATCCCACGGCTCTGGTTAATTTCCTCATCGCGGAAAAAGACGCAATAGTATATTTCATACCTAGGGCTGAAAATTAGGTTTTGCCGCAAAACCCTTTCAACCCGTGGTACAAACGCTATTTTCACCACACTATACAATAAATGCATGTATACGTTGTATGTATATGTATGCATACTGCTTGTGTATGTTAAGTAAATAAGCGAACAGCTGACCTGCTTGGCCCTCCAAATGACCTATGACAGCTGGCATTTCGGTTTTGGACAGCAATACGTAGCTTTCAACATCCAATCAACGTTTGTTTGTAAAAAGGCTAAAACATCGTACTATGGTGAAATAATATTTCTGTTAGCCCCGAAATGGGAATTTCGTGATGAGTATTGAAAGATACTTTTTATCACGATAAAAGAAACTACTTCATCAAACTTTTGAAAAACTATCTGATATTTCGCAATCTATTCATTATTCTAATCTAAACACAATACGGTTGTACAATTAATTTCTGTGTAAAATGCAGCTGATTGAACATCAATAAACTGCCAAAACAATTAAATAAATCAAAGCAAATAAATGTTGATGTCAGGTAAAGTATTGTTAAGCGAAAGTAATGTTAATTGCAGGAAAAGTCAGCTGATCACAATTTGTTTTTGGTGTGGAGGTTGACGATTTTTTTTCGAAGATCTCAGCTGTGGAAATGGGCTATTTTCGAATACAGAGTGATGAAAAAGATTTTTCGTTATTTCATCACGTTGTAAGACTTTATAAGCTCCAAAACATTGGAAAATTACTGGCATAGGGAATCCCTCATTAATTATAAAAGTTAAATAACTTCCTTGTATTGTACCGTCTCACCCCCCCCCCCCCCCCTCTTTTAATGCCCTCCAGTTCCACGGTTCCATGCATGGCCTCTGTGGCCCATTTGGACGGTTAACGCAAGGTAAAAGCCAACCTAAAAAAATATAAGAAATAATACTCGTCCTAAAACCGCCATTTTTAAGTTTTTAACACCTAAAAAAATCATAAACATTTCAAAGTTTAGATTTTAACTAGTGTGGGTGGGTAAAACCTCTGACAAAAATTTCACCAAAATCTAAGAGTTTAATGCATATGGAAAAATAAGTTGTTTTAGCATTGAATGGCTCACGTTAAAATAATTTATAAATAAAAACTTTTTTATATAAAACGTTTTTAATTGCACTAAAAATTATTAAATAATTTATTCTCACCACATATAGATTGTAGACAATTTGTGATTGTAAATATGTCGTAGCTATGGAAATACTTGTAAGATATAAAACAAAAAACGTGGGGCGCATGCAATAGATAATAATAAAGAGGGAGTAGCGCTGTCGATAGGAAACAAACATATGCACACAGACCATTTAGTTTGTATGATTTACATATATTTCCTGGGAAAAAAATGTCCCAAATCTCAGATTTAGGATAATGGCGCTTGGTTTTTTATGCATAACACAGTCCACGTGTCCACGTGTACATATCCAAAATATTTTTACCTGTATTCAGATTTTTTCTATTTACTTCAATAAGTTTGTTTATATGTACATTTTAGGTTATTGTGAGTATAAAATTAATTAAAATATTGAAAAAACATGTTATTTAAATAAAATGTATTGCATTGTCATATTTGTGAGCTATGTTTCAAGTTTCAAGCCAGCTCGGGGAGTTAACTTAAAATTGCTAAATTTGTACCGACCAGAAAAGACAGCGAGCTTATAAAAACTTGTTAAAATACTATTATTTTTACTGCATTAGTCAACTTATAAAACCTAATATTGATAACGTACAAATAGCAGAATTTTTAAGAGAATACTATTTTAGAGCATACAATTTTACTGGTGGAGTATCGTGGCGCAATTAGACATATGGTAAAATGTGACGCAGATAGAGATATGGCAAAAGAGCCTCGCAGATAGAGAATTATCGAGAAAATTGAGAAACATAGATAGCCGTGTGTATAGTCAATGGTTTTAGTAACTGGTAGACCTCACTCACGGACAAGTCGCTCCTGACTAAAACTGGCTTAAAATGCTTAGGCCTATCTTACTTATTTTTTGCGTGAGTTTATATTTTTTATATTTATTCTAACTAAACAATAATCCACTATGTGTAGTCCAAAGTTTTAATTTATCGCAATTTTATTGTGTAATTATAATTGTATTTTTGTTTGAGTAGCATAATCTTTTAACAGCATTAGTCATACAACTATAAAATCATTTTTTAAATGATGGTTTGGTTTTTACGAATCAAACATTGTTTGATCAAACAATACTAATAAATTGTTAGAATAGTCAGACTTTATTGCTATTCCTAGGTTATATATATTTTCTTATTATGTCGTTCGTATTTAATTACTTCAATGATTACACTAACACAAAAACTCTGCATCAAGTTATGTAAAGATTATATGTTGATGAAAAATTGTCAAATGTGTTATAACTATTTGAATTATATGGCACCTTATAAGGTGGGACGATTATTATTTCAGCTTTATTTTTAAACCCCGAAGAGGAAAATATTGTTATATGTTTTGTAATTTTGTAAACTGTTTATAAACAACAAAGTATAACAGTTTTAAAATGTGATTAAAGTTATAATATTAATATTCTTTTACAGTCGTTCGTGGTTTGTGATGCTTTTGGTAAGTAGTATTAAAAACATTTTATTTCAAACATTTAATGGCCGATGGATCTTAAGGGGTAGCGGCTTCCAACCTTTTTGGTCTGGCTCCCCTCCCCCCTCAGTTCATCATGTTTTTTTCGCGACCCACCAAATGATATAATACAATAAGGGCTTTCTCTATAACATCCTTCTTCCAGCCAAGTTATATGTAATAGAGCTTATGCCTAGCGGTGAGGCGAATGGTGACTTATTTCCTTTAGGGCTTCGCCCCTCTATCGTTTGATTTTTTGGAGTTTGCTATTAATGATTCAGTGATGCCGACCCAATTTCTTCATAAATGCTTAAGAGGGAAATTTATCTAAACAATGAACATTTTATGAAAATCTTTTTATAATTTGTTTGTTTCTTATTTACTCTAGTACACTTTTAAAACAATTTTAGGTAAAAATAGAAAATTCAAATATTGTTTTCGTATATGGCAGTAGATAGAATAGGGCAAAGATAAGTCACTTGAGCGTTTTTTCCATAACAATAACATTGGGGTAATTTTTTAACCACTTAAAAAAATCCTGACCCTGGCCTATACATTCCTATACAAATGTTCCATACAATTGTTCAACTCTATAAAAATTTCAAATCCCCATCCATTCCCATGTATATTTTCAAAATCACCGACTTGACTATGCGAGATTTGCACGAGAACTCGGGCGCGCTCCCAACCCATAGGCACTGCCGCGGGCGCGCTCCCGACCCATAGGCACTGCCGCGGGCGCACTCCCGGCCCATAGGCACTGCCGCGGGCTCACTCCCGACCCATAGGCACTGCCGCGGGCGCGCTCCCGACCCATAGGCACTGCCGCGGGCGTGCTCCCGACCCATAGGCACTGCCGCGGGCGCGCTCCCGACCTATAGGCACTGCCGCGGGCGTGCTCCCGACCCATAGGCACTGCCGCGGGCGCGCTCCCGACCCATAGGCACTGCCGCGGGCGCGCTCCCGACCCATAGGCACTGCCGCGGGCGTGCTCCCGACCCATAGGCACTGCCGCGGGCGCGCTCCCTACCCATAGGCACTGCCGCGGGCGCGCTCCCGACCCATAGGCACTGCCGCGGGCATACTTCTCGATCCCCTCGTTCCCAGTGGTGACGCTGATAAGAATACGTTTGGAACAATTGTCTATACTTTTCCCACTGAAAGTTTAAAAATCCTTATGTTTAGGCCTACATAGAGTAACTTTTTAATGCAGCTCCCACTAGGCGGAAATCCATGAGTTCTCACTACTTGGGAACCCAAGCCATTTGCATACAACAAATCACCCTTTCTCCCAATTACCTTCTCTACCATCTTGGTCTTTAACAACTCCTCTGTATAGAACCCGTCTCTAATTATATTGCAATTTTCATCTTTCAAAATATAAGTCACAGGTTTTGTTTTCTTAACTTCTGCTATTGTAAATAGCTCCCCTGTTCAATTCGGGGTATGTCCTTTAATAAATATATGTTTATACTTGGAAATCCTTACGCTATCACCCACCTTATATCTTGACATTTTTACTTTCAATTAGTCAACCCCATGCACATATTTACCATTCTTAACACTCACATGGTTAGGCTTCATTCCTATAGACCTATGCACCTTATTATTATATTTTCTAATTAACTTTGAAAGTAAATCCAGCCATTTATAACTCCCCTGGGCACTAAATTCTCCATATAACCAATTCTTTAAAGTTCTCTGGAACCTCTTCACAATTGCAGCCTTAGTTGTAGAAAATGTGTGATGGTGATTAATATTTAATTTTTTCATTACTTTGTTAAAATGTTCTTTAAAAAACTATTTTCCATTGTCACATTTAATGTTTTTCACCACCTTTTGGTAGAATGGTCTTAATGGCTTCTGTAACCACCAACCCTGTCTTATTCTTCAGAGGAGCAGCATAGGCCACTTTAGAAAATGTATCTATTAAAAGTTAATTTATATTTATTGCCAGAATTATCTCAATCATAGTTTTGCATATCAATTAAATCTATTTGTACGGTTTCCTTTATACCCAATACTTTAAAAGACCTTCGAACGAAATTCTTTCTTGCAGGCTTATGAAGTTCGTATGCAATTTTATACATTTTTATAACATCAGTAAATATCATATTTAAATTGTACGGAAGTCCTTCGTTACTATCACAGCCGTATTTCAGTTAATACATTCAATCTAAAATTGAGGTGTCAATAGATTTGTAATGGAATTGCCTTAAAAAAGTTATTCTTCTAAAATGTTTGTAAAACAACGGGTTTTGAGTAATTTAACAAAATTTTAAATGACCGCCATTTTGTTTCATCAATTTTCAAAATTTTCATAATTATTTGGTTTGTGCAAAGTTTCAATTTCGTATGTTTAACCATTCTTTAGAACAAATTAATAAGTGAAAAAAAAAACAAAATGGCGGCTGTGTGAGTAACTAAGGACTTCCGGACAATTAAAGATATTTAAATATGTTTCTTACTCTCTAACAATGCCCTAAAAGTTTGGTACCGTAGAATGGGGTGAATAGAAACACTTTTTGACTTTTAAGCTTCTGTAAAACCTATATTTTTAATTTTTAAATTTTCAACACTAGCTCATATTTTCGGTCTTGAACTCCTCTACTCAAACCAGCTATCAATTCTTTTTTCTTTTTAATCATTAAGCAGAAAAAAAATAAAATATGGCTGTTTCTATTCACCCCGCACTTTGGGGTGAATAGAAACACTGTGTTAAATTGATGATTGTTGCTTTTCCTCACTTACCAGGGGCAATAGAAACATGAAATTTATGCTTGTAAGCTTAGGTTGTTGTATATAAAAATATTTAAAGTTAATTAACACATTTATTTATAAGTACGAAGTATAAAAACGTCGTTTTCATAAACCCTTATCCAAACAAATCGGAGAACATAAATGACAATGGGTGAAATCAGAGTAACAAAATCTTACATAGAAACCAACTAAATGAAGAGTAAAATCAGACAAATCTTCCTCAAAATACAACACTCCCTTAAATCTACAAGTTGTACACGGCTTGGGAGTTGGAAGCCGATCGTACTACGTCATCGACTTTGAAGAGGGCCTCTTAATCTGTCTCTCAGAACTTGTTGGTTTGCACAACTTTCTTGATGAATCTTCTTATTTATCCTTCCTCGTCAAATTCAATAACTTTTGCAACATGTAAACGATAGCAAGTTTTGTTTTTCCCCATTACTTTGACAATTACATGATCATGAAGGGACAACTTTGAAGACTCACTGATGTCTTGAGCTAGGTATGCTGGTTCTTCTTCATCAAATTGTTCGTCTTTGTCACTTTCTTCCAGTGTGACTGATGTAGAATCATCTTCATCTCTTTTTTTTCTTTTTTGGGGGGTTTTATGGGCACCACTGGTTCAAAAAAAAGTGTTTCTATTCACCCTAGTTTTGCAAAATCATGACATAACCTAAATTAAAAATAAAGTAAAAAAATATAGTTTATTCTAAGGCTAATCTATTAACACACTTGGTTTTAAGATGCCTAAGACAATATAAAAAATGGTTATTAACATAAATACATGTAATAGGTTCATACTTAGAGAGAAAGTTTTGAAAAGAATGTTTTTCGCCAAAATTTTCAAATGATGTTTCGCATCATCCGACATCCGAAGCAGTGATACCAATATGCTAAACTAATTTTTCCCAGGTAGATAGGATATGGTTATAATGGGGGGAAATAATTCGCTTATATAAAGTCAATGTATAACAAAGTTATAAAAATGTGAATCATTCATTGAAGTTTTGTTTCTATTCACCCTGTTGTTTCTAGTCACCCCATTTTACGGTAGGAGTTCTGGGACACCCTGTATAGTGGACAATAACTTAACCTGCTCTATTGCAATGTCACGGCGTTGGTGTGTGGCAACGTCGCACCGGCCTATTGCCATGTAATAACAGTTATAACAGACGCTCCATTGTGAATAGTGCAACAGCTGTTCCGGTAGGCCGGGTCTGCGGCGTTGCCACTTTTGTCTCGCCGCAGCCTTGTTTTAGAGGAGGCTATGCCAACCACTTAAAAAATATATTAAATTATCTTGTCTGTTTTTCTTCTTTTTTTCAGTAAAATCGATTATAAATGATGCAGAAATGGAGAAGAGAATCAAAAAGTTAAAAAGCGAACTAAGCCCACTTTCAACGACATCTTTAGAAGATCACGGTGAATTGACCTGCATCTCGGAGACATGGAGTAAATGGAGCTCCGGAGGTTGGCAACCACAAAACTACCAAGCCTTCCTGGCAAAGCTCACTAACAAAAGGGATGGGCAGCAATTTTTGCTGGACTGGTATTATGTTGACGACTGTTCAGACGATACTAAAGCAACTCGGAGTATACAACAAGTGAAAGAAGTTGGAGGAGATAAAGTTGAAGTCAAATACAAGGTAACATCCAAGGATGCCATTGTGGACCAATCGCAGGTCTACATGTTCAATGTCAATCAGAACGCTTACGACCGCGTGTGAACTGGATGTTTAAGGTAGCAGTAAACTATTTGTTGAATGAAATGCTTTTTTGTATCACTCTGTATTCCATCCCTGACCCTGAAAATGGCTGATTATGGTGGAGATATATGAAAAGACGGATTATCCTGTAGTCAGGGCCTAGGCTGTTGGGCGTCAATTGACTTTCATCTTTGATAAAACGAATAGGGACGATCAACTGTAGACATTTCTAACCGAAACATTAAAATGCCAGCAATTTAATGTTTCCCAGCTGATTAGAAAGTAGGCCAAGCAAATTTACATTCACATTGGATTTTCACTGAAATATCTCCTACAACATGTCCTCATTTAAATAACATCAGGTTTAATGAGTACTTAGGTTTGCTGCTACAGGGAAGTTAATAAAGTGTGTTTTTAGTAAAGTATTATAACCTTAGTATAAAATAAATACATTTTCCAAGCTTATTAATGTAAATAAACAAGCAAACTACAACAGTTTACATTATTCCCCATTAAAATAACATGGGAATTTTAAATATAAGTTTTTTGAATTTTCTCCGTAACCAAAAATGGTGCAAAAACACTTCGATATATTAAATATATAAGTGCTACAAAATGGTTTGGAAATTAAATGTAAAACATTTATATTAATAATACGCTACATGAAACTTTGTGAACAATAAGGCTTTTTTGTTTAAAGATTTAACCCCACATATTATATACCAAAATGTTCGTTTAGGTGTGTAGATGTGAAAACTGGCCCTAAAGTTCCCATGTTATCCTTATGAAGAACATATTTGTTTACATTATGATCAGCTGGATAATTTAATTGCTGTTAATATTTTATTTGCAATTTAAGGACGTGTGCTACAAACATTTACTGACTTGGATGAAATGAAATATTTACTATTTGTATTTGGGTGTGCGTAAATATTACAATGAAAAAAGCGAGGAAGCCTGGACTATGGACATGGTAAGACCTGGACCCGGGACCGATTTCCTTTTTTGTTTTGAGGTCCCTAAAGGCTAAAAACACCCCCAGCTCCAAATTCATATATACAGAGTGGAAAAAAAAGTCTCGGGACTGTGAAATATTAAAAAAAAAGTAATAAAGACAGAGCTTCAGAACTAGGTACTCAGTTACTGGACTTTAAGATCATTTTAACACATTATTCAAAGATGCACTACCTCTTCAGGGGGACGACCCACTAGGAGTAACAAGAAAATCTTAATGTTAGAGGTTGATATGAACATCAAATTAAAGGTATTTGCTAGTAAAATACATGTCCGCAAAATCGAACTCAAACGCACAACCGAGTCAAAAATGAAAGCGATAATAAGATGCGTTGAATTTTCATTGCTTCTATACGCCACCTCCTCAGGGGTAGAAAAGTTGGAAGAAAATAATAAACAGGTCGATATGCACATAAAATTAAAGGTCTTTATTAGTAGAATATAATGCCCAAAAAGATAAGCTCAAAAGAACAACTAAGTAAAAATGGCAGCCGTTCAAAGATTCAAAATGGCAGATTCAAGAAATCTTTGAATGGCTGCCATTTTTGACTCGGTTGTCCGTTTGAGTTTAAATTTGTGGCATTGTATTCTACTAGTGAAGAACTTAAATTTGATGTGCATATCAACCAAAGCTTACTTTTAAAATTTTCTGTAGTGACTCACTGAATAGCGTGTTAAACTGAGTTTAATTCCCAGTAACATTTTACCAAGTTTTGAAGCTCTATCTTCATTACTTTTTCGAGATATTTAACCGTCCCGGGACTTTTTTCCACTCTGTATATCTATATATTAATAGGCAAGCATGTTGGGTAAAAATTTGTTCTTCCCATTTTTTTACCTTAAAAACATAAAATTTAGCAATTTCTTTCCATACCATTTGGTAGAGATGATGCGTTATTATGCGCCAAATGGTTACCGAGAAAATTCCTAAAAAATTTTAATTAAAAAATCCTATACTATTCTTATGGAGAATAAGTAAACTGTTGTAGTTTGCTTGGTTATTAACAATATTTTGATCAACTTTTGAAAATGCATTTATTTCATACTAAACTATAAACATTTTCCAAAAAAAGTTTACGCTCCCTGTTGCAGCAAATCTAAGTAGGCTACTCGTTAAACTAATGCTATTTAAATAGAGAATAAATGTGAATTTTTTTAAAGAGACATTTTAGTGTAGATCCCTTGTAGTTTTGAGGTTCCTTGAGGCCAAAAACACCATCCGTTCAAATTTATAAAAAAGCGCCCGTTAGCCGTGTCCGTTAGCACATTAACTCGAGCAAAAGTGATCCGATTTTGATGAAATTTTGTATTAACCTGTAAACCTACCTAGAATAATCGGACTATGGGAACGGGGGTTTATGGGGGGTTTTATGGTGTGAAAATAGATTTTTCCCATTTTTGACCATATAAACACAAAATTTCATAATTTCTCTCCAAACCATTTTGTAGAGCTTAAAAAAGGAAATAATTTTGTATATTGTAGCGTTGTTGTTTACGCAACGGTTTTGGAGATAATTATCAAAATTTAAAATATATAATTCTGTTATTTTTATGGAGAATATATAAACTGTCGTAGTTTGCTTGTTTATGAATATATTTTGACCCAATTTGGAAATTGTGTTTATTTCATACAAAGCTATCAACATTGCAATAAAACACACCTCTATCATCCATGTAGCAGCAAACCTAAGTAAGTACTCACTAAAATTAATGTTATTTAGATACGAAATAAATCTGACAGTCTTAGGGAATATTTTAGTAAAAATCCAGCCAGGTAAGTGGAAATTCGCTTAGTCTACAGGTTTGCTGAGGCGGGGGTATGTATTAATATTATGGTTGTAACTTTAAAATAAGGTGAATGTTCATAAACACTCATCTCAAGTAATAATTCACTCTGTGCTTACTATACCATTGTGTTTAGGAAAAAGTTCATGGTAAAAGTAAATTTACACTTAGCCCCAAACTTAATATGAATAACAATGTGCTCAATGAATACTTAAGTTTGTCCATTAAGGAGATACAATAGTATAAAAAAAAAAAAACGGTAAAGCAAACTGACATATACTTTCTCCCATTAGCTTGTCAATAACCCCTAAGCAATGGGAGTACCTATAGTATTTTATAGGGAAAATCACCAAAACTGCAATAACTTTTGAACTATAATTTTGTACAACCTTTTACCATTTTGTTTAGAGTTAGAAGGGCCATAAAACTGTTAACAGAATCGTTCGCTCCGTTTTCTTTTTCAATTTGATTATTCCATTGTTTTGTGGGCTTTAATGGCGAAGTCGTCATTGGAAATCTAAATAAAAACGCCTGGAGATACCGTACTCACACACATGTACCAGATTTCATTAAAATCTAACCACGTGTGTGGTCTGTACACGTACACACACACACACACACACACACGTCAAGTTTTACCTTGTCTCACCCTGTATTACATATTACCTTCAGTATTACACGCCCGGTTGTTGGAAATTGCTTCTGATTTGCACAACCAAACTAAATTGCTTTTCCTAATAGTTTGGCATAGTGTACAGCTTCTCATTGTTCCTCCACATTGGGGTTTTAATATAATAGGGTGTCCTGGGTCGCTGGAAGACTGTCCCCCGGACAACTACCCTCCCCCCCCCTCCAAGCAGGTTCCTACGTCATGATGACGTCAGAGATCGGGAGGGGGGGCAGTTTTTCAGTCACGGATACTCAAGTTTCGTTGTCAGACTGTTCCAAACTAACCTAACCTGACCAACCAAACTTGCTGTAACATTTCAAAATTCTGTTGGATATTCCCCACCGTGTGCTCCCGCTATCTCCGCGTTCCACCACTTCCGAACCCAAATCTGTCCCGCCACCTCCGAATTCTTGAGTGACCCTTATAATCCCGTCATTGCCTGCGTTGGTAGCTGTCATTGCATCCACGGCTGCGAAGCCCCGCGGATGGAGTTTTTGATGAAAATTAAATTACATAGCATCACATTTTGCTAGGGGGTAGTATCCCAGTCGCGGACACGGCTACCATATTGGTTAGTTAGTTAGTTGGCACATTTCGTGACGTCACGTTTCATATGGGGGGTGGTTTTCCGGGAGGTAGTATTCCGCATCCCCAGTTTCCTCAACGTTTATAATAAAGACTACCAGAGTACCCGTCCTTCGTACGGGGTTGGCATATAAGTATAAAATGCTTATTGCAATTATACTCAAGCTTTGCGTTTGCAATGGAAGAGGACACAGTTTCATAACATTTGCTTCTTTAAATTCACGGTATATTTATAGTATTACACATCTACCATAGCCATAATGTTTTACCACTTCACCTAAAGAAAAGAGAAAAAAAAGTTATTAAAAATGTTTAGAATATCACACATTCATGAAGTAAAAAGCATTAAGATAACTGTAAACAATCCTACTTTGACAGTTCTCAATGTGTATCACAGTTTTTTGTTACTGCTTAGTTCAAACATAGACAAAAAGAATCTGTTTTCATAAATGCAAAAAATAATAGTGCCGCACCCTATTGGTAAATCTTATAACTTTAATGCTTTTGTATATGATAGAACCCAACATTTTTAGTTGAAACAGCTGACTAAATTATTTAATTCTCTTTAATATGAATACTCATAAGGTTAACATGGGGAACTAAAGAGCCACTGGGGCGGAGCCCGAAAGGTTTTAGACGTTAATCGGGAATGTGAGCTATCATCATGCCAAATTTCAGCCAAATCCGTCCAGTGGTTAATGCGTGATTTGAACTTCAAACAAACAAACAAACAAATAAACAAACAAACACACAAACTTTCACATTTATAATATTAGTAAAATAATCAAACAATCCGACGTAAAATTGCTTTTGGTTTGTATTGAAAAGCGATGAAAATAATTAAATATTATTTCATTTTATTTTATATAGTGGAGCACGTTGGTCTAGTGGTAAGAATCACTAAAAGATTTTATCTATGATAATGCCGCAACCCCTAGGTCTAGCCTGAAGTAATGTGAAAAACAACCCCGGACACGCGTGCCTAGCGTCCTAGGGCAAAAATATTTTATTTAACATATTATACAATGAATATCTGAGTCGACTTGCCATGTAAATAAAGAAAATCAATTGCGAAACGCTTTAGTTCAAATCACACCAATCACCTATGTTGTTTACAGTCAATGTCTTTCTAAATTCATAAAACATAAAAAAACCTCTCTCTTATTAAGAAATGCATTGATTCCTCTTTTGTGATGCAAAATGATTCAGTGTCTATCTTATAATATAAAACACTAATCTAGAAACGTACAAACATTATTTATTAACCAAGGAGAGTTGTTAATGCATTGATGTTATACCTATGAAGGAAACGCAAAGATGTACGTTCAATATTTGCATCTTACTGACATGGAAAAAACACTGATTAATGGTTATGCATTCAATGAACTTTGATTAAAAATGGGTTAAACATAAAAACCAAGTTATTTTCTCAAGAACATTATCTATACAGACTAACAACATTATAAAATTTGATAATAACGCCTTAATGCTTATTTATTTATTTATTGTATATATAAAAGACAAAGCCCTCACTGACTCACTGACTGACTCACTCACTCACTCATCACTAATTCTCCCACTTCCCATTTACCTAAGAGGCTGAAATTCGGTACACCGTTTCTTTGGGCATTAAATAGGAAAACCAAGTAGTTTTTATTCTGATCGGGCTTTCGGGCTCCGCCCCAGTGGCTCTGGAGTTTCCCATGTTAACCTTATGAGTAATCATAATTAAATGGAATTAAAGAATCTTAACAGCTGTTTCAATTAAACAAGTTGGTTCTGTTCTATGATGTTCAATAGCATTTAAGTTACAAGGATTACCAACAGGGTGCAGCACTATTATTTTTTTTAATTTATGACACAGCTAATTTGCAACCAAAAGGTGAGTGAGCGTAGCGAACGAACTTCAACCTGGAGGCGAGTTAGCGTAGCGAACAAGCTAACCTGAAGGCAAGTGAGCGCAGCGAACGAGCTCCAACCTAAAGGTGAGTGAGCGTAGCGAACGAACTTCAATCAGGACGTCATTGAGCCATGCGAACGAGCTCATCTTGAAAATAAAGAAGTTAAACGGGGCAAAGCCCGCGGGTACAGCTAGTTATTATTATAATTATAAAATTTGATACTAACGCCTTAATGCTTATTTATTTAATTGTTAGTTTTATTGTTGTTATTGACGAAAGTTGTTCTGAAAAACAGTTGCATTGACAAACTATTGATAAATAAAGACATTGTTATTTAATTATTTTATCCAAAAGATGAGTAAGGGATGAGTGTAGAATGAAGGGAGATTCATTGTAGAGCTTTACTGACTAATAACAGCTGTTTCATTAGCCAGGCCCATTTAGTAGGCCAATAATTAAAAGGACAGCTGGGTCCAGTTTAAACCATTTTACTATGGACAAAAAGAATTAAATATAGACTGTCAGCCGTGCTGCGGTTACCATGGTTACCATAGGTTCTGGCGCACACCGCTTGGAGCGCCGTGTAGCTACGAAGCGCGTACGCCCAAGGCCACACTAAAAAAACAGGCCGTAATGCTCGCCAAGCATGACGTCACGATAGAAGACGGCTATGACGTATAAGTACTTATTTATTTATTTTCCAATGAAAGATTAAAACAAGTAGCTGATCACAAACGGCAAAATTACGTCATTGCCGTCTTCTATCGTGACGTCATGCTGGACGAGCATTACGGCCTGTTTTTTTTAGTGTGGCCTTGGTACGCCGTAACTACATGGCGCTCCAAGTGGTGTGCGCCAGAACCTATGGTAACCGCAGCACAGCTGATGGTCTATATGTAATTCTTTTTGTCTATGATTTTATACAATTTTCTCAGATAAAACCGGCAACCTTTTGGTTACTAGACGAGCACTATGAACGGCACAGCTACAAAAATATTAGGGGTAGCTTTTACATTTAAGAACGTACAGTATTTCATATTTGGGGTCTCTATTAGGCCGCGGCGTTGGTGTGTGGCAACTTCATGCATATTGCCATGGTAACAACAGAAATAACAAAAGTGTAAACATAAACATTGCCTATACCATAGGCAAAAAGAAATAAATATATACTGTCAGCCGTGCTGCAGTTACCATGGTTACCATAGGTTCTGGCGCACACCGCTTGGAGCGCCGTGTAGTTACGTAGAGCGTACGCCGTAACTACACGGCGCTCCCAGTGATGTGCGTCAGAACCTATGGTAACCGCAGCACAGCGGTATTTAATTCTTTTTGTCTATGCCTATACCAAAGCCCCACTCCGAAAAAAGGGCCATTCTGCAGCGCGGGCAGCGCAACACTACGTCACAGTGGTGGACAGTTGTACTAAAATCATACCGTTAAAATCTGACAAACAGCCAGCTTATTTACCTTTAACATATGCGATATGCCGTGAATCTATCAACATCAACAGTGAATTTCAACATCCATGCATTTCAAACTACAATTATTGTTATTATAACTCATTCATCAAATAAATACTTAAGCAGAGGAGTAATTTGAAAATAATATTTGTAATCTATATTTTGTCAAAAAATCAATATGTTGCTCATTTCAACAAAAAGCAACAATTATTGTACTACTCAGAATAAGGTATTCAAACCAATTTAGCTTAATTGTTTAGCGTAATCCCGAGATCATAATCGGACGAACCAAAAATCTTTTAAATTTTGTGTTTGTAAAAAATAATATATTATTCTTTTTTGTCGCATTAGTTAAGATAATTCAGGAGTCGTACAAATGCTGTGTTTTAAGACATTGTTTTCAGTGAAAACCATTCTCAAGATCTAACAGTTCCAAGGTCTTTTAAAATTAAAATCAAACCGTTATGAAATGCTAAACAAAATAAAACAGTTACAACTATGTACATAATGGAAACCAAAGAAAAATACTTAAATACTTAGACGCAGTAAGCTAAACACAAGTGTCATTATACATTCGTAAGCATAAAGACATCATTAGCTCGGCTTTGAGTCCCAGTGAAAAATAGGGTCAAGTAGTTGTAAAAACAAGGTTGCCACTAAGGTTACCTCCCGCTATCTCCGCGTCCCCATATCTCCGTGTACCGCTATCTCCGAATTTCAGAGTGACCCCTATAATCCTCGGTTACTTCCTGCTTTTAGACTTTCCAAACCTAACCTAACCTAACTTAACTTAACTTAACTTAACTTAACCTAACCTAACCTAACCTAACCTGACCTAACCTAACCTAACCCACGGGTTAAATTTTCATCAAATCTTCCATCCACGGGGCTTCGCAGCCGTGGATGCAATGACAGCTAACAACACAGTCAGTGACTGGATTATAAGGGTCACTCAAGAATTCGGAGATAGCGGGACAGATTTGGGTTCGGAGATATCGGAACGTGGAGATAGTGGGAGCACACGGCCACTAAAGAGGACTTCCACAGACGAACAGCAATACCGAAAACATTTCTTAATAATCCCACAAATATGCTATAGTACTGTTTGAGTAAACATTTTCAATTTCCAGTTTTGAGTGGGAATGTCAATTTTTAATCCACCTGAACCCAAAAATTGGTTTTCGAAGTGGTGAGTGTGTGTATATTTGTATGAACAGAATTTTGATGAAATTCGGCATGTGGGAACTAATAGTCCATGGTATCTTCAGTTCGTTTTCTTTCTTTTTTTATTCGTTTTAACCTGGTTTTAACGGTCATTTCCCCACAAAAAGGGAGAAAACACGAAAAAATTTGAAAATTTTCACGAAATTGCTTAAACGGTTATTTCTCACGAAAGCGTTTATGTTTCTCTCTTACCAAAATGCCAACGCCGTAGACACTGTCAAAAAATGACAAACAAAGAGAGAAGAAAGTTTTAGAGGAGTTTTAGGAAATTTTAGAATATGAAGTCTAAACTCCTTATTTTACTAAATTATCTATCTATAACGTCTTTATTTACTGAATTCTCTATTCAAACCACACCAAGAAAATCCAACACCACGAAATAGAAAATCATCATATTTTAATCTTTTTATTAATTGCATAATTATTAACTATTATTTTCACTTAAGCCAGAACGGAGGCAAGAGAAAATAGAAAATAAATTATTAAAATTCTTGAAACTGAGATTAACACGGAAATAGAAAAGCAGGAAGGGAAAGGAAGTGAATATAAATTGGCGGAGGGAAATGGGTCGGTAATTGATTCCTCGAGTTTTCGCGCCTCGCGGTCTGTCGCAACAATACTCGATACTCGCTGATCAGCTGTGAGGGTGAGTGGAGGGGGTATCAGGTGTGCAACAATGGGAGTGACCGACGCGGCGAGGTCACCAATGACGTCAATGGTCATGTGATCTGTCTATGGACCGTGTTCCAGCCGCCTGTGTGGCACGATCTTGTTTCCTCTATGAGATTTTATCCCAAATATGACACATTTTGCCTGAGAGTTAAACAGTTTTTGTTTCTTCCCTTTCCTAAGTCTACATTATCATCATCACTATAATTTAAGATGAGGACGTTTACGTTGCTAGGTGCGTATTTTAACCCAATTATGAGTGTGATGCCTTGTGTATGTTTAGCTTTGTTACTGACTAGTCAGGACCATTTATTAAAAGCCCAATGTTCAAGGACAGCTGGGTCCAGTCACAGAAAACATACTAATGTTTTCTGTGGTCCAGTATCGAACAATCAAAAAACTACAAACTTCGCCGTCACTTACAGCATCATTTCACCTGTTTAGGCTATTTCAATTTATAAATTAACATTTTAAATTAATATATATCTACGCACAATTTTACAATTTTATGAAAAAAAACTATTGTTTTACTATTGTGACTATTGTTATTGTTGACTATTGTTTTGCAGTAACTTTTTGTGACGAATTGTGGTACTTCGGCTTATTTGGGTTCGCATGGAATTCGGCATTGAATAACCTTTCGAAACTTTTTGCAAATGACATTTTCTAGTAGTCTACTCTTGGTAATTCTAACATTCGATACCACTCATTTTGATACACTCGGTATTTCGAAGTCCACGCAGAGGGCAGGCCCTGCACACACCGGAGTGATACTTTATCGCTGGAGTGGCACGATACAATTCCTAGAATTTTATTTGCGATACTTGGGCGATAATATCGCAGTGGAAACAAGTGATTCCACACCAGAGTGGGAAAAGAGACGCACGGGAAAGCCAGTACACCTCGGGGGAGCTAGGACCGGTGGATGTGAGACTCTAAGATGTAAAAGTGTTGTTTGTTAGTGTATCGCTATTTTGTGTGTAGGGCTTTAATTCGAAAGTTCGTCGGTAGAATTTTATCTCACTTCAAAGAGACGGAGGTGAATTAATTTATAGATTTATTCCTGACCATTAATGCTTAATCTTCCTAGAGCATTATACATCGATGGTCATAAAAGTAAACAATATATCCTGACACAAAAAAGGCTCGGATGACAACTGATTTCTGCAATTATTAAACAAAGAAACGATACGCTAGACCGAAAATCGTGAAATCATCTCGTCCATAATGGTTTGGTCGACAAAACACTCCTCTTAATGCAAACATGAAACTTCAATTTTTTCTGCCAAAAACGACATGAAAGTTGCAGCCGCGTACTAAGTGAATGCGAATGTCCGTATGTTGGTAGTTCATCGCAAGTCCCTCCAAATAACCTACATTTGAAGGCAACAAATAACAGGGAGGCCAGGAATAACTAATGTCAACTTTGAAAACAAAAAGCTCAACTAACGGTTGCATACGAACAGATAATCGCTCGTTGGCTGTCGGCGAAGTGTCCATGCGTTCAATATTCTTTACGTCAAATTGGTACCCCCCCCCTCAACTAACAGCACATCAGTAAGAAAGTAGAGCGATTTCGCGTAGTAGCGTGGACACATTGTCAACACATTCTAGACTGTGAGTTGGGGAAAGTGGCTTTGCACAGTGCATTTCTTCACGTTAACATACGCTGTGGTATTGCGACCATGAGGGCAAGCAGGTAGCTGACCTAATTACAAGACTATTTCGAATTAATACCCCGCTGCAGCAAACCTGCAGACTACGCGAATTTCCATTCACCTAAACGGATTTTCACTAAAGTATTTTCCTATAATTGTCACTATAACTCCCTATTTTAGGTTTAAAGAGTGACTAGGTTTGCTGCTACAAGGAAGGGAAACAATATTTTTGGTATAATTGTAACAGTATAGTAATTAGAAAAATGTGATCATAGTATCCATAAACAATAAAACTTAGGCAGTTGATTTTTTTCTCCATAAAAATTACATGGAAATTTCGAATTTTTTGTTTATTCTAAATTTCCCCCGTACAGTGAGCAACATTATTTGATTTTTGAGCTCAACACAATGGCTGTAACAAATATTTGTCGTTTCCACGTTCTAAGGTTAAAAAAGATACTATTCAGTACAACCATATACATCCCATGGACCAGCAGTTTTCATTTTTTTTTATTAAAAAATAAGATAGTTGTGTAAGGCAGTCACAGAATGCGATGGTGTCTAAAATGCTACGTTCTAACTTATTTTTTTGTTTCTGACATAGTTGATGGGTCATAAGAGAGAGACTTACTCACAATAAGTTTTTCCATCAGTTTGACTTAGAACAGAATCGTGTATTCGACAGAAATTTGTAAAGATCACCACCATCTGTCTTTGGCTCACAACTACGACGATTTTGGTTTTAAAAACTGGGGACAACTTTAACATGGAAAAGGAATGTCTAGTAAAAGCAAGACTTCGCATCTCATTGTACATTTTTAAGCTCGTTTTTCGTGTCTAGTTCATGTTGGGTGACACTGATCGATTTTGTCGACGAAATTTTGTTTCTATTGTTTTAGAGTTAATTTCATGATTTGTGCTTTACTGTTTGGCTATAATCTAGCTAGGGAACAAGTTATTGTTTACGATTAGATTGTTTTATTTGGCTAAACAGGGTTTTAAAAGGCTGAAATAACAGGAAAGAAATTGTAAACAAAGCACGATCCCTCCAGTGCACCGGACAGAACTAACAATAAAATTGGTTTGCTTCAGCTGTTCCATTAGGATGAGTAATCTACTAAAGGAGTATGTTTTATAATGGTTTTATCCATGGTAAAAGTACGTGGTAAGCTTATTTATTCTGTGGTGCCATTAATAAAACAAAATACGACGACCTTTTTAACCATTGATGTTAGACCCAGCTGTTTTTGCTTTACACTTACTAGTATAGTTTCTAGTAGCATGCACAACCAAAGCTACCACTGTAGTAAGAAATAAGATATAACTTACAGAATCGTCAGCAAATGCAATTTACCTGCAACAAAAGAACTTTTAAGAGTTACGGTACACACTGTGCAGGGTAAAAGAAATGAAATCTTACACTTGGATCCATCTAGCAGACCCAGACAAACTATAACAAAATTATAGGCCCCAAATATATTAATATCCCCGCCGCAGCAACCCTGCAACCAAGCGAATATCCATTTGTGTGATTGGAATTACTAAAATAATTACACAAACAGGTTATAGTTATTCCCCATTTAATTTACATTAGATTTATCGAGTAACGAGTACGTAGGTTTGCTGCGACGGGAAGGGAAAAAGTATATTTCGTAAAACATTAACAATATAGGATAAAATAACTTAATTTCTCAAATTTGATTTAAATATATCTGTAAACAAGTATGCAACAGATTTTCTTTTATACATAAGAATAAACTTGGCAATTTTGAATGTAACTTACAGGTTTTTGGAATTTTCTCCGTAACCTTAAATTGTACAACAAGGATCTTAGGTACAACATTGTTTTTTACAATAATTGTAATATTAAAATTGAGCATTCCCATTTTTTTGCGTAAAAAATTACTGTTGGACAGCTAGAGTCATATAAAGAAATCTCCAATGTACAGTTTACTTAGATACGTTGTTATGCCAAACATTTATTTAATGATATCATGTTTAAGATGATTTCTTAAACAAACTGTACAACATAAAACGTGTACTAATGAACTCAGATAAACAAATTCAACAATCTGCAATCGTTCCAAGACTTATTGTTATACAGTATCATAAGTTTGATTATGCTATCTTGTAAGATAATTACTCAAATAAACTGTACAACATAAAACGTGTAATAAAGATGTCAGATAAACTAATTCAACAATCTGCAATGGTTCCAAAACGTATAGTTATATCATAAGTTTGATAATGATATCTTGTAAGATAATTACTCAAACAAACTGTACAACATATAACGTGTAATAAAGAGGTCAGATAAACTAATTCAACAAGCTGCAATGGTTCCAAAACGTATTGTTATATCATAAGTTTGATAATGATATCTTGTAAGATAATTACTCAAACAAACTGTTCAACAAAAAACGTGTAATAAAGATGTCAGATAAACTAATTGAACAATCTGCAATGGTTCCAAAACGTATCGTTATATCATAAGTTTGATAATGCTATCTTGTAAGATAATTACTCAAACAAACTGTACAACATAAAACGTGTACTAATGAGCTCATATAAACAAATTCAACAATCTGCAATGGTTCCAAAACGTATTGTTATATCATAAATTTGATTATGATATCTTGTAAGATAATTACTCAAACAAACTTTACAACATAAAACGTGTACTAATGAGATCAGATAAGCCAATTCAACAATCTGTAATGGTTCCAAAACGTATTGTTATGTCATAAATTTGATTATGCTATCTTGTAAGAGAATTACTTAAACAAACAGTGAAACGTAAAACGTGTAATAATGAGCTCCGGCAAACTAATTCATATCTGCAATGGTTTAAACACTTCCTAGCCACCTCCGAAGAATTCCACAGCAAAAGCTGTGCCAAGCAAGGTTATGTTTGCTAACCAACGGAAATAGTGGAAAGAAAGAAAGATACAGTATCATTACTTGATAACAACTTCCTGACATTCAGAAGCACGAGTTTGTTAGTACGTCTGTTTGATAGATACAGCGCCCCCGTCACAGCAAACATGCAGTTCTGTTATATTAGAAGGTTTATTATTTTCTATGGTGGTATAAGTTTAAAACTTTATTTACAACTAAGCTAATATTACCATGCTTCGCAACGTGAAGAGAGCGCGGAAACAAAAAATGTGGCTCTTTAATTCCGCTGTATGAAATAGTTACACGTTCATAATTTATTTTAAAATCAAAACTTAATTTTACCGCTTAGAATGCAATTATTAAATTTAAGTAAGGAGTTTAAATGTCCTAATCTACCCAGTACAGGGCATAAGTGATACTCATGCGTGTGGAGTTTTGGTCTAGTAGTCTGGAGCACGGGGCTTCAGACCCCAAGGTCTGTGGTTCAAATCCCGCAAATCACCAATGGATTTTGCCACAACCCACTTAGACTAGCCTGAAGTAAAGTGTGTATTTTTAGTAAAATATTAGTATCTTTGTATAAAATAAATTAATTTGCCAAGTTTGATAAAAAATATTTCCATAAACAAGCATACTACAAAACTTTACAATATTCTCAATAAGAATAAAATGAAATTTTTAATTTGCAATTCTTAAAATTTTTTCCACCACCAATAGCCGTACAAAAACACTTGGTATACTAAATTATTTGTTTTAAGGTCTCTAAAATGGTCTAGAGATAAATTGGGAAATAATGTGTTTTGAGAGTCAAAAATTAGAAAACCCAAGTTATACCCTATAAATTCCCCGTAAAGCCCTGTTCCCGTGGTCCGATCATGCTGGTTTGCGAACTCTTTCAAGTTTATCCCGTCTTACACATTCAAACCAAATTTCATCAAAATCGGACAAAAGTTACTCAAGTTATCGAGTTCACGGACGTATTATATATATATATACATATATAAAAATTTGAACGAATGGTGTTTTTGGCCTCTAGAGACAACAAAAAGAAAAATTAAATCGGTCCTGGGTCCAGGTCTTACCATGAGTACTACGGTAATAGCTTATTCCCTATATGGGAAATTCGCTAAAAAAAATATCGGATCCAGGTTTTACCTTGCCACCTATGGTAATACAGTAGCTACTTCCCCATAGGGGAAATTCGCTAATAAAAACTTTTACTACCTTTAATGAAACATGCCCCTATTTTAGTGGGTTCACAAACACTCAAACCTTGGTGGTTTTGTGACGTTGCAATTTGGAAACCACTAATTCAAACTGTGAAATTTTCTTCACGTCAGAACTCACGTAGAATTGTTACATAGACGTTGGACGCTACGTACTACAGCGTGTGACGTCAAACTAAACACGTGTAACGTCTCGACACGGTCTGTTTGTCTGGTCTGTGACGTCAACACTCAACTGGTAGATTGTGTTACGGTCACCACTACATCTGTACTGATCATGTCTCTGGATATACTTTGAGACACAAACTCCTTAGTCAGCATATGATTTTAGAATTGTTTAAGTAAATAGGAAAAACATTATTCTTGAATATTGCAAGTAAGCTACTTTTTTGGCATTTTCCATATAGGAAATAAATAAACTATTGTAGATCCCGTAGAAGGATCTAGACCGGGATTGATTTACTTGTTTTAATGTCCCAGAGGCCAAAAACACCATCCGTTCAAAGTCATATAAGCATTTCGCCTATGTGTGTATCTCTAAGCCAATAATAACTCGAGTAAAAGAATATGTTTTGTAAACAACGTGTATACCTACGTTTATTTAAACTATTTCGCGAACCAGCATGATCGGGCAGAGCGAATGGAGTTTATGGGGTAAAAATGTAATCTTCCCAATTTTGCCCCTCAAACATAATATTTCTTAGTTTATTCCTAAATAATTTTTTATAGCTTTTCAAACAAACAATGTTAACATATTGAATCGTTGTTGAATGCCTAATGATTATGGAGAAAATATTAATACCCCCGCAGCAGCAAACTTGTCGACTAAGCGAATTTCTATCTGCCTGAATTGATTTTCATTTAAATCTATTTTTAAATAACATTAGGTTTAACGAGTACCTCGGTTTGCTGCTACAGGGAAACTAATAGAGTGTGTTTTATAGTAAAATACCAGTAGCTGAGTATAAAATAAATCAATTTACCAAGTTTGATCAAAATATATCAATAAACAAGCAATATTCTCCTTAAGAATAGCATGAGAATTTTAAATTTAAAATTTTTTGAATTTTCTCCGTTTCCAATAACCGTACAAAAACACTTTGATATACTAAATTATTTGTATTTTAAGCTCTTAATTTTGTGTTTTGAGGGTAAAAAATGAGAAAACCCATTTTTACCCCATAAAACTAACCCGTAAAACCCCATTCCCATAGTCCGATCATGGTGGTTCGCCAACTCAAATACAGTATATGAACATTTGAAAGGACGGTGTTTTTGGTCTCTGGGGACATTAAAATTAAAAGAGTAAATCGGCCCCGGGCCTAAGTCTTAAAATGAGACCTACGGTAATAGCTACTTCCCTATAGGAAAATTCACTAAAAACCATGAATTAAAAATTTCCATACTTTAGCCTGCTTGTTTATGGATACATTTTAATCACATTCCGTTAATTAATTAATTTTGCTGTTAAATAAATTTGCTAAAAAACACGCTTTATAACACCTCCTATAACAGAAAACCTACATACTCAATCAACGTTATTAAAGTAGCGAATAAATTTGACATTTAATTAAATATTTTAGTGTAAGTCTAATCAGACAAATGGAATTTTATACAAATCAGAACACATGTGTTGTCTGCAGCTCTTTACACACATACAACACACACACATACCAATTCACAGACATGTGACATCAAATCCACTTCGTTGAGTTTAGAGGCCCCAAAACATATACCGCATTTTTTCAAAAAAATTTTGCAAAAATTTCGACGAAAACAAACCTTGATTGATGCTTGTTTATGTAAGAAATAAACATTGTATTAATCATACATTTATAGTCACTATTTGATTGATTAACTGGAATCTCCGTTGGGAAACTAAACTTTAAACCCTTCTTGACATAAAACGAATGATTAATTTTAATGTATTCTTGTACGAGCACGCGAAAACACAATGTTGAGTCTTATTTACAAGAAATGTCTGATAACACTAAAAGCCGAGCAGACAACAATCCAACAATGCATTTCACCAGGTAATTAAATAAAAGAAGCAGGTTTGCCAACTTTTGAGCTTACCTTAGTAGATTTCCCATCCTTATGGAACAGCTGAAGTCAAATTTTATTGTTAGTTCTGTCCGGTGTACTGTAGAGTCGTGTTTTGTTTACAATTAGTTTCTTGCTATTTCAGTAATTTAAAACCTCGCTTAACCAAATAAAACTATCTAATCATAAACAATAACTGGTCTACTAGCTATATAACCAGTGAGGCACAAATCATGAGAAACTAACCCTAAAATAATATAAACAAATTGTAAACAAAACACAACATACAGTAAACCAGACAGAACTAACAATAAAATTAGCTTCAGCTGTTCCATAAGGATGGGAAATCTACTGAGGAGTATGTTTTATCCATGACGGTACGTACGGTACAAAACGTACAACTAAGCTAAAATATTATCAACTAGCTGTACCCGCGGGCTTTGCCCCGTTTTACTTAATAAGTGAGCTCGTTCGCATGGATCAATCACGTCCTGGTTGAAGTTCGTTCGCTGCGCTCACTCACCTTTAGGTTGGAGCTCGTTCGCTGCGCTCACTTGCCTTCAGGTTAGCTCGTTCGCTACGCTAACTCGCCTCCAGGTTGAAGTTCGTTCACTACGCTCACTCACCTTTTGGTTGCAAATTAGCTGTTGTCATAAATTAAAAAAAAATAATAGTGCTGCACCCTGTTGTTAATCCTTGTAACTTTAATGCTATTGCACATCATAGAACCTTTGACTATCCAATAGTCAATGATAGAACAGAACCAACTTGTTTAATTGAAACAGCTGTTAAGATTCATTAATTCCATTTAAATATGAGTACTCATAAGGTTAACATGGGAAACTCCAGAGCCACTGGGGCGGAGCCCGAGAGTCCGATCAGAATAAAAACAACTTAGTATTCCTATTTAATGCCTAAAGAATCAGTGTACCGAATTTCAGCCTCCTAGGTAAATGGGAAGTGGCAGAATTAGTGATGAGTGAATGAGTGAGTGAGTCAGTCAGTGAGGGCTTTGCCTTTTAGCGAATTTCCCATATAGGGAATAAGCTATTACCGTAGTACTCATGGTAAGACCTGGACCCGGGACCGATTTAATTTTTCATTTTGAGGTCCCTAGAGGCCAAAAACACCATCCGTTCAAATTCATATATATATATATATATATATATATATATATATATATGTGTGTGTGTGTGTGTCCGTTAGCGCGATAACTCGGGCAAAAATGATCCGATTTTGATGAAATTTGGTACAAACGTGTAAACCTACGTTTATTCGAACGAGTTCGCGATCCAGCATAATCGGACCATGGGAACGGGGGTTTGTGGGGGGTTTTATGGGGTAAAAATGGGTTTTTCCCATTTTTGACCCTAAAAACAAAAAAATGTTGCAATTTCTTTCTAAACCGTTTTGTAGAGCTTAAAAAAAGAAATAATTTAGTATATTGAAGCGCTGTTGTATGCCTAACGGTCACGGAGAAAATTCAAAAATAGTGTAATTTAAAATTCCCATGTTATTCTTATGGAGAAAATGAAAATTGTTGTAGTTTACTTGTTTATGGATATATATTGATAAAATTTGGCAAATTTATTTATTTCATCCTATACTATTGACGTATGGTCAAAAAACACTTTTTACCTTCTCCGTAGCAGCAAACCTAAGCACTCGTTAAATCTAATGTTATTTAAATAGTGAATAAATATGTCTTATTTATGGAAATATTTTAGTAAAAATGTAATCAGACAAGTTGAAATTCGCTTAGTCTGCAGGTTTGCTGCGGCGGTGGTATTATATATATAGATTATCTTTCGAATGCATGCCGAGTATTCGTTAAGACTTTGGTAAGTAAAGGACCTCAGCTTGACACTGCCCTACAATACTAGGGTAACAACATATTATTCGGTAGAAAAATCGTTAGATTTTAAAATCAAAATCCTGCCCAATTTTCACACACAAAATAAGTTCATTACTTATTACCGGTCCTTCATATTTTACCCTAAAAGGGATTGAGGGCGTCATTAAAACATAAAATCACTTATATACACATATACAACATACAATTAACATAAAATTAACTTAAAATTAACATAAAATTAACATATAATTAACATTTAATTAAAACTGAGGCTGTGGACAGGCCTAATAGAGGCCTACGAATGTTATTTTGACATTCATCTATACTTATTTAATACGCAATCAGGTTTTTTGTGACAATTACTCCTCCAAAACTACTGAACCGATTTACATGTTTAAGCAACTAGTTAAAATAAAATACCCAACAGTTAAAAATCACTCAATGACCCAAGACTTACCTGATTGTTCCCAACAAACTGCATCATGTCCGCGATGTCCACGACCCACCGCAACTGTACCATCGTAGGGACTGACCCGACTGATACCAACACTGACCTTACCTGGACTGATAACAGGGGTGAAGGTCACGGCGGGCGTGTGTTGACCGGCGATACGTGAGTTGGACAGCTGCCTTATCTACAGGGGGAGTTTCAAACAATCCAAGAGTTGAGGGAATTCCAAGGTAATTCGACCACAGATGAATGCTATAAGAGGAGTAGTTTAGACATTCGGATCTATTTTATGGCTGAAACCTCTCACACAAGCTTACAAAGATTTTTAACGACTTTGATGCCGTTGAATAAAGTTAGTTTCAAACAATTCAAGAGTTGAGGGAATTTCAAGGTAATTCGACCACAGATGAATGCTATAAGAGGAGTAGTTTGGACATTTAAATCAGTTTTATGACTGAAACCTCTCACACAAGCTTACAAATATTTTTTTACGATTTTGATGTTGAATAAAGTTAGTTTCAAACAATTCATCAGTTGAGGGAATTCCAAGGTAATTCGACAACAGATGAATGCTATAAGAGCAGTACTTTGGACATTGAGATCTATTTTATAACTGAAACCTCTCAAACAAGCTTACAAATATTTTTTTACGATTTTGATGCTGCCTTATCTACAGGGGGAGTTTCAAACAATCCAAGAGTTGAGGGAATTCCAAGGTAATTCGACCACAGATGCTATAAGAGGAGTAGTTTGGACATTGAGATCTATGTTATGACTGAAAGCTCTGACACAAGCTTACAAAGATTTCCTACGACTTTGATGCCGTTGAATGAAGTTTGAAACAAAATGTCCAGAAAGTCATTATTACATACATCGTATGGCTTAAAATTCAGCCCCCAAGTAATGTAAACAAAAGTGTATACGTAAAGTGTACCAGCGTCATAGTAAAATACCCCCGCCACAGGAAACCTGCAGAATAAGCGAATTTCCATTCCACTGATTGGATTTACACTAAAGTATCTCCTGGCACATTTATTCACTATTTAAATCGCTTTAGTTTAACAAGTACGGTTTGCTGCAACAGGGAGGGGAAAAGTGTTTTTTGTAAAATGTTAATAGTTTAGTATGAAATAAATGCATTTTCCAGATTTGATAAAAATATGTTCATAAACAAGGAAACTACAACAGTTTACTTATTCTCCATAAGAATAACATGGGAATTTTAAATTTACAATTTTTTTTAATTTTCTCCGTAACGATTAAGCACATACCAACACGTCCTAAAAATATTGCTTCCAACGGAAACATTAGCAATGTTTAAAAAATTTTGTTGGAACCACAATTTGAAAACAAGTATATAACTATTAATTTACTGTTCCAAGAACTTCATTAAATGGGATTCCTGAATATATTACGTAATCATAAACGTAATAAATAACTGTTGCATAAACAAGACCAACGAAAATAACACATTTTGAATAATATAGAGATTGAATAAAGCGGGTCAATTTGGCAAGAAAACTTGTCCAAAATTACGTCGCGAAACAAACAGGCCGGACTGGTTCTTAAATCATACAGTATTTTTGATCGGTTTTTTTTTAGAAAAAACTATTCACCGTTGTGATCAAGATAAAACATTTCAGCTCGATTAGGAAATGGTATTCACTAGAGATCGTGCACTGGCACAGTTTATAAAAATGTTAAAAGCATGTTATGTTAAAAGCGCAACATTTTAAGTCGAAATCACTTCCACTACAAATACCGTCCTTACAACATGCTAATAACCAACTGTTTAATCTTGTTGTTTCTGTAAATATTAGGAAACTACTGAAATCTATATATAAAGCCAAAAGTACCCATGAACCCATGAGAAAACTACAAGTCACACCCCCATAAACCATATACTTAAAATGTTCGTCATGACGAGAAACCTTGCGCAAAATTATTTCATCCATTATTTCATCAATTGCCCTATAAGGTCGTAATTGCTTTCCAAAGGGAACTTTCCATTTACCTAATGTTAAAAATACCTCAGCTGTTATTATTTATTTGTATTACCATTACTGTATTCTGTTTTGTTTATTTCATCTTAACTTAACCAATCAATAGTTTTATTAATACTAATGTAGTAAAACGGGATGGAGCCCGTGGGTAACAGCTAGTATATTTAACTGCAATATTCAATAACAAAATAAGTCATATGAAGCATCACTAACGAATCTTCATAATTGTATACTGTACCAAATTGCATAACTAAATCCCTAACAGTTTTTAATGTATGAATTAAATCACAAAAAGTGCAGACATCTCACTAACGAGTCTTAGAAAAAAAAATTGTATTCTTGATTTCGTGTTATTTTGACCCTTTAACTCAGTTCCTAAATTGTGTGTGTGTGTTAAATATTGCCTGTTCTCAGTTATTAAAATATAGATTCAAACTTATCACAAACTGTCAAATCTAACCTAGAATAAGAGAGACGCATTTATCATACTCAAAGGTAACTTTTAATACTTTTAACTGTAATGGCAACCATACGACGGTAGACATTTCAACACAAACACCCATGAAAACAGGATTAACATGAAAAATGTGTATAATGAAAATTGAAAAGTATATTTTCACTTTCAAATGAAGTGTTAAAACACAATCGCCATTTCTGTAGTTTATTAGCACGAATATGTTGCAACCAATGTCGAAGGTCTCATAACTGACAATTTAGGGGTGGAACTACAACAGCAGAGTGGCGCAGTGGAAGCGTGCTGGGCCCATAACCCAGAGGTCCGTGGATCGAAACCACGCTCTGCTACAAACTTTTTGATACAATTTTTTAAATTCTAACAACGAATATAAACTAACATCTTAACACTGACAATAATTTTACAAAAAAAATCATAAAATTGTCCACCAGAAATTACTAACTAATATTTATTTGATATGAAGTAAAACAATCCGTCAAAATATTTTAACATTATTCAAACTAATAACAATAATTAGTTTGTATTGCTTACTATAGAGATTAGTGTAATACAATTGACAGATGGCTTGTTTTCAACTCACGTTACAAGTATTTTGTTTACTTTTTCCTTGTTATTTTGTTCAACCAACATAATTACCTACTTAGCAACTCATAAGGCCTATGTTAAATATTTAAATTTTAAAATTAGTTGTCTAGCAAAATACGAATTTTCCTGAGGTAGTGGCTGTCACCAATCACAATTTTAAGGTCACTATTTCCAAAATTTAGTAAAAATCCTTCCGCTGAATTTTGAGATATAAATATTACAAACAGACAGCTCGAAACAAAGCCCAAGGATAGGATAGGATATTTTATGGTTCAATTGTAGTTGATATTCAATAAATAAAAAAAAAAATATTTAACCAAGTGTAGTAAGCGAGTAGTTTATTGTAAAACTGTACAATTTTACTTTATGAAAGCAGACATCACGTAGTTTAAGTTTTTTTAGCATGAGCTAGGCAGAATTAAAAGGATATAAAATCTTTTTAGATCTACATAAAACTATAATTATTGGTGGAATATTATTATTATATACATTAAAATTCGTTTATGGTTTCTAGACAATATTCAAGGTTTACATTGCAGTTTACAGTCCAAGTCAGCTGTGTTTACAACTTGACCACGCTATCAGCTGTAATTTATGGGTTTGGCCTGTGTTATTTACTGTTATCAAACTGGCGTAACTTGAGGTAGGTTGTGTTTCAAAACTGCAGTTCTGGTCTTATTAGGAGACTTGTAAATTATTTTAGTAAAAGCGATAGTGATGTAAAAGCTTATTAAACTATACAGGGTGTCCCGTAAGTAAACATCCTTACTCCAGGAAATGGTTTTATGGTTCTACGTAAAAAATCAAGAATTAACATTTTCGAAAATCGCATCGTTAACCAATTTTTTGTGTATTTTTTTCATAACATTTGTATCTTTAAATTGTTCTAACCGATCTTTGTGAAACTTTGTATGTATGTTAAGAAGGGACCTGTGTGAGAAGAAAAATCAACAAGATACAAATCAATAGATACAATCATATAAACTAGTCAGCCTAAAAGATCAACTGAAAAGAGTCACAAGGTTTTTTACTCAGGAGAATATCTTTTTATTAAAACACAGGCACCTAAAACAATTTATTTTGGTGTAATATTTCCTTTCTTGTCTTATGGTCTTGTTTTCTGGGGAATTTCTCCTGATTGTAATTTACATAACATTTTTGTTCTTCAAAAAATTAGCCATATGTATAAAGAGTCTTGTAAAGATATTTTTGTAAGCTTAAATATCCTCACTTTGTATAGACTATGCATTTATTAACTTATATTATAATGCTTATGAAAAAATATGTAAAGCGCACATTTAAAAACAGTCAAATCCACAGGTACAACACAAGACGCAATGACGACTTCTACTGTATACTCCTTTTATATATGCTTCTACCGAGCGAGGAGGAATTTCAGTAGAACTGAACGAAGTCCATTTGTGATGGGGTTTAATTTCAACCACCTACCAAACAAAATTAAGGATATACTGGGCACAAAAGTCAAAATTGCTTTGAAGGATTGGCAAAAACTACCTTATTCATAAAACATTTCAGAATTAAAACTCCATTCGGCTTTTTAATTTGGAAGAAGTTACTTTTTTGGAGTGGTCTAAGTTTAGCCCAGGTATGTACACATCGGTAGGCCTAATTTATTGATTTCTTTTTCACCTAAAGTTGTGTCTAGTTCTGGGCTTAGTCTTTGATATTGTAAAGAAACTGGATTGTTTTTTTAATCGACTTTGTTTAGGCGTTGTATATGTTTTTACGGACAATAAATGATTTTATTTGTTTTGATTAGATTTTTTGCTTTAGTGGATTATTAGGTCTACTAATCATTTAATTGCTATTTAATCTACATAATCGGTACTACAGAAAAAAAATAAAGAACTATTTGTAAGAATTTACTTAGTGCATCATATCTACATACTAAAGCTCACAATGCCAAAGTCAACCCTAAAATAAAAACACCAAAGTCAGTAGACTCAAGGACTGAACATGAAACACATTAAAATAAAAACTTTGTTTACAATTGTATGAAATACTTCAAAAGTTATTGGTATTGAGTTTTTAGGATCATGTCTCCCTAAAAAGTCATATAATTAAAATTCTTCAAAAATTACATTCAGATAGAAGAGTATTACATTTAGTATGCCCACTATTTAACTATGATAACATCTATATTATAAAGCCAAAAGTACCCATGAACTTTTGAGAAAACTACAAATCACACCCCCATAAACCATATACTTAAAATGTTCGTCATGACGAGATACCTTGCGCAAAACTATCCATTATTTCTTAAATTGCCCTATAAGGTCGTAATTGCTTTCCAAAGGGAACTTTCCATATACCTAATGTTAAAAATATTCTTTCAATTTATTACCTTTGATTAATAATCAGGTGAGATTATTTGTACTGTTTTCTGTTTGGTTTATTTCAGCTTATCCTAACCAATCAATAGTGTTTTTTTTTGCGTAGCATATGTAATCTTTGGTTTTATTAATACTTATAAAGTCAAACGGGGTGAAGCCCGTGGGTAACAACTAGTTCAAAATAGCTACGGATTTTAAAATATCAGTTTGCATGATTCACTCACTAAAATCAACTCCGATTATATAAATCAATGATCCGATTTCGATCTAATATCCGATTAATCAGTCGTCTAACCGTACTTCCATACGGACCCAATCGTTTAGTAAGGTTTTTACACACTGCCGAGGCCAGTGGTAATTTCTCCAAATAATCACACAGTATAATGGACAACCTTCGATTAATCACATATAATTTGTAAAGCTCACAGTGATTCGTGAACCTTGTAATTCGCCGCCCGGTTTCATTGACGGGTGTTTGGCGAATTCGTAGACTTTTAATCCGTATGCGGCGAATATTACTCGAGGTTTGTAGTGAAAATTTCATGGTAAACAATTCTGGGAAATACAGAAATTGCTCAGTTTTAAATGTAACCTACAACCATGCAGTGTGTATAATCAAACACATCCCATTAATTTATTTGTCAACGGTAAGGTCAATATAACAATATATCTTACTAATATTATAAATGTAAAAGTTTGTGTGTTTGTTTGAAGTTAAATCACGCATTAATCACGCAGTAACGGGGATTGGGCTGAAATTTATTTCGGGCTCCGAAAGGATGTTTTCTTCTTCCTAAAAAAAAAAAAAAAAAACACAAAGGCCATAAAAGACTAGAAAATATCCCTGCCGCTGCAATCCTGCAAACTAAGCGAATTACCATGTATGTCTGATTGTATTTTCACTAAAATATCTCCTTAGAAATATCACATTCATTCCCTATTAAAATAATAGTTTAACAACTATGTACTGTACTTAGATTTGCTGCTACAGGGAAGGTAATGTGATATTTCAGAAAATCTTAATAGTTTGGTATCAAATGAATAGATTTTCCAAATTTGATGAAAATTTGTTTACAAACTACAACTGTTTAATTTTTCTCCATAAGAATAACATGGGAGTTTTAAATTGTCAGTATTTTATTTTTTCCCCAACCATTAAGAGCATTATTATGAATCAATAAACTAAATTATTTGTTAATAGTTTGGAAAAAGGGAAACCCTAATTTATTACGTTTATGGGTTTAAACGGGTGGTGTTTTTTGGCCTCTGAGGACCTCAAAACAAAAAAGTAAATCGGTCCCGGCTGTAGGTCTTACTATGAGACATACAGTAATAGCATATTCCCTACATGGGAAATTCAAAAGGGACTCTAGTTCGAAATCTAGGTCTTACCAAAGTAAAAATTTGGACCTTTTCTATTAATTCACTAACACTAGTGGAATGTGTTTAGGGTTTTCTAACTCTATACTAACCTAACCTAACCAAAGTTTAATTTACTACCACTTCCATTGCTAATAATCTGACGCTCTAAAAACTAGATGCCGTGAAAAGGCCCACAGATTGATACAAAGACTTCACTAACAATCAATCATCTTGGAGAATTTCGCTAACAAATTGAGCATAATTCAACTAGAAGCACAAGAGGAGCAACGCAACGCTCTGTGTTATCAGTCGTTACTTATCAGTAATAGTGTGGGACGAATGATAATGATAACAACAGGGTCACAGCTACTGTCGACAGGAGTTGCATACTATCAAACTATTGACACCAATGGAATAATAATAGAACAGGATGTAATCAGGTGAAGAATTTTAAATCTTTTATAAGCTATTTTAGAAAAAATTGGTTGTCAATTATATTCCTGATTTCTTTTTGGTCATTGATCGGACAGCTTTAGTTTTATTGGCTGTAACTGGTGATTTCCAATATAAACTACCTTTACTAGCTTAAATCCGATTTTAAAAATTCATAGTTAAAAAATATACATTAACGGCACAACACACATACTTCTCACAAGGTTTCGAAAACAATCTTTTTTATTCAGATTTCTACCCAAAATTCGTGCTCGAAAGTGTTAACGAAAACAATACTTTCTACATATATTACTCGTAGAGGGGAGAAAAAAATTAAACAGAACTAAATGTAATAAAATATGGTTTAAAGACCAATTTAATCAAGTGTTATGCTATGCTGATACTGGGCGTCACATATTTATTTTAGTTGCATAACAAATTTAATATAATCGTATAAATCACATACAACCTTATATACTGTAACAGTTTTGAAGGTAACCAAAATCAATTTGTTACAAGAATTAAGTTTGCATAACTGACATACAAATTTTGATTAGAATACAGTATTGGGTTAGCTGAGTTTTGTCGCTGGTTCGATTTCAAGCGAAATCGTTTCCAACCCAGATGTCATCTACCGCTTTTAATAATTAATAGTGCTATCTATATCGATATGCTTATAACGATCGACATTATATAGTAACAAGTCCAGGGTTTAAGCAGTTTCTCTTACAAACAATTTAAAATATGTCAAAGTTAACCACCAAATAAAATCTATGTACTGTACTTAGAGCCATTTTCACGAATGAATGAAATTATCTATGCCCAAGAAACGTTGTATGATATTTTAGGAGCCGGTAACTTTGGGATCTAAAATGGTTTTTAAAATTGTTGATATAATCAAAAGCATAGTTTAGTCCAACAATAGGTAGCATAGATGCCATTCACCTGATATTTAAACTCAGCTTCTGAGTCAGCTGATAAGATAGTGCATTGTTTGAGGACAAAACTCATCCATTGGTAAACACTGTGACGCAAATGTCTTATCTATTTTCTTATCACTGTCAACACTGAAGAGACTTTAGTCAACCAGTTTCAATCATTGGTCTATAGTTCAATCTAGTTTTTTAAAGAAAATTGTCTGCAGTTCTGTGGGAATCAAGAACAACTTCCCAGTAAAACAGCTGATCTCATTCATTCAAAGCTACTCAAAGCACTTATCTTTGTCTAAAATATGCACTGGGTGTGTCAGCGTTATAGACTTTAATCAACTCGGCATGTAAATGTAATGAATTACTAAAACCATAGATAAAAAATACTCCCTGAGTGTTGGTTAGTCTAGATATGCTATTGCTATACTTCGATGGCTAAACCCCACAGTAATATTTAACAGAGATATATAATGTTTTCAATCATAAAACCAAACTTTGAACATGAAAAATTTAATTTTCAAAAATTTCACTTAACTTTTTGTAGAATGTTTTTTCCTACTAGGTGAGAAATTTTAAGATATTGCACCAATTCCCCTTTTTGTACGATTGAATGAATTGACAATATGCTGTAGTTTCTACCATTTTATAAACCAATGAAGTTTATGAATTTTCTTGTTTTTTTAAACGAAACTGTTTGCACTACACCAGGACTTTCTGTAGGCTCCAATTGTATTTTCTTTGGAGCCAATGCTGCCAACCTTGCCTCCTGGAAACATAATGACTTCAGTTCTTTGTTCTTCTTTTTTATTTCAGTTTCCAGCCAATGTTTACGAAGCTGCAGATCTGCTTTTATATTATTTGGAGAATAGGACATGATAGTTTTAAAAAAGTCCTATGATATTGTCGTATTTCCAAACAGGAGCGGACTTTAACAGAAAACCTTGTTTACAAACAATTGTATTTATAAAAATACAATCATCTGCTAACAAAAGATTTTCAGAAAAAATTCAACAAAAAAAAACTAACTTTTAACATGTAGACTTATATTTATTTGGCTTTCTAAGTACTAAATGTCACAGATTAAACATTCTTTGTAAAGTTTTTAACCTTATGGATTAGATGAGGAAAACTATGAAATGAACATTAATTATTATACGAAATTCGATTTATTTTGAACAATGCATAAACATAGACTCCTCACGGGTCGCCGGAATTTTATCCCCCTGGAATTTTACCCCCTGGGCAAAGCTGACGTCACTATGACGTAGGAACCTGAGTGGCCAAAAGTTTGTTCGCGGCCGGAATTTTACCCCCGCGGATTTGGAAGTCTAATGAAAATAGCCAGAGCGTGATTAATTAGATTAGCGATAAAAACCGGAATTTTACCCCCTGTCCATATAACTAGCGTTTAGACAACTAAAGATGTAAGGGCCGGATTTTTACCCCCGGAATTTTACCCCCTGGCTGATTTTAGAAATTGAATGATTGATTTTCTTATTTATGTTTTTGATTAATTGTAAACATTTTATTATTTAGTAGCCTATCTTTATTTATTTATTTTGTAAAGAAATGTTCGAAACAATCATCATTCAGTTGATTTTTTATACGTCATATTAACCAACTGTTGGCTTAAAACAGAATGAAGATAATTAATCATTCTCACTAATTTATATATCTGGCCAGGGGGTAAAATTCCGGGGGTAAAAATCCGGGGGTAAAAATCCGGGGGGTAAAAATCCGGGGGTAAAATTCCGGGGGTAAAAATCCGGGCCGTACACTCTAGGTTTTTATAATTTTATGTGTTCTGATTAAATTCACAACCGTGAAAATATATGTTTAATTCCGCGTTTAATCCATCGAGCTGATGTCGCGAAACTCAAAAGTTCGCGGCCGGAATTTTACCCCCTGGTTTGTGACGTCACGTTTGCCCAGGGGGTAAAATTCCAGGGGGATAAAAATCCGCTACCCCCTCCTCACGGCACGGCGTTGGTGTGTGGCAACGTCGCACAGGCCGGTCTATATAGGATTTAGTGCAACGGCTGCTTCAAGAGGCCTGTAATGCGGTGTTACCACTTTTATCTTGTCGCGGCCTTGAATGGCGATGGACACGGGCAAAAGTACTAGCAGATATACAGGTATCAAATCAACTGTATTCATATATTTATAGAGTATGGTGATGATAAACAACTGTCAATCTACAAGGCGTAAAATTATACGTAAATAGCTTCCGAAATGCAAAGATCAACCTGGTTATTTATGCACAGTCAGACCTTAAGTTCAAAGCTATGTGCAAATTAGCATCTAAATTTACCAAGTTGAAGTGGCTTTTTCACAGTTAATCCCTAACTTGGTGAAAAGCATAGATTCAATTAGCATAAAATCAAAATTTCAAAGAATACTGCACAGACGAATAAAATAATTTAATATTAATATCAATTCATGTAGAACGTTCCAGGGAAAATTTTTAGAACATTTGATGAGAAGAAATTTTATTTTTAATGTTATTTACATTATTGCCCATACATCAAGATGTAACAGAGGTAACAAATATTTATTTTAAGTACAACTTATTAACTTTTCCAACTTTTCTATTTACCAATACTAATAATTAGGATTGTATTAATTTCTAGCGGAAAAATCTGTAATAATTACTTTCAAACGTTCCTCTCAAACATTCATTCAAACCACCTGTGTAAACGGTGATTGCAATGATCAATTTAATTGAGCCAGATTTAAACTTTTTACTTTTTTACAAGAGCAACACTTCTACTGCACCTGGTATTTTTCTAAGAAAGAAGCTAAGAAACTGTTTTTGCAATCCCTCAGCGGTGTCTGCTTAGTCCCTTGATCAAAGCAAACCACAGGGTTTTAGCTGATAGACTAATGTTATCCTTAATCTTTCTCCTATTGCCTTTAAAGTGTATAAACTGCATTTAGCACAGGTCAATGAAATATTGCATGGCTATTAATCTTCTTCCTCATATTTCCTACAAGAGTGTCAACATCTTGTTTAGTGTGCTAACCAACGATCTCCAGGCCAACTGACCACAGGCAAAACACAGGTATAAAGTATCCAAGGCAATTTCATAATTTTTTGCAATATATGACCTGCCAATGCCATTAGTGCAGCCTTACTGTCAAGGCTCTTGTCAATTGTGTAGAAGAAAAGGCATTGAACAATTGAAATTGCAACAAAGTCGCTAATTTCCCAAGGCTTGCTGAATCATACTATAGGTCTGGTGAAATATACTCCTTCTCCTGATCCTGTCAACCTTTTAGAACCATTAGTGTAACAAGATAGCCCACTTCTTATATGGTTAGTTCTCTCTGACCATTCATCTTTGCCAATCTTGATCTGGTGCTTTCTCTAATTCATCGTATTTGGCATATGGACCATTTGCGTCTATCTGCAGGATGTTTCCAATCCTCATATAACCACTGTTTGTACCAGGAGTACATGCTAGACCAAAATCATAGCAAAATGGTAGATTTACTTTTCTCTTAACTTTCCGTTACATAATGGCAAATTCTAATATTGCGAAAGAATTGCAAACATGCATTTAGCAGAGTGAAAAACAAGAATTACATTCACATGTGAGGAATGTAACAGCTCTGGCAACTGAGGGATACACATGAGCCAAGTAATAAAGTCATCTGTCAAGCAAAGCCAGTAAGATAAGACTAAGTGAAATTGAGGCTAAATAGTCAACAGGCCCTTCTACAAACAAATATACAAGCAATATAGGTAAAGGGTTTTTAAGGATGTGTTAGGAAAAAGTATGTGAAATTTACGCTTATAAAATTAAATATATTGCAGTCTAGTTAATTTTGTTTGTTGCAAGTTAAGACAAACACAGATGAAAAAATAATTTCATTACATCATAAATTTGAGATTTTTATGACCTGCTCCCAAAGGCTCCTCTAATAATGTATCAGTTCTATTTTGCGCTACCCTCCACAACTAATACTTCTTCTACTGAATTTCTCCAACAAATGCTTTGCCTGACCATACATTGGACTTATAATAAGGACCTTAAACAATGTTTTTCGCTTCTGGGCACCCTAATATTAAACATTTAGGAGGTTCTAGTCCAATGACTCATCAGGGAAATGAAAATAACTTCTTCCCCATAAGAAATTTCATTGAAGATGAAGAGGATCTGGACCTAGGTCTTACCACAATGATTATGATAAAAGCTGTTTTCCTACAAGGAAATTTGCTAATAGTACGGAGGGTCTTGGACCTGGGTCTTACCACAATGATTATGATAAAAGCTGTTTTCCTACGAGGAAATTTGCTAATAGTACAGAGGGTCCTGGACCTGGGTCTTACCACAATGATTATGATAACAGATGTTTCTCTACAAGGAAATTCGCTAATAGTACAGAGGGTCCTGGACCTGGGTCTTACCACAATGATTATGATAACAGATGTTTCTCTACAAGGAAATTCGCTAATAGTACAGAGGGTCTTGGACCTAGGTCTTACCACAATGATTATGATAACAGATGTTTCTCTACAAGGAAATTCGCTAATAGTACAGAGGGTCTTGGACCTAGGTCTTACCACAATGATTATGATAAAAGCTGTTTCCCTCCAAGTAAATTCGCTAATCGACAGAGGGTCCTGGACCTGGGTCTTACCACAATGATTATGATAACAGCTGTTTCCCTACAAGGAAATTCGCTAATCGACAGAGGGTCCTGGACCTAGGTCTTACCACAATGATTATGATAACAGCTGTTTCCCTACAAGGAAATTTGGTAATCGTACAGAGGGTCCTGGACCTGGTTCTTACCACAATGATTATGATAACAGATGTTTCTCTACAAGGAAATTCGCTAATAGTACAGAGGGTCTTGGACCTAGGTCTTACAATGATTATGAAAAAAGCTGTTTCCCTCCAAGTAAATTCGCTAATCGACAGAGGGTCCTGGACCTGGGTCTTACCACAATGATTATGATAACAGATGTTTCTCTACAAGGAAATTCGCTAATAGTACAGAGGGTCTTGGACCTAGGTCTTACCACAATGATTATGATAAAAGCTGTTTCCCTCCAAGTAAATTCGCTAATCGACAGAGGGTCCTGGACCTGGGTCTTACCACAATGATTATGATAACAGATGTTTCTCTACAAGGAAATTCGCTAATAGTACAGAGGGTCTTGGACCTAGGTCTTACCACAATGATTATGATAACAGATGTTTCTCTACAAGGAAATTCGCTAATAGTACAGAGGGTCTTGGACCTAGGTCTTACCACAATGATTATGATAAAAGCTGTTTCCCTCCAAGTAAATTCGCTAATCGACAGAGGGTCCTGGACCTGGGTCTTACCACAATGATTATGATAACAGATGTTTCTCTACAAGGAAATTCGCTAATAGTACAGAGGGTCTTGGACCTAGGTCTTACCACAATGATTATGATAAAAGCTGTTTCCCTCCAAGTAAATTCGCTAATCGACAGAGGGTCCTGGACCTGGGTCTTACCACAATGATTATGATAACAGCTGTTTCCCTACAAGGAAATTTGCTAATCGTACGGAGGGTCCAGGACCTACGTCTTTCCAATAATACAGAATCTCCCTTACAGTAGGGTGTGGAAATAGGTCTAACCTTGGTTTTCATGACAAAAACTACTATCCTTTAGGGAAATTCACTACCATATAACCCCTAATATCCGGCCTCGGAATCACCTGTCCTCGGTTTATCCGGTCGCTTCTCGGAATCAATACCAACATTATTTTCCACGGTTGTAAACGTAGTCTCCATGATTTGAGCGTTCACACGGTTTATCTGTTTCCTGTTCATTTACATTTTTAACGAGTTCACTACTCAAGTTGAGATTTAGATTCCCAAAATAGGCTTAAACACTTCTTTCAACCAATCACAAGTTGTTTAGATACAAATTATCGTGTTAACAGGTTGGTTTATCCGGCCAGGAGCTCGGTTCTACGTAGGGGGATATAAGGGGTTTTACTGTAAAAGTTAAGTCGACTTAGACCTAAATTTTACCATACAGACTACACTAGTTCCCTCTATAAATATTAGATTATATAACCCAAATTCACCAATTCAAGCCAAATGCTTACTAATGATTTATTAGTAAACACTAAATTTAGAGATAACTAGAGCGTAAAATCACTCTACAATGTTAACAGTTTTGTTGCAATCAAGTTTTTATAAGTCTGCACTTCGCACACGCCCAGACAGTCAGGGTGTCTGTTCTAGTTTGATAAGTTGCAACATTTCTGCCAGCTTTTGGCACGTGATCATGTTTTGATAGTATAGCTTATTTTGATACTTTTTATGCCTGACATGTGACCCAAAAGATAAACTAAACATTTAGTAGATACATTTCTAGATTTTAACTATGCCTGTTTCAAATATGACTTTCAATGAGTTTTAGCAAAAGCTGCTACATTGGTAAAAAGGATGGTAATTTTGGGTAAATTAATTATAGTTTGAAAACAATTTTCTAGAGCACGCTTTGTTTTTCTGTATACATGCAATTGTAAATTGTTAGCAATGTTACCAAAGTGTGACATTTTGTTAAGGCCGGTCCACACGCAAGGATTTCTCGTACAATATAACTGCGCAGGTAAAACGTTGCAGTCAAGTCGTTGCGTTTGGATAGTAAAACTGTGCATTTTTGAGAACTGTGCGGACGGAGAGATAAAGCTATTTTAGGAGAGCATACTTTTGACGTTTTAAGACAAGTCGTTCAACACTGTCATTCGTTTAAACACCATCTTCACGCTTAAACTCCAGTCTCCAGTGTTGTCTTCACGTGCTGTCAGAGCTATAAGTTTTTTTTTTACGATGGCAGATCTTCGCCAATGTTCTTGTGAGTTTGTTGTCGAATTCATCGAACTGTACCAACAGGAAGGTTGTGTTGTATTCCTTGTTTATGGAAGGTAGTGAAGAAGAATCAGGCTTAAAATCTTATTGAAAAATACAACGCAGTAAATTCAAACGTGAACAGAGAAACGATTATAAAAATGTTTGTCTTTTTAGTAGCCAACGTTTTGACCATAGTGAGCGTCGTCGTCGCTCAGACTTATTTCTTTGCTTTCTTGCAACACACACTGCAAAAATTTACCACGGTAACACATCTTCCATGATATTACGTGCACATACCCTGAAAGTTATCACAAAATTACATAAACAATTAATGCTGAAACCTGTACTGTGTGGACACATTTTTTTCACGACTTGACTGCAATGTTTTACCTGCGCTGGTAAAACATACGCGAAATCCTTGCGTCTGGACTGGCCTTTACACATCTTTAACTAGTGTGATAGTAAGTAGTTAATTTATAAAAACGATTGACAAACTACATGACTTACCTTTTTAATGTGATTATTTGTAGGAGTCAACACTCCATTATGGAAAAACGCCAGCCCTTTTTTGATGAGGTACTGAAACAAAAAGTAAACATAATGTATTTGATACCTCTAATTGACAACATTCACAATCTATTGACTTTTCAACTACAGTATACCCGTTCATAAAATTTATGCGGCTCAAGGGGGAATTCCCCTACTGCATTTTTTACTTAATTTAAATGGCGCAGCTGTTTAATATTTTTCCTACAGTCACCCGACAAAGTTGGCTTCCTCGTACTGTTTATAGTACAGAAAGCTGCTAATTGCTGCATATTTATACTTTGCCGTACGGTTTATACTTTGCCGCACATCAGGATTCCAACGAAACAACACAAAACAGCGTGGTTCTATTATGCACGTAATCCGTGTACGCTTGGAAATAGGTTGGCAACACTTAAAGATAATAGTACTATGAGCAGCTGATTGACTATTATAACTACGATTTAACCTGTCATTTCGTGTTTATAATTTCGGTATATCTGAACTTTCTGGACTTTTCTTTAAAACGTTTTTAAAACATTCCTACGATCTTAATAAACAAGAAAATACCTTTAAAGCATTTTTTTAGGCGTGGAAACCACTTCAAATTACAAAAACATACGGAACTATATTCTCAAAACGCGGAGCACATTTCTTGCCGAGGAAAAATAGCGGAGTGATACGGATCACGGGTACTACTTTCTCTAGGGCACCTATTTGTGTTGCCAGCTGAACCTCAAACGTGTTGTATAGTGTTTGAAAGACTAATTATTTATATGCTTTATAGTGACTGTAGGAAAAATATAATGTGTAACACGAGTGAAAAAGGCCTTTGCTGCACTCGAGATCATTCCGCACGAGCCATTGCTCTCGTGTGCAGCAAATACACAAATAACTATTGGTAAACCTCAGCTGTTGAGTTATTATAGTTATATATAGGAAACACATTTTGTTGTGTGGTGTAAATTGTAATTGTCTTCCTAAGGTGAAGTCTTTTTATAAGACAGCCAAAGGCGAAAAGCGATAAAGATTAATGTGACAGAGAAATGATCTTGGCAAAGTCAAAGACCACAGATCAATCAGACTGACTGTGACCTGATAAATCAGTGACCCTTGACTGACTGAACTGATTGGCCACAATCAGTTCACTAGATTAGAGCTTAGCTTATAATAGATGATCACAATCGTAAACTGATCAAGTCAATTATTAGAATCACTCAGAGATGATATGATCAGCGCAACCTTCAACGATTGTTTGCATACAAATGAATTGCTTTAATGATTGTTTATACACAGGATTGCTTTGAAGATAGTTTGTATCAATAGCAATTCAATTATCAATAATCAATTATTTAAGATGGGGACGCCACTATGTGCGTGTTTTAACCCAAATATGAGTGAAGGATGAGTGTAGGATGAGTGGTGCGATCTTGTAGTCTTGTTAGTAACGAAGGCCGACATGTTCCTTAGACACAGCTGTTAATTAATAGCCCATACAGCTTATGGCAACTAAGGGACCTACAGTTTAGAGTGGAAGCGGAACCACATTTTGGTCTAATTATCAGGATAGTACTGCGGATAGTCAAGTACTCACTCGTGCGGACGTTAATCCACACCAGGGAGCATCACATCCACAGTGCATGCCTATAAATATCCACAATTCAATGATTTTTGTGGACAAATGAATAATTAATAATACTGATTAACAATGATAACAGTGATAAATTGCCACAAGAGATCAGAAACCTCGAAATTCAACAATTTAAATTGAAACTGTCAAACTGGTTTATAAGCAAAGCTTTTTATTCTCTTGATGAATTTTGTTCATACAAATTTTAATTTGATCTGTTATGAGCTTTAATTTAGTGATGCTTTGGTGAGTAGTTGTAGTTGATTTATTGTTAATTTTCGTAGTTTATATCAATTTATTGCTGAATGTTAATTATTTCTTTGTTATGTTTTACTCTGTTATATCTGTTAGTCTGACAAGTACATTGTACTATTTCTTTTTATACTGCATATTACTGTATTTCTTATGTTCTTTGACGTTGTCTATAGCAATGTAATGTTGAAATACCCCCGCCGCAGCAAACCTGCAGACTAAGCGAATTTCCATTTGCCTGATTGGATTTACACTAAAATGTCTCCTTAAAAATATCACATTTATTCCCTATTTAAATCAAATCAGTTTAACACATACATAGGTTTGCTGCAACAGGGAGGGTTAAAGTGTTTTTTTACGTAAAATGTTAATAGTTAGTAAGAAATAAAAACATTTTACAAATTTGGGCAAAATATGTTAATAAATAAGCAAACTACAACAGTTCACTTATCCTCCATAAGAATAACATGGGAATTTTAAGTTTACAATGTTTTTGAATTTTCTCTGTAACCATTAGGCGCATTATAATGCTTCAATATACTAAATTATTTGTTTTTTTAAGCTCTACAAAATAGTTTGGAAAGAAATTGCAAAAATTTCAGTTTTTTGGGTCAAAAATGGGAAAAACCCATTTTTACCCCATAAAAGCCCCCATAAACCCCCGTTCCCATGGTCCGATCATGCTGGTTCGCGAACTCGTTCGAATAAACGTAGGTTTACACGTTTGTACCAAATTTCATCAAAATCGGATCATTTTTGCTCGAGTTATCGCGCTAACGGCCACATATATATATAAATATATATATATATATAAATATATATATATATAAATATATATATATATAAATATATATATATATAAATATATATATATATAAATATATATAAATATATATATATAAATATATATATATATAAATATATATATATATATATGAATTTGAACGGATGCTATTTTTGGCCTCTAGGGACCTCAAAACGAAAAAAAAATCGGTCCCGGGTCCAGGTCTTACCATGAGTACTACGGTAATAGCTTATTCCCTATATGGGAAATTCGCTAAAATGACAATAAATGGATTCTGATTCTGATTGTTATCTACTAAACCATGTCCATGATATAGTAGACAAATAGTCAACTTGATTAAATTTAATTTTCTGATTGCCAAGTGCTATTTGAGAGAAAATAGGGGTAAAATATTTTGTTCATAATGTTTGCTAAGAGTCCAGGAACAAAATTGATCAATGGTGCCTTTTTTTAAGATTTTTTTTTTACACTTTTTATTATATTTTGCACCCTTAGTACTGTGGTTTCACTATATAGTTATAATAATTATTTTTAGTTACTAATAATTTAACTTATTTATTAAAAATGATAGTATCCCTCAACATAATATCAATTATATGTATACTAGTTTCTTCTATGCATCAATAAAATATAAAAAAAACTTTGGAAAATGTGTTTGTGGGATAAATAACAGGACTTTTTGAATAACACATAATATTATGAGTTCTCTTAAAATTGTTTCAGATCTGAGGTATACAACATTTCTCAAATAGATAGATACCGCCAACAAATTAGGATAAAACTTAAGGTAAAGATGAATGAAGGATGGGTTTGTGAGCCTTATCAACAAAATCATGATTGTTTAGGGCCAGTTTTAAATCACCAAATGGAGGTTTACACTTTGCCTAATATACACAGTAGCTGAAGTTTGTAGTATGTAAATCAGTACTGTAATTTGTTTGTTTTAAATTCTTGTTTTAAAGCTCAATTATACTTTTGTGATAGAAATGAATGGGACAAATCAAACAAACTTTTAATTGGAAACGGTTTAATATGTGTAAACAAGTTTAAATCTATGCACCATTGTTAGTGGTGCATATGTTACGAGCATATCACAGCTGTACAACTTGGCCTTGTTTAAACTAATCTGTTTCACGGGAGCTTTGACTACATTCCATCCTCATGCTAAAGTTGTCGCCAGTTTTTTAATCAAATCCGTTGTAGCACAGCCACCTCTAATACATGTATTAGAGGTGGCTGTGGTTGTAGTTGATGTGAGCCACCGACAGATTGCGCTGATCTAAATTACTAATTTCTGTAGAATAACGATGCTTTTACCAAGTCAAACAGATGAAACGACTTGTTATGAGCTATAGCATAGACTAAAGTCACTCCCTTACTCAGAGAGTATATTTAATCTATGGCTATAGTAACTGTTATGACCCATCAACTATGTCAGCAATTATATATAAAGTAGAAAACAGAATTTTTTCCAACTTTAACATTGGAATAGCATATTAATAGTTATTCGTGTAACTCGTGTGCAAAGTGGCACTTTGCTGCACATGAGAGAAATGTTTACGCACAAGCCACAGGCGAGTGTGGAAAGTTTCTGGAGTGCAGCAAAGGCACTTAACACTCGCGTTACACATTATATTTTTCCTCCAGTTAATAAAGCATATAAATAGTCTTTCAAACACTATACATCATGTTTAAATCCAAGCGTTAAACAAAATGGGAAACGCTGAACCAGCTGATCGTAGTTGTATCTTTAAGTGTTACCAACTTATTTTCAAGCGTACACATTACGTGCCTAATAAAAGCACACTGTTTTGTGTTGTTTGGTTTGAATACTGGAGTGCGGCAAAAAAAAATGAGTGTGGCCACTTTGTCAGGTAACTGTAGGAAAAAATACATTTTCTATATATATTACTTTAAAATAAGAACAAACCAATTTTATAATGTGATAACCTATATATAACTATAATTTTTAAAGATGCCTAAGAGCCAAATGTTTCATAAAGTCTTAGAAATTTCATCCCTATAGTAAAGTTGTCACAAATTTTGGAATCAAAATGGATGTTGTTAAATTGAGCTATCAGCAGAGTTTTCCTATTTAAACTACTGATTTCTGTAGAATATGCCACTTTTTAATCAAGTCATCGTAAACTAAAGTACATTTAGAGCCACATCTACTATCTTGTAGCGTATTAATTATATAGATTGTAGCTTCGCTATATTGGTAGGGCTATGCGAGACAAGCTCATTTAACTATGTTCCTTTTCAATGAAATATTGGGTACAGCTAGTCTTTACAGATGGGATGTCTACTTCAGTATCTAAACTTAATGAGACAATGTTTAAAGAAGTGAAAAAGGAGTAACTACATTCACTAACTAATCAAGAACTCAACTATTCAGAAACACCGACCCAGAAGTCAAGAATTGAAACATGGCAATAACAGATTTTTAAGGAAAGTGGACAGCATGACGTGTACATTCTTTGTCATCTCAAGGTTTGCTGGCTGTCAGTTTGACCAGTACCAGCTGGTCAGCTGATCAGCTGTTCAGGTGACCCTGGTGATAGTCACTGTACAACCTTGAGATCAGATAAACATCACTGATAACAAGTTACTTTAAGGGATGTTTGTGAAATAACAGTCCAGTTTGTAACAGCATGTTTACAAATCAATAATAGAAACAGTTTGACAATGTTTTTTTTTTAGCAAATTTCCCATGTAGAGATTAAGGTATTCCTGTAGGTCTCATGGTAATACCAGAACAGGACCACGATTATTTTTTTGTTTTTATGTCCCCAGAGGCACAGAAAACATACTACTACAACCGCGTGTTTAAAAAAGTGTTAAGTACTCGGAAAGAGCTTTGCCTGTCAATTCGTAGGCAGCGCCACCAGCATTGCTATACTGGTGGCGATACCTACGAATTGAGAGGCAAAGCTCTCTCCAAGTACTCCTAGTACTTGGAGTGGAGTGTAGAGGGAGGGAAATATCACTAATGGTGGATTTAATTGTTGAAAAACATTTAATACAAAATTGACAGGCAAAGCTCTCTCCAAGTACTTAACACTTCTCGCGGTCAGCATTCTGGGTTGTAGTAGTATGTTTTCTGTGCCAGAGGCCAAAAACACCATCTGTTCAAATTCATATACAGGGTGAATAAAGTCAAGACCCCCCCTCTAATATTTTTCCAAGTAAATATACAGAGATATCCTTTTGGTGGTCGAGCAATCTTAGCAGGAAGTTTCATTTTATCATTTTGAAATTTTTGAGTGTCCCCCAAAAAGGGGGGATTTGGGGGGCAACTCAAATATTTTAATGTAAACCCCCTTCAAGTGACACCTCATTTTGAAGTGTTTACAAAAACACTTCAAAAGGTGTCACTTGATAGGGGTTTCTATTGAAACATTTTTAGTTGTCCCCCGAATCCCCCCTTCTGGGGGGACACTCAAAAATTTCAAAATGATAAAAAGAAACTTCCTGCTAAGATTGCTCGACCACCAAAAGGATATCTCTGTATATTTACTTGGAAAAATATTAGAGGGGGGGGTCTTGACTTTTTATTCACCCTGTAGGTACTGGGTGTTCAAAAAGTCTGGCAAGACATTAATATTTTTCTTATTTATTAACGCAGAACAATAAAACTCTAGAATTACGTTCTCAATGCAGTTACTGACTTTTTGGTAATTTTAACCAAATTTTTTTCTTTGGTAGGGACGTCCTGTGGAGGAAGTTTCAAAATTCTTAAATGTAAGCATAGTTTGAATTATAGCTCATTTTGAAGGTCTTTATTATAGATGCACATTACCCCAAACCAGACTGAAAAAGGACAATTCGTTTGGAAATAGCAGCCTCTCAAAGTTTGTTAAAGGCGGTGACACACTATCGATCTTTTCCCCGATCAAGACCCCGAACCGAGCAGGGAGAAGGGAGAAGGGAGATAAATATCAGCAAAATTTTACTCCGAACATTTCCCCGAACATGACCAAGACCAGACGAATTCTACCGAGCGCGGCAAAAGGAAGTTTGGAGAGAGATAGAGAGTGTGTGCGAGTGAGAGCGCGGAGGTTTCTATAACAACAAGTTTCTATAACATACAAATTATTGTTAAAAGTCGCATTTTGAAAACTTGTCGCAAAAATAAAATATTCTAGAAAGGATGCTTAGTTATATCTATTGATTTCTATTGGTTTTATTCATTGAAATAACGTTACAGAATGATCATTTTAATTGCCTTTAATAATATTAATGTTTATATTATTTTTGAAAGAATTTAAGTCAACATCAATTACTTAATTCAACCTTAATATTATTGATATAATTGATTTAACGGGTTCTACACTTTCAACCTTGACCAAACAAACCACAAACATTACATCTTAAATGGTTATAATATATAATGGCAACATATTACCCAACATTTATTTATTTTACCAATTAAAGAGTTTAATTGCCATATTAAATCAGAACTATCAATGCTAGCGCAGGCGGCCGCTCGGTGCGGCGCTCGCGACGATGTACGGGGCAAAAATGTACCGTGACACACTATCGTACATCGGACCGTACATCGGACCGATCTTTTCTTTGATCTTTCGCCAAAAAACCCGCTTTCAGAGCGCTCGTCTCCCTGCTCGGCCTGATGTCTTGTTCGGCGTCTTGATCGGTGTACGGACCCGTGACACACTATCGAACATCCTCCCTTCGACCTCCCTTCTCCCTGCTCGGTTCGGGGTCTTGTTCGGGGAAAAGATCGATAGTGTGTCACCGTCTTAACTTTTACGTAGCGGAGATTAAGAGACATAAGTGAATACTCAACCGTTTTGGTTATGATAGTGTTTTTAACAGCTGGAGTGTAGAGGGAGGAAATATCACTAATGGTGGATTTAATTGTTGAAAAACATTTAATACAAAAAAATGTAAGCCGTTGACAAATTTTTATAATATCCGGTATATATGTCCGCTGCCACATAAACTCAAGTAAAAATGATCCGATTTTAATGAAATTTACTGTAATCCTACGCTTATTAAAACATATTATCATCCCTGTTGCAGCAAACCTAGTACTCGTTTAACCTAATGTTATTGAAATATGGAGTAAATCTGACATGTTTAAGAAAATATTTCAATTGAAATCCAATGACGATGGAAATTAGTCTGCAGGTTTGTTGCGGCAGGGGTATTTAGATGAACTAACTGTGATTTGTGACATAATTTTACCTAAGGCCTGACATACATAAGGCCTGAAAAAGCTATAGCAGTGGCGGATCTAGAACAGCCACATGGGGGGGGGGGGGGTTCGGGAGTAAACTAAAAATTTGTGTAAACTAAGTCTCCAAAATGGCAGTTTTATACCATTTCTTTGCCCGAAGTTAGTGTGACAAATCATTTTACGCAATTTGTAAGCACTAATGTATTACAACCAGTATAAAATATTTGTATATGTATGCCCGAGGGCGCCACTGGATTATAGGCATATCAAAATTTTAAAAACCATTTTTCTGATATCACAAGCTACTTTTACTTCCAGTAGGCAACAATGACAGTGAACAGTGAAACAATATCAATGTGCTAATGAAACAGTGCTAAACTGAAACTCTTCCTTGGTTAAGGTCAATTGACAAGTCTGCAAGTCAAGAGTTCACTTAAGCCAATCGAGGCTAAAATTAGACACAAATTAAAACACCCACAGTACCAGCAGCTTCCTCCAATCATTTAAATCTTAATAGATTCCATTAGAGTGCTCGCCTTCTAATTCTAGTTAGATGAATTTTATTTTATGTGTGTTTTTACGCCAGTGGCATTTTTTACGTTTTGCAAGGGAACGGTCCAAACCCTGGTCTTGTTACTATTTAGCGTCGATAGTTTTGAGCAATTAAATGACCAAATTTTTGTCAAGGTTTAAAACTGGACCTAGTTGACATTGGGTGTTCGCTCTATTAATTGGTACAGGATGAATAGTGATTTAGTTGAGTTGTTAGAGACTTAAACAAACAGGAACACAGCATACATTTTGAATAAACGGTATTTACACGGCTGCCATTCTTGACTTGGTTGTTCATTTGAGTTCCTTTAATTCTATGTGCATATCAACATATGCTTACATTCAAGTTTCTTCTGACTCCTAATGGGCCACCCCTGAGGAGTTAATATACTGTGAATATCCAAGTAAATATCAATTTTTTGTAAACACCCTGGTATTTATGATTATGCAATTAAACATGTAGTGATGTGGGCTGGGTGGGTGTACCTAGTGCGTCTAGGGTTTTATAACTGGTATTTACTCAAAGTTTGAAATACTTGGGTAATTTACATCTCTAATTACAATTCAAACTAAGGTTTTTGCTTCAAGAACACCAAAATAACAAATATAATGGTTACAGATCTTAGTACAGTAGTGTTCAGCTACCTACTACAGGTATAAGCGCTCCTAAACACCAATACATGGCCAGTCACAAAGAATCTGCTGGCTCATTTATATTATTGTTCCACAATGACTTGCGAATGCCCAAAACTTATCCGACTACTAATTCACCCATTCACTCGCTCGGCTCTAAGAGGATAAAAGATTCAATCTACACAGCTACATCCTTTAGCCACACCTAGCGGCTTCTGCGTCATTCAATACAACAATGGGATTTGCAATACTGCGGCTTACAAAACATTGGGAAACTTTAAGTTAATGAAGTATTGTATACTCGATTGAAACACTTGAAGAAATATAAGAAATCACAAATGGTTAAGATTCTTTTCTTTGATATGCCTCAGAAAGTATTTAGCCGAGCAGAGTAATTGTAGTTAAAATACCCTCATCACAGCAAACCTGCAGACTAAGTGAATTTGAAAGTGGTCAAAACCCTTTAAAGTTTTTTTGGATTATCTGACATTTCTTAGTGTAAAATATATTACCGATTTAAATAACACTATGGGCCTTCAGCAGCATTGCTGCTCTTCACCATTCCCTATGCTGTGCACCATTCCAAAACTCTCCTTTAAGTAGTCGCAGTCTTCCCCAGATACAATACATTTCACACTGCATTACCATTCTAACCCAAAAACAGAACACTATAATCGATAAACAAACAAATACGCAATGTTTGAATCAGCTGTTATATTTAAAACAGCTTAGGCCTATAGAAACACAGTAGCAGTACTTTCGTTCCATTAGAAAATGACTGGATCTCTGACGGCTTGTGGGGGCAGAGCAGGAGAAATTTTTGACACTCCTGATATTTTTCCCACCATCCCTGGACCTTAAGATTTAAAATAAATCCTCAACAGCATAGCTCAAGATCCTTTTACCTAGCTCAAGATATTTCTTGGGGACCGATTTGCTTACGGAATTAGATATATAGATTAGCTTTAACGAGTACTTGGGTTTTCTGTTATAGGGAAGGAAAAGAGTATTTTGTGGCGTAATGTTAGTATGTACTATAGTATGAAATACATAGGCCTACATTTGCCAAATTTTATCAAAATATCCATAAACAAGCAAACTACAAATGTTTAGATTTTTTCCATAAGACATGGGAAAATTAAAAGATCAGACTTTTTGGAACTTTTCCATAACCTTTGATTGTACAAGACCTTTGATTGTAATTTAGATATGCCAAATTATTTGTTTTTTAAGTGCTACACAATTTAGAGTATAAATTGAGAGTACAAATTTGGAATGAAAACAATTGTTTTTAGGAGGTGTTGTAGGAAGTCTAGATCGGATAAGATGTGGAAATTTCCAAGACGGAGCATGGGTGTACCAGAACAGCTAATATAAATATAATATGCTAATATGATAGATACCAGTAGATTGATCTTATCAATAGGATGAAAAAAGCCAAACTCTCGCCTCAGGTTCTAGAATGGGTTTCAACAAGAAAAAGAGAGATTGAACTAAGGCACAGTTGGTACAATGGTGTAGCAGAGCGGGAACGCTTGGGAACAGCATTCCCACCCTGCTTTATAGAAACAACCCATATGTGATGTGGAAAGCGAAAAGGGACCTCTTGTCGGCGATGCAAAATTTTCAGTACGGCCGATATAAGTAATTAAGGTCGAAAATATCAAAATTTCATATTTTTCTCAGACCGTGCAGAGGCTAACAAAATGATTTATTTCAACCTTTTACATCTTCAATTCGATATTTTAACCGATACTGTCCTGTTCTATGTTAAATAGAACAGGACAGTATCGGTTAAAATATCAAATTGAAGATGTAAAAGGTTGAAATAAATCATTTTGTTAGCCTCTGCACGGTCTGAGAAAAATATTCATTTTATAAACAGACTTTAATCCAAAAAATGAATAGTCCTGCATTCTAGTGGAAATTTAGATAACACTACAACAAAGTTCAGTTTACGGAGAACAAAATATCTCACAAATTTTGCGGTCCCAACAAGAGGTACCTTTTTTGATCTTATGGAGAAATAAAATAGGGCCGACAAGAGGTCCCTTTTCTGAAATGTGATTTTTACGACACGCTGCGATAAAACAATTATTTAAACGAAAACTACTGTGAGGTAAGATACAAATTGGTATTGCCTCCAAAGAGAAGATTATAAGCTTTCTTTTGGTACGAAAATCGTTTCTTAAATACAAAAAAAACTAGTGTTTTTATGCGTATTTGAAATTTTCAAAATAGTTTTTCTGAAAATTACCCTTTTCTATAACAAAATGTCAAAGTCCTATAACTTAAACTAAAAAAATCGTAGATGCATGGGACTTGCACCAAGTGATTCGGAATTTAATAAGGAATTCAAATATATATATAAAACTCAACGTCTAAAATTCCCGACAAAAGGTCCCTATTCGCTTCGCACATAAAATATATTGATGGACAAACCGTATTTTCCTACAACAGGTGAGTGTTCCCACACCGGGAAATGTACGACTACATCACTGTCTAAAAATACAAGAGGCGACTGTTTAATTTTGGAAATTGGACATAGAGAAATGTAAGGAAATAGATCAGCTATTGATGATTGTAAAAGTAAAAAGTGCCTTTAGCTTAAGTAAATACCCCCGCCGCAGCAAATACTCTTGACTAAGCAAATTTCCTTTGCCTGAATCAATTTTCACAAATATTTTTAAATAACATTAAATAATGAGTTAAAAGAAAAATAGAGAGTTAAAAGAATTATATGGTGAACCAGATATTGTGGGAATAGTTAAGAGTAGGAGGTTGAGATGGATGGGCCATATGAACCGTAGAAGTGAGAGAGATGGTAAAGATGGTACTCAGAGGTATACCAGAAGAAAGGAGACCATTAGGTAGACCAAGAATGCGATGGGTTGATGAGGTGACGAAGGACTTGAGAGGAATGGGAGCAGAATTGGAGCTGGCAGAGGATAGAAGAGCTTGGAGGCACATGGTTGGCGAGGCCAAAAACCACCTAGGTTTCCAAAGGCCAAAGGAGTAAGTAAGTAAATAATGAGTACCTACCTCTAAGTTCGCTGCTACAGTGAGAGTATAAAGTGTTTTAAATTCAATATAAATAGCTCAGTATAAAATAAATAAATTTGCCAAGTTTGATCAAAATATATAAACTAATATTAAAATGGATGTATATTAAAATATCCATAAACAAGCGAACTACAATAATTTACTTATTCCCTATGAAAATAACATAAGAACTTTAAATTTACAATTTTATAGATTTTCTCCATAGTCAATAAATGTAGCCTACAAACACACTTCAAGATACTAATTATTTGTCTTTTCTTTACACCATTAATCTCTTAATGGTGTAATGAAAAATTGAAAAAATTTATGTTTTGAGAGCTAAAAATAAGAAAACCCCATTTTCACCCGTAACCCCATTCCCATGGTCCGATCATGCTGGTTCGCGAACATTAACTTAGACGTTTGTACCAAATTTCACCAAAATCGTATGAATTTTGCTCGAGTTATTGAGCGGTCTTTGGCATCTGGAGACATCAAAACGAAAAAGTAAATCCGTCCCGAGTCAAGGTCTTACCTTGAGACCTACGGTAATAGCTTATTCTCTATATGGGAAATTCGCTAAAAGGATAAGTACCGTAGGGATAGACTGCTTCCATTTCAGACAAATCATGCTTTCTTATGACAGATAACTAACGATAGTTCTTGCTAGGCGCACCATTTTGACACCATTAAGTTTGACAAAATAAAAAAATAAGTTTCCGGAAGGATCTTTTAACACAGAACATATGTAAGTAAACTGTTAAACTAAAATAGACATGCCAAAACATTTCAAATGTATGCTAAGTGGTGTTAAGTGCCAGCTTTCAACTCAGCGTAATAACCAGGGTCAAAATACGCTTAATTTGCAGTTTGGCGCAACTAAGTCCTTGCGGCCTTGTAAGTTAGGTATGTAGGCCTACAATAGCTTCATTATCTGACTAGACAATTTCCCATTATGAAAATAGCCTTTTTTATGTAATTTAAAGTTATTTTGTGTTGTTTAAAAAAGCCACTGTCATTAATGATGAGATAGTAGTTTTTTATCTTTTTTACAATGGAAATTTTTATCAAATCAAATCATTTATTGTCTGTATAACATGGATAATGCATAGACAAAGTACCTAGTCAACTAAAAATTAAAATAAAACTATCCTTGCAAAAATAAATCGATAGATATAACTCCAATAAATTTATTGGTACTAATAACATTTGACATACCTGGGATCAACTTAGATCGCTCCAAAATAGTATAATATTGTAACATAAGGGAGTTGGGGCCTACTGAATTATATCCCTATTTGAATTACATTTACAGGAATGAGTTTATATAGGTAGCCTAGGTACACTAATTTTTACAAATTACATTACCTCCACATCAAGAAATATTTATTCAGTTGTGAAAAGTTTAGAAATGCAAGTTAGTGATTACCGGCAAAGACGAAAATTGGCTGGCAAAATCAATATATTTATTATTTTGAACAAATTATATAATTTTAAAGAAATAATACCAACAACTGCTTCCTTGCAAACAGTAGTCCAATATGATTAAGCCTAAACATTTTTTTATTGAAGCGCAGATTATTTTTTCTACCACTGCATGGAAATGATCACATTGCCATACCTGTAAACAGTACGCAAAATAGTTCATTTATGTTCTAGAGTGGGAATGACCATTTCCGCTTGCTAATTCAGCTGAATTAACTACAGCCCCGGATCCAGTACGTTAACAACGGGTAAGCAAAAAACATCATATATATATAACCAAAAAAAATCAATCATAAGCTTTAAATTACATAACATGCAACTAAATACCCCCGCCGCAGCAAACCTGCAGACTAAGCGAATTTCCATTTGCCTGATTGGATTTAGACTAAAATGTCTCCTTAAAAATATCACATTTATTCCCTATTTAAATAGAATCAGTTTAACACATACTTAGGTTTGCTGCAACAGGGAGGGCAAAAGTGTTTTTTTTATGTAAAATGTTAATAGTTAGTAAGAAATAAAAACATTTTCCAAATTTGGGCAAAATATGTTAATAAACAAGCACACTACAACGGTTTACTTATTCTCCATAAGAATAACATGGGAATTTTAAATTAAAAATTTTTTGGAATTTTCTCCGTAACCATTAGGCGCATTATAACGCTTCAATATACTAAATTATTTGTTTTTTTAAGCTCTACAGAATAGTTTGGAAAGAAATTTCAAAATTTTATGTTTTTGGGTCAAAAATAGGAAAAACTCATTTTTACCCCATAAAAGCCCCCATAAACCCCTGTTCCCATGGTCCGATCATGCTGGTTCGCGAACTCGTTCGAATAAACATAGGTTTACACGTTTGTACCAAATTTCATCAAAATCGCATCATTTTTGCTCGAGTTATCGCGCTAACGGACACATATATATATAAACTTACACTAGGCTGTTAAGGGGACAACATAATAAGAGAACAGTTGACTGTTCTCTCAACAGCGTCAGGTATAGTAAAACTTGTCAGTATTGCCAACCTTCATAGAACAACCACCAAATGAGAGGGAAAATAGATAATAAGAGGACAGCAAAAGGTCCCTTTAACATCTTCCCACATGGCATGGCTGTTGAGAGGACACTTAACCGTCCTCTTATTCTTATGTCCTCTTAACAGCCTTGTGTAAGCTTAAAGTGTCCTCTCATCAGCTCCATGTATAGTAAGCCTGATATTAACATTAAATTTAGTTTCCTTTTCTTGATTATGAGTTTAATTACGTAAAAGGGTAGAAAAAATGTTACATTAAGATATGGTCCAATATTAATATTTATCACTGCCTATACATACATATGAAAATGTTCTATACTACTGTCCAGCCCCATAAATATTTCCAATCCCCATCCATCCAATATATATTCTCAAAATCAAACTCTTTTCGCATCACTCACCCGCGTACCCATATAAAATAATGTTAATTTTTTTTAGATTTTTAGATTTTTTATGCTGTATTATTGTTTTTGATCAAAAGTTGATACCCACGTAGTGTGCCTGAATTTTAACCGTTTTGCCGCATCTCTTACCGTTGTTAAGATATAAGCATTTCTAAAACAATAAAGCAATGCCGCTCCGGCAGCGCCTGGAGTTTAACCTTTGCACCTATTCTAGAGTCAACGTTGACATTATAATACAGTGCATTGACATACAAATGAAAATGTTTAATATATTTAACAAATGGTACCCATATAAAATAATCTAAACTAGGTAGCTTTCGCAGAGGCATCCACAAAATTGAGCGGAGTCATCAGGGTTCCATATAATATATTGTTATTGACCTTCACCATCGAGCTTCATAATTATTTTTACCTACAATTTTAAGTGAAGAGAACATTTGTGTAAAGATTGGTGTAATTAGATTGGAATATTAATGGCTACACGTTGATTCGTAAAAAAGGGGAGTAAAAAACACGGAGATGTAATTTTAGGCATTTTCGGAGACCTGCATTTACATTTTAAGTTTAAACCCTCAGGGTTAGTCATCAACTTATTCTAAAACAGGGTGGTACAGATGTAACTTAGAAATCAACCCTTTACAGTTTCAAATCCTACCATTTTGGCTACTAATAACTGCATAAGAGGGCTTTATGTGATGGTTAGAGTATAAGTGAAACCAAGAAATATATTATCGTTTCAAAAGTTATATTAACATTCACATTTGCATTTATTCAAGCGTTTAAACCATAACCTAAGTGTTACACGTTAATAATTTGTATAATCAATCGGAAGGTGATCGAAGACGAAGATTAAGCCGTCGTGTTTTGGCTAAAATGTCTGTGCTTCCTAGTCGTCCTTGTCACAGAAAACATACTACTATAACCATTATAGTAGTACTAGGTAAAACCCGTCGAAATCGACGGTTGCTTTAAAGGCTTACGACAATTCTTCTAACTGCGAAAAAAAGAGTGAAATTACAAAAAATGTGCGCATTTAGCATTGTTTAATGAATACGGTAATAAATAGGTGTAAAAACAATCTATATAAATAAAATTAGAGTTTTGTCTGTACATTGCTCAGAATCATACATTTTTAGGTTATTTTTACGTTTCATACATTAAAGAAGCCGAAACAAGTCTCATCTAAATTTCAGTCTGTCTGTCTGTCTGTCTGTCTGACACACTCAAGATGGCATTTTACGCAATCTTCTCCAGGAAAACGAGAGTACCTATCAAGACCCAAGTCATTTTAATGTATTCACTGGATTGGCGAGAGTGTCTTTAGCCATTAAAATATGGTCTCACTACTTTGTAATTAAAATTACGGCCGTTCAAAAATGCAGTTTTGTGCGATTTTTGTCAAGTTTTCTTCCAATTTGTATCACATAATCATCTATGAAACAACGAACTGCTGTTCGGATCAAGATTATTTTTTCTAGCTGTCACTGAAATGTTTACAAATGTTGTTTACAAACACCACAACCATTTCCGATCACGTTTTGAAGGCAAATCCCATCCAAGTGAGATTAAAAACGTTTTTATTACATAAAGGATTTAATTAATCGCAAGTGGAATAATATAGTGTAACCGTAAATTAAATAACTAGGCATCATCCAGGTCAGGAACCAGTAATATGTGTATAAAATTGTTTTGGAGTTTTGATAACCAGAAAGAAGACATTGAATCAAGATTGAATCAGTGTTGTATACGGCTGGGAAACTTAAATTTACTAATGACCGTCGCCAATAGCTTAGAAACAATGTTGACGGCTCTTCAATGGCGGTTGTGTAAAGTGTAAAGCAAAAAATTACAACTGCAGTGGGTGATTGTAACAGAGGTTTACGGATGATGCTGAACTCGATTTTCCAATGTGTCACTTTCTGTTCCTACCATTGACTATATAAAGTCAATAGTTCCTACTCACCGTGTGATGCAATCGCTGGACCATACAGCCAATAGGCCCATAGCCCTTCTCTTGGGTACGTGTGGTACGTATGCTTACCCAATTATTTATAACAACCCTTTCGACAACGATCCTTGATACCGGTACTTTTCCATAGAATACACGGCCTACCTAGGTACTTAAGAAATAAAATTATAAACGTCCAAAAACCCAACGTTGTGTGATTTTTGTCACATTTCCTTATAATGTTAATATATATACCAGCAACCATTGTTTAGAGAATACGTAATCTATTAAATAACAGAAAGTTATGTTGTATAAGGTTTTTTTTCAAACTGACACCGATAAGTTTACATTAAGAGTTGTGTACAAATAAAGCAATTAATGGGAAATAACTTTGATTGCCGATAACTTTTTACGAGAAAATCCAAAACCAAGAGATCAATAACCTTGATTAACGCATATAATTGGTCGGCTGTACTACAGTTCTTAACTGTAAACGTTGGTTTTTGGTACGGTACTGGTTCTTTTCCTTTTAACCTTTAGTAGCAGCAAGAATCATTTTTACGTACCAACACATCACAGTAATTTACAAATTAGTTATCGTTGGTGTTGCACCTTATTTATTACAGGCGTAGGCCTATTCAATTAATTGATGTCTTAACTGTATAATTTTTGCTTTTTCTGTCTGGATTCCAAAATGTTATGCTAAGAAAACTATAACGCATTTTAGTAAAACATTTATTCAGCAAACCATCATGAATTGTTCAAACACATTGAACGTTGTTTATGTATCAATAGTTCGTGGCTTATTTTGGTAATTTTTATTACAAATTACCAATCTAAATCGTCTATAGTAGGCCTACTGTACTTCATTTCATATAGCAAACCGATTCAGATAGCATTTCGACAGAATTTCGAGTCATCTCCGGTCCAAGCAAATATAAATTGTTATGATCAAATTTTATGGCATTAACAAAGATTTCAAGTACTAATTTTATATGTACCTTTTTATGCTTAAAGCGTAGCAGATTCCCTAATTAAGTTCGGTATTTTTGTGTGTATGTATGATGGTAACGCATTAATGTCCTTGTTTCTCAATGTTTCACGGAAAGGACAAGAGCGCCTTGATAATGAAAATGTCAACCCGAATAAAGTGTTAAATTAAGAGGTTGAGGTAGTACCTTAAATACTTTTAACCATTATGTTATAGTCCTTTAAATTCTGAACAAAATTGTACAAATCCCATTTCCGTATATTTACTTTCACCGCTTACACATGATAAAGGTTGTTGACAAACTTATGGGAGAAAGTATGTGTCAGAATGCTGATACCGTTTATTTAGTTTAATCATTGGATATAACATATCGACCAACAAGATCCGGGTGACATTTAATTGCGAAGCATTAGTTTTGGCTTGAAACTGTCAGATACTGTATTTGCGAAGGAATAGTTTTGTCAGCATATCTGAAAGTATGCAAACCAACTGCTGTGCTTTATATAAGAAGGTTTTAACTGACTATGATAAGATCCCCGTGCGTAGAACGGGCACACAGCTAGTAATGACTATTATGAGTTGGTTACAAAATATGGTTGATCATTCAATGAATAACATATTTCTTATATCGTCCGTCATAGGAGTTATTGTTCCTATGTTAACTGGTTTATCTTCTTTTTGATGAATATAATATAAAGAATGCTTTTGGAAGAACCTTTAAATAGCATTAAAACCGTATTGGTGGATCTTTTGTGGCACACACTTCTGCGATTTCATCAGTGTTATGCAGATTAAATCTGTGTGTGGGTTTTTTTTTTTTTTTAGAAAATATATGTTTGTTGAGATGGCACGTTCTTATTTCAAAGGGAGGTCCACCCTAAAGCTGTGAAAGTTTTATTTTTCCTTCGTCACGTCGGTCATCATACCGTACTTCTGTGCCAATGAATAACCCTCTAAATTTAGCAATTTTAGCATAACATTGATTCCATGACATGCGGATGTCAGTTGTCTCAGCCTTATCAATTACATAAAGTGCTCAATATAATATATCCTCGGAATTTTAGGTGTAGTGGAATATACTTGTAGTGATGCTGTCTTTTATTCTCGAAATGAGGGACCTCGTTCTTATGGCCATGCGGCTTCATTGGCAACAAATAATGCAAATGACAAAGCAGTGCTGCATTTTCTAAAAGCAAATACTGTAAATTGTTACGTAAATAGTGACGTTTACATGCATTGTTGTTAATCAACGTATCTTAGAAAGGATGAGGATATCTAGTTCAAAAGGAACACGACCTTTCTGTCATGACAGTAACTGCTTAAATGGTAATTACTCTTTGTGAAATTTGTTTTACATTCGAAGTGTAGTGTTATTTTCACAAATCTCACTTAAGGCCAACCAAGTGGGCCCCGGTCCGTAATAGGCCACTGCAAAACATCTTTCAAGATATAGGTACTATTTTAATTTTAGGCAAGGTTTCTGTGTTTGGATATTATTAGACACGATAAGAGCACAATGAACTTCTTCTGCAGATCTTTATCATCTTTTGGTTAAATATAAATCGAATTAATAAGTGTCACAATCCAAGCGCATTAAAATGGCTCTGGCCTGAACTTTTTTGTAGTATCGAGTTTGGACATTTTGTTTATGTTACTATCTGGGTAAGTTACCGGTGCATTTTGAGATATTTCTTTTAGAGATAAATTAAATGGGTTTTGTTGCTGAGTAGCGCTAGTAAACATGTACAACCCTATTCGTTAGTTTAATAACATTCAAAGGCGCTATTCTGTTTTCACTAAGCTGAATGAATACATCGAAGTAACACCTCTAAAAAGTCTGCAATAAATTGCAATTTTGCAGATTAATGACTTTCTAAATCATACACACATGTCTTTATAAAAATTATTAAAATATTAATCCAGTTGCTGTAAACCACTATTAATTTAAACAAAATATGAACACGGCTCATATGGGCAACGTGAACTTCTGTATTGTATTACACAATCGAAATCTTTTTTAATAATTGAAAACATGTATGGAAATGATCTCATGAACCTATCTGTCTTGAATAATATGAATAAATATCGGCAAAAGTGGTCAAAAAGGCAGACACCAACCCGTACAATAGATATAATATAATTCGATAAGAAATCATTTTAAGAGTTTCTGTAATATTAAGATTTTCCAATGATTTTGTAATTGAACGTTATTTTGCAAAACATGAGATGATGCAGAACAAAATAAATTTTGAAATCAGAAAATTACATTGCAAATAATTCTTTTTGACAAACTCAGTAGTGTTGTTTGAAATGTAATTTAAATATTAACAGTTGCTTCATTAAAAAGTAGTGAAAAATTATCCATATGACTATAAAATGTAAACAAATTTGGGAAGGAAACTTAAAAGGATTTTAGGGCAGAGCCCTAAGGGAATTTACTTCGTTTTTCTGTTGATGGCTCTTCTACAGACCGATACCTTTTCTTGGACACCTCTACCAAGTTTCTACGCCCAGCCGGTCTCTCAAATTAGTAGGGGCAAAGTTTCCAATTAAATGTTTAGATTCCCCCATGTTAATCTTATGGGAGAAAACCCAACTTTGACGGAAGATCCTGCCCAAACTAATAAAGATTTCAAAATATGAAAACCATTTTACAAATCTACAAATCAGGGTAATTTTTTTGGCACCCTAATCATCAAAATCGGTTCAAAAATTAGGGAGGAGTTTTGTTCACAAAATCGGCTTAGCGTTATATATATATATATATATATAGATGTTTTCTGTATCCTTGTTGATCTCGACAAGATGGAACTATTTGCTACTTGGCGGCATTTCAAACACATCATAAAATCCACAATTATTGAAGGAAACCTGCGTATGGATGATATGTAAATTTTGTTAACGTGTATGGTTTTCATTCAATCTAATTCATAACTTTTTTTATAAAAGCTAACATTAAAAATTCAGTTTTTCTCAAGTAAACCAATCACATAAAAAATATTAACTAAGACACTATTATTTAAAGAGCTGTATGTATTACCATGTAAACACATAAACTTTGTTCGCATTAAAACATGTAGTTCTGTTCTTAAAAACCCCACAAGATTTATAAACTAACTAGGGGTCGCCGGATTTCTACCCCCGGATATTTACCCCCATGAAAAAACGCCTACGTCACTTTGACATCACATGTATGGGGGTAGATTTCCGGGCGCGAACTTTTAGGATGGATAAATTATTATATATTCAATCAACTCGCATTTCACGGTTTACTTAACAGTTTTAATTAATCAAAATGCTAATAAACCTGATACCGGAACTTTACCCCCGGAAATCTACCCCCAGACATCCACCCCCGGACATCTACCCCCGGACATCTTCCCCCGGACATTTACACCCAGACATCTACCCCCAGACATCTACCCCCGGACATTTACCCCCAGATATCTACCCCCGGATATCTACCCCCGGAAATCTACCCCCAGAAATGTACCCCCAGTGGTCAAATCATAAATGACCGACCCCGGAATTCTACACCCGGAAATCTACCCCCCGTGCTACACTACGTATCGGCCAATATTCATTGTTGTAGTTGGTTTTAGTAATTGGTTTATAAAAATAATCAATGGCTCTTCGTTTAATAATTACCCTCTAGTATCTAGTATTAATTGCATGTGATATGTCGTTGTCTTGTTTAATGTCATCTATCTTCCCAATTCATTAAGCTGTAACTGATTTAGGTGTCATTTTTAAGCTGAAGATTCAGTGCAACGCAAATGGTAATTAAAAAGGATATTTTGTTAAAGGGCTCCAAAAGTTTAACCCATAAGCTTTTGATTTATTTTCAGACAGTGATTTAAATGGTTGACCAATTTTCACATACACTCATAGCTAACGGCACATGTACGAGCGCAGATCGTGAAATTTAAAACATACGAGATGCTAGCCCGTCCTACGTACGGGAATTGAGTAGTCTGTTAAAACTGTGTACAATTCAGAACAGCTAGTATACACGTAACTTATAAAGACAAAATATTTTCTTGCAGTGTTAATGTGAAAAATCATCTTGTAAACCAAGTTGCGTGGCCAAATATGTTTTATTCCATCATACGATATGCATTTTAAATCCGATAATTTTACAATAAAACAGCAATTGTGAAGATGTGAAAAGCGTTGAAGTGAGATTTGCGGCCGAATCGGCCGTTGCACACTGATTATAAAAAGCCTACAGTAGAGAGTAATAGCTTTGACTATTAATATAATATATTCAGTATCCAGTAGTCAATAGTAATAGTCAATTGAGAAGTGTATATACCTAGTCAACAATACCACCTTCCATCGCATACCTGCCTCTTCCATAATTATTATCACCACAATACAATTACTCATACTATACACAATTTCCAGTAGGTCTGAATAGAAACTACCTAAAATAAAACTATATTATCCAATAAAATTCACGGTATGCCTACACAAATATACCTTTGGTATCCTAACATCATTAAAGTATGTTAATTTCACTGTATCAATTGCTAAATAAATAAGAGTAAACAAATAAAAGTAAAAACCATAACATATAGTCTGTTTTGAATTAGGTAGCTGTTTGGGTAATAGCTATTTACATTTTAAGTGTAGTAAGAGCGTTTTTACATCACGCAGGTGAATGTTGTGCAACGAGCGAAGGCGAGTTGCATAATTTACCGAAGTGATGTAAACACGCTCTTGCGTAACGTGTAACGTACAAGATTTTACCTGACCCGACAATATACAGGAGGTTACGAGCAATATGCTTCATTATCAATTTCACTCATCTTCTAACAGTAACGTTAATTTACAAACAAAAGCTAGGTTAGGAAAATTCTTCAAAGCATAACAATAAAATTCAAACACACAGCTGATTTCTAGCGTTGAACGTCGTTGGCTCCATAGAGGTATATTTTTTAAGTTATCCACTCAATGTTATTTAAATGGGTTTCATTACATCACCGAGTGAGTTTTTTTCAACTTTACATCACTCGAGAAGTAAGGAAGTTGTATACATCACGCTTGGGATAGGGAAGTTTAACATGGCGGGTTAGGTAAAATAACATTCATTTGAAAAAGAACTAGTCACATGTTGAAGGAATTTAAAAAGTAAACACGCTAGTAAAGCTAGTGACGTAATTATCTATGTTAATTTTCCATACCGTTATCAGTTCTAATATCTGTAATAATTACCCACCTATTGAATCAACCTACATCGTAATTTCCTATATTAATTTATTAAAAGTATAAGATATTTATAGTTGAAATAAAATTGATATTTTGCCTCCAAACGTAACCACAACTAAACACACCCAAACAATCTTTTTTTTATTTCATAAAAGGATGGTTTGTCCAATTGCAGTATCCTAGGTCAATGATGCCGCTGTGTTTAATCTATGTCATCCATCAGTTTATCTTTGGATAAAACCCGGCTGAGGTTGTGGTGGTAATTTAAAATCCTAATTACCGATTATTCTTGATCTCATTTTCTATGACATCAATATTTCTGAGCCTAATCCAAACAAATTGTAAGCAGACTAACATTGATTGTAAACAAAAAGCTACCAAGACGAATTAATACATGTAAATATTGTTATTTTCCAACTCTTTCCTAAAAAAGTTGAGCAGTAAAATTATTTGCATATCCTTTTCTTTTAAGACTCGTGTACAGAGCTTCGATTTGTATACAGCAATCGTTTTACTTATCTCTGTGGTCTAATTATATTTACTAATCTTACTTATTTCCTATAATCAATGACAAAATCAGAGTAGGCTAAATAAAATAACCTAATAGTTCTATAGAATATTTTTATATTAAACCAGCTGTTAGTTAAAACAAATTATATTGCACTACAACAAATCAAAGATTGCTTTACAAAATAATTTATGAACATCCTAGTATTTTACTATGTATATTTAATTAATCTGTCATCCTCTTACCGAAGAATTGGACGTATCAATGATCAGCATTACACATAGTATAAATAAGTCAACCCTTCGTATGTCTTTTCATTTTCATCCAAAAGCTGAATTTGTGTCACAAACGCTGAATGTTTACAGCTGTTATGTTAAGCAAATTATATCATACCAAAAGCTAGTTTAGAATGTTAGCGTCGGCTGCTAGACTTTTCAAAAATTAAAACTTAATTTCTTAATAACTGGGACCCTAAACTAAAATTATGGATTCGACATTCCCTAGTTCTCAAAATTATCTTTCTTTCAACACAAAAATCATGAAAATCCGTCAAGTGGTTGATTCAGAATCGTGAAATAAAAAAACCCCTGTTACGTTTTAATATCATAGATCACTGAAGGAGGTTATTTTCTGATTACTAGTGGTAAAAAATGCAATTAAATGTTGATAAAAAGCCTGCCACAGGTTGATTAATGAATTAATAATTTTTCACTATCAATTACCTCCTAGTAATACGAAATAGCATGATCCCTATGTCGTAGACACTATCCGGAGTTTTACATTGGCTAAAAAGTGTAGTTGTTTACACAAATAATTAATCGTAAAAAATAAAACATAAACATATTTTATGATTGGTTCTGGTTGTCAATGCTGGTTGTGAAATAACGGAGAATAAATGTAAAAGAATAAAATTGGATATTTCGGGATAGGGAAGGTATTTTTACCTCATGGTTCTTTTGGTTTTAAGAATTTATTTTAATGAAATTAGAGTTTAGTATGAACATTGCTTAAAATTATATATTTTTTGGTCATTTTTACGTTTCATACATTAAAGAAGCCAAAACAAGTCTTTATCTCAATTTCTGTCTTGTCTGTCAAGGCCCAGAAGGCATTTTACGTGGCCTTCTCCTCAAAAACTAGAGCATCGATCGTGATTCGATTTAAATAGTCTTTTTGGATTCGGTGGATTGACACGAATAACTAAGCCATTAAAATATGGCCTCACTACTTTTGAATTAAAATAAATTTTGTTCAAACCCCCAATTTTTTTGAATTTTTGTCAAGTTTAGACTACTCCTAATGTTTGCCAGTAATTTATGAAATACTAATAATTTGTTTGGAGAATACGACATCTATGAAATAACGAACAGCTGTGAAAGATGAAAAGCTGGATAAAGATGATTTTTTCTAGCTGTCACTGGAAATTTGTTATTACATTTTGTTTACAAATACTACAACCATTTCCGATCAAGTTTTGTAATAAAATCCAAAACCAAGTAAGATTAAAAACGTTGTGACTCACGTAAATAAACGGATCAAATAAATCGTAAGTGCAATTATATGTAACTAGTGTACATGTTGCTCGAATTCGAGCAATTGCAAAGTATTAAAGGAGTTATTTAAAAACTAATAACAATGGATATTTACAATGAGTTTAAAAGAGTCAACTCAAAGATTACTGGTGTGTAACTAAAACCATGTTTATCTTCGTTATTGATAAACCTAAAGCATTCATCCAGCCGATTTTCTCCTTCTCAAAATGCCTCGCTGTACAGGCAACACAGGTCATTGATAGAGGGCCAATTGACAACGAAAAGTCGTTTTGGGGTAGTGTTCCATCTCTTGTTTACAGTTGCAGACGATCTATTCTGGTTTTCAACCTGACTTAAAAATTGAACTGATTAGTAATCTGCTCACATTTCACCTTTAAAACTGTTACTGTGTAGTGTGAAAGTTGGTCAACCATTGGAAGCACCTTCTAGAAATAAATCAAAGGCTTAGGGGTCAACCTTTTGAAGCTCTAATCAAAATATCCTTTTTAATGACCATTTTGCTCTGCGCAAGATCTTAAGCTTTAATATGACACCTCAATCGTAACAATCGTTGAAGTAGGTCGGGTGGAAAAGGACTGTTACAGATTATTGAATTAGGAAGATAGATAATGGTAAACAAGACAATGACATATCGCATGCTTTATACTGGATATTACAAGACAATGCTTAACCGAAGAGCCGTTGATTTCCGGGGGTAGATGTCCGGGGGTAGATGTCCGGGGGTAGATGTCTGGGGGTAGATGTCCGGGGGTAGATGTCCGGGGGTATATGTCTGGGGGTAGTTGTCCGGGGGTAGATTTCCGGGGGTAGATATCCGGGGGTAAATGTCCGGGGGTAGATTTCCTTGCTGTGGCAAATCACTTTATAATAAAACAATTACATGTTGATTATTTATTAATATATTGGGGGTAAATTTCCAGTCGCGGGCTATTTCTCGACCGTGTATAGGCCCCACCCCTCGTGACGTCAAAATGACGTAGGCGTTTTTTCATGGGGGTAAATATCCGGGGGTAGAAATCCGCTACCCCGACCCATGCTGCTCCGCAGCGTTGAAATAAATATCATATCCAAAAAATAATTAAACTTTTACGAGCAAATTTCGTTTACATATAAGCCGAGTGAGACTGCAGAAAAATATATGCCGATGTTTGATAGGAAGTTTGTTTGTGCTTACCTTCAATTTGAGGCCTCGATCATGAAAATCGGTCGGGTAGAAGAGCCAAACGAACCCGGAAAAGAAAACCAGGTTTAACTCCCTTAAGAAATACATGGGGAGCAAATTTCGCCTACGTATAAGTCGAGTGGGACTGTAGATAGATATATGCCGATGCTTGATGGGAAATCTGTGCGTGCATACCTTCAATTTGAGACCTAAATCATGAAAATCGGTCGGGTAGAAGAGCCAAACTAACTCGGAAAAGAAAAACCAAACTGTACTCCCATAAGAAATATATGGGGAGCAAATTTCGTTTACGTATAAGCCGAGTAGGAATGTAGATATATATATATGTTGATACTTGATGTGAAATCTGTGCGTGCATACCTTCAATTTGAGACCTAAATAATGAAAATCGGCCGGGTAGAAGAGCCAAACAAATTTCGGAAAAGAAAACCCAAATGTTTTTAATAATACAATGTGAGTTTTAAATGAGTTCCCCAGCCCTACTGTTTTCTACATTTTTTAAGATATCAACTTCGGACCACGTCAGATCATTGTAGTGTAGTAAGTACTTCGTTTTGACTGGGTATACATTTTTGGGCGCAATCTTGGATCCGCCATTATTGGATACAAAGTTTTTTTTCAAATGTAAAGGTAGGGTTGTGACCCATTGTTTCAAACTAGAATTTTACGCTAATTACAATGCCGCAATTAGTTTCTAAAAATCTTGATCCGTTCTAAAGTTATGAGGACTTTTTATAACTTTATTTTTAGCCAATTTTAATTGGCTGCAAATAGACTGCAACATTTGATTTGGATGAACGGTAGTGACAAAACTCTGCTCTCAGAGTATACTAATGACTTTCTTCGAGCAAAGCTCGGTCCCCAGGTGATAACGGTAAGAGTGGTCTCGGAAACGGTAAGAGGTACGGCAAAGCGGTTAATATACAGGCCTACTACGTCGGTTCCAGCTTTTGATCAAAAACAATAATGCAGCGTAAAAATAATTGTAAAATTTTAATACATGCCGCAACAGACGTTTCAAGAAACACATACTTTTTTGTGGGGGGATGTTGAAATGCGAAATTGTCACTTTTGTGAATTTTCCTCATGGTTTGGGGCAGAGACCTGTCATCGTGCCAAATTTCTACTTCCTAGCCCGTCTAGGAGTGCCCAAACACTTGTATACCTGATCAGTGAGTGAGTTACACATCGTGCTGTATAGTTAATTAGATAAAATATTAAATACAACAATTTGTTTATAAAAACACAGGATATTTTGGTAAGCACAAATCCGTTATGAGGACACATATTTGGAATTTATACACACAGCTGTTCAGGGGACAGACCCATTTAAAATGTATGGGATTTAGTTGGGAAATTCATTTTCCTACAAGTGTATTGGTATGCCTTTTTTGCCATACACAAGGCTGTTATAAGGACACAACATGTTATATACAAGGATGTTAAGAGGACTGTCTTCTTATTAATAAGAGGACAGCAATTGTCCTCCTAACAGCTTTGTATATAAATTTTGTCCACTTAACATCCATGTACATATCTATATATATATAAATATATATATAGGTATATATATATATAAATATATATATAGGTATATATATATATAAATATATATATATATATATGAATTTGAACGGATGGTGTTTTTGGCCTCTAGGGACCTCAAAACGAAAAAAAAAATCGGTCCCGGGTCCAGGTCTTACCATGAGTACTACGGTAATAGCTTATTCCCTATATGGGAAATTCGCTAAAAGATAATCTGTGTGTTAATTACAAGTTAATTATGGAGGTAGGTAAAAGCGAACATAGGTACCGGTACAGGAAACACATCTCAAAACTTAATAACAAGAATTTTCGTCATACAAGAAAACATTTCACATTCAAACTTGCTGCGGTAAAATAATTTTCAGCTTTTACAGTTATCCTATATAAAACTATGAAAACAGTGTAGTCTTGATTTCCCTAAAAGTATGAAAGACTTTTAAAAGACCGTTTCATAAACAGACTGTTCAATTCATTTGGCAGATTTGTTTGCAAATGTTAGGCTGCTGTTTAAAAGGACTTAGATTGGAAATTACATTTGTTTAAGATATGAAATCAATATTATTATTATTATCATCATTACCTTATTAGCATTCTATTATGTTAGCTAAAGCCTTGAAGTAATAGAAGAAGGACCAGAGAGGTCCACAAAAATGCGAGACTTGAGAAAATAGTATTACAAGTCTTAAGAGTTCAAAGGGTTAAGTTAAATAGTTTTTAAAACCAACTCAAGTGTTTTTATGAGTTCCCCTAATATACCTAAATCTCGGTGAACTGATTTCTGAGTTAGGCCTACAATAACCTAGTAGGCCTACAGTTAGCCTAAGTAAGTACCATCCAAATAACTTAAATATATGTAATAAATGAATAAGTCATAAGTCATTTAAACTTATTTGGCCAGATTTACATTAATGCATTGGCTAAGTCAATACATAAAAAAATACTGATTGTCTTATAAACTATGAAATAACTACTAAACTAAACAATATTTACATGTTTAAGATTTATTTAGAATCAAATTTAGGCCTAACTTAAGTTTGCTTGGATTAGCAGGGTATCTGTTGGCACAAACAACCGAATGAAAATATCCATTATTTGATAGTTTCATGCGATATATCAATCGATATGTTCATTCGGTTGTTTCTGCCAACAGATACGGAAGTCTACCCGATTAGAATTTTGCATAAGCAGACCCAAAACTGGAATGAGACAGGAAGGGGGAAGGGATGACGTTAAATAAAAAAGCCACAACATTCCTTGAGTAATGTCCATGAAAAATAGGACTAAAAGTTGAAATCGTATTTCATCAAACCTGATAAGTTAGGTAGGTACTAGTATAAATCTTCGTAATAAGTTACCGTACCTTGGGTGTTCTACCTTTTTGAGTCCTGGGTAGAACTGTAAACTAAGTTATATCTCTGATTATCCTAAGCATACCTTTGAGGGCTAAGTTTTAGTTTGCGCAGTTTCAGTAAATTAATTGTTTGCCTTGGGTAGTGACTTGTTAAAAGATGCCACCATTAAAAATTAAGCTTACTATACAATTAGGTCAACTAAACTTAACTTAGGTCTACAGTTGGGAACATTTTAGCTAGGCCTACCTGGTTTATAGGTTAGTTATTTGTTGTGACAACCTCTACCTTTTAAAACTTATTATTTCTCTTTGTGCAAGTAGACCATTTAAGACTAGGAGAATAATATAAATGTTGACGGTTAAAGCAACCATAAGTTACTAAAATTAGAATTGTTCCCAATCTGTCACTTTCATCTTAAATTTTAGGTTATGGGTACATGACCCCGTTGCTATGACAACAATGTCTTATAAGATAAGGCATTTTGTTTATAAAACAAAGATAATTAATTATACCTGCTTTATTTCGTTTCTTAGATTGTAAGATGTTGAATAGGTTTCGGGAGGGAATCCAGACTTTTCGTCCATATTATTACAACAAAATGTTTGTATACACCACAGCACACTGAACTCGAACTGTTTACATTCACCAAACACAGCGAAACGGACTCGACAACGACCGCGAAACAACTAAAGAAAGAAGTAAACTGACAAGTAGAGCCACTGCCACACTGATAACGCAGGAAGCGTTTACAAGATTACATATCTTCGCATGGTCGTATAAAAAGTGTTGCAATTCATAATATAGTTTTCACTGTTTTCAGTAGAGTCTTTGACATTTACACATCTTTTATTTTACACCAGAATAATACAAATGGCTATTTTTTGCTGAAGTATTTATGTGTTTGTTGTTTTTAGTAGAGTAGTGTTTGAAAATTAAACGATAGATAAACCATGCTCGGTCCCTTTTTAAACTTTGGTCTTTTGACATAATATGTTATATCGTGAGTTAAAACTAAGCGTTTTTCTTAAGCTGGACTATCGGGAAAGACACATTCACCCACGAATTGAATTAAATTAACATGTCTAAATCATAGATAAAACATACTCCCTTGTGTTGGTTAGTCTATGTCTAAACTTACGAAAGCTGTAAGTAAAATAATTTTGAGCTGCTCCCAAAATATCCCATTTTGGGGTCCCGGGCAAAATTGTAATACTGATCAAATAGAAGTTTTTACTTTCTTGTTACAATAATAATAAGTTTAGTTAGTTTATCTGGTACAACTATAGATAAAACATAGTCCTATTGTACAACTCATAAAAACGCTTATAGGAGATATTGGTGTATAATATTATTATGTAACATAATGTGAGGAATTACTAACATTATTTTTACATGGGCTCTCTCAGGACGATGAAAAATAAAAAATGACCGCCATTCTGTAATAGATTGAGATAGAAACCTCTAGTTTTCACTGATATTCAAACTAATGGCCTTAAAAATTATGTGCTAAATTTTAAGTTACCCTCAACAACCCTTATTTTGGGGTAGGGGTGAATTAAAAATACCCACAAGAAGTACTTTACATTACCCTATAGTAACGTGTATCGAAGCTCGTTTGAATATGTAGCCGTTCAAAAATTAACCAGGGGGGTACATGGGACACCCGGTATAATGATTTAATAAACAACTACCTATTATCTTTTATCATCAATGGTAAAAACCAGGTACAGACAGCTGAGACTTAGAACTCGCCAAAGCAAATGCAGATTTGTATGACCTTATTATTCAAATATTTTTTTGGAACTTTTTTTCATTTCCTTTATATTCGATTTAGCCCTGGTGATAAGATTTTCCATGAACTCAGAATGTTGATGAGGAGCTAATTTTGCCTTCCCCTTGTGACAACAAAAAGTGAATATTTATGTGTCCCTGTTAGTCTGTTCTGACTCAAAATGAATAGATTTGCAGCTGGGACAAATTTAATTTAACAATCCCAATTTAAAAGAGTCGGTGGTGTTTTTTTAGGGACTTCCAGAGCACATTTTTTAACACCATCATCCATCACTGCTTTACCTTTTTATTTCGATGGTTCTCTTTAGTGTTTTTTTTTCGTTCTGTTTGTTTTTTTACAAGGGGATTATAAGAAAGATTTATAGCGCTGTTGGGAAGTTAATGACCGGAGTCAACAGCATTGCTAAACATCAAGTCACACACTTCTTTGACAGAACGAAATGGTAAGTCACAGTTTCTCCAGCAACTTCCCTGTGTACTCAAAATAAATAGTTGGGGTACCGTATAGTTCACTGATACATTGAAGTTGTACGTGTCCAGGGTGCTCGCCATCTCGAGAAAGTAAAGTTAGGTAAGAGAAGTTAAATAAGGAACGTCAAACACTGATTTTGAGTAAGATTCATCGCCTACGATAAAATGTTTGTATGCTTCTCGCTCATTAGTAATTTAGCCGTCTAGGTCGTATGTTTTTTTAGTAACAGATTTTTTAAACAATCATTTAACGGCTTAAAACAACAACTTTTGAGTTTTAGCGAATTTCCCCTATAGGGAATAAGCTATTACCGTAGAACTCATGGTAAGACCTGGACACGGGACCGATTTACTTTTTCGTTTTGAGGTCCCTAGAGACCAAAAACACCATCCGTTCAAATTCATATATTTATATATATATATATATATATATATATATATATACATTTATATATGTGTCTGTTAGCGCGATAACTTGAGCAAAAACCATCCGATTTTGATGAAATTTGGTACAAACGTGTAAACCTACGTTTATTTGAACGAGTTCGCGAACCAGCATGATCGGACTATGGGAACAGGGGTTTATGGGGGGTTTTATGGGGCAATAATTAGTTTTTCCCATTTTTTACCCTTAAAACTTAAAATTTAGCATTTTCTTTCCAAACCATTTTGTAGAGCTTAAAAAAACAAATAATTTGGTACCATTGAAGCGTTATTATGCGCCGAATGATTACGGAGAAAATTCCAAAAAACTGTAAATTTAAAATTCCCATGTTATTCTTATGGAGAATAAGTAAACTGTTGTAGTTTGCTTGTTTATGATCATATTTTAATCAAATTTGGATAATGCATTCATTTCATACTAAGCTATTAAAATTTTACAAAAACACCTTTTTACCCTCCCTGTTGCAGCAAACCTAAGTACTCGTTAAACTAATGTTATTTAAATAGGGAATAAATGTGATATTTTTAAGGAGGCATTTTAGTGTAAATCCAATCAGGCAAATGGAAATTCGCTTAGTCTGCAGGTTTGCTGCGGCGGGGGTTCAAACTCAAAAACCAAAAGTTATAATAATTTCACATTAGATTTAAAAACTAGTGTTGGTGATTTCAACGTCTGACAAAATGACAACCAAATATAAGAGGTCAATTAATAAATAGTTAACGCAGGATAAAATTAGTAGTTGATTTAGCATGGAATGACCCATTTGAAAAAAAAATAATTGTCCTGCCATAGGACTTGGATTATAAAACCATGATATTGACAATGTTAAAAGAACAGAATGTTCAAGTGAACAAAATTCTAGAGCATAAAATTTGTCAGTTGGTTGATCGTGACCCTGATGAACATATGGCAAAATGTGATTCAAATAAAAATATGTCACCGAGAAAATTGATCAATTAATTATTTATGAAATAGACCTTTTAACTTTTAGTAGCTAGCAGACCTTACTTCCAGAGAAGTTACTTCTGACTAAAATGAGTATCTTACCTATCTTGCTTATTTTGTCCGTAAGTTTATATTTTTATATTTAGCCTATTCTAACTAAACAACAATGTTGTAGTTTATTGTAACTTTATTGTGTAATTATAAGCATATTTTTGAATGAATGGTATAATTTGTTTCAATAATCATTTATAAAACTATCAATTCATTGTTTAAAACATGGTTTAGTTTTTATAAATAAAACCCCGTTTGATAAAAAAATTACTAAAAAGTTTCCAATTTTATTTTTATTTTATTTTTTCACTGATTACAGGAACATAACAGCTCTCCATTAAGTTATGTAGATTATTATGCTGACTTAGAAATAGTTAAGTTTGTTATAAATATCAAAATTTTAAGTCACCTAATAAGCTAGGGAGATTATTATTTCAGCTTTATTTTTGAAACTCCAAAAAGGAGAACCATAATATTGTTAAATGTTTTGAAGTGTAATTTTGTAAACTGTTTAAGAACAAAAAACTTTAACAATTTTAAAAGTTATAATATTCTTTTACAGACATTCACGATTTGTGACGCCATTGGTAAGTAGTCCTAGAAACATTTAATTTTAATTTTTAATTTAACTTTTAAACATTTAACTGCCGATAGAAATTGTGGGTTTTGAAGCGGGTCCTAAACTTCAATTATATTCAATTCAAATTATCTTTATTCATCAAGTACATTAGGAATATATACATGAATAGTGTCACATTTCTTAATGATAAAGCTATAATAAAATATACATGCTTATAGTAAATAGGAGAAAAATTGTAAAAGAACAATGAACCAACAGAAAATGATATAAATAAAGTTAAAACATACTTTGATTAGAGGAGAAAGAGAAGTCAATTACAGTCCATCAAATGAATAAATATAGCCCTGCTAATGAGAAATCTCTTAAGTTTGTTTTTTAAGTTTTTTATATTTTCTTCTGCTTGTATGTCCTTTGGAAGTTTATTATAGAATTTTGTACTGGCGTATTTAGGTTTCTATTCAAAAAGGTGCAATTTATGAGGACTTAATGCTAAGCTGCCTCGATTTCTTGTAAGATAATCATGTTTCTATCCAACCACAGCTCTATTTCATGTAATCTGTTTTAACTGATACAGTACCACAGTTTCAAAAACATAGATAGGTACCGAAAACTGTCATTATATTTTCTGATTTAAACTTTCTCTTAACAGAAGTTCTATGTAGAAGGTTTAAAATTATTCTTATAGCTATTTTTGCATTCTTAATGTAGATTTTAAGTTTCTCTTATTGGTTGAGCCATAAATGGAAATCCCAAATGAAATCACTGAATGTATGTATGAAAAGTAAACAGTAAACTACCTTCAAAGTTTCTCTTTCGCAATAGTTTTTAAATCTAATTAAGGCATATAATCCGGAAGAAACTTTTGAAAGTACTTTTTCAACATGACAGTTCCAATTTAGTCTTTTATGTATTACTAATCCTAAAAATTTAGTACTACCCTTAACTTCAATGGTTTTAGGCCGTCGACACACGGGAAGACTGTTCAACTGAAATCGGCAACTAGTTGGACAAACTAGTCGCCTGCGTCCCGACCAATGTAGTTAGGTGGGACAGTGCACACAGTGCACTTTTTCAACATGACAGTTCCAATTTAGTCTTTTGTCAGTAGACAAACTGCCGAACATTTAACTGTGGGTTTTGCAGTGGGTCCTAAACTTCAATTCAAATTATATTTATTCATCAAAGTACATTAGGAATATATACATGAATAGTGTCACATTATTCATTCAAACTGATATTTATTCATCATGAATTAATAAAATAATTCATATTATTGAGTTTTTTTTGCAATTTTTTTAATTAATTAAAGCATAGTTAAAGTTCTTGAGCAGCATTAAACTTATAAGAGCAATAAATTTCTTCTGCTCAATATATATATCCAACGGTATTAGGATTAGTAATAACTAATCCTAAAAATTTAGCACTTCTCTTAACTTCAATGGTTTTATTGTTAAATTCAATAATCGGCCAAGGTTGCTTTCTGGTTGGTCGAGTTTGAAAATTTATGATACTTTTTTTATCAACATTGAGATTTAGATTTTGGGAGTTTAAAAAATCATTTAAAACTTATATGTCTGATTTTGCCTTTCTTTCTAATTGTACATTGGTTGGGGCTACGATTTTCAAATTGGTATCATCAGCATATGAGCAGAGTTTACTTAAATTACTGAGTTGCAGAAAATCTCTTAAATAAATGACAAAAGAAGGCCCAGAATGGATCCCTGCGGAACCCCATATTTAAAGTCAGTGGTATAAGATTGATATGGAATTTTTATAGTTTTTACGGTTATGATAGATAATTTCAACAAACTGTCTTCTGTAAGAGAGATAAGATATAAGCAAATTTAAAGCAGTCCTCTCTATACAATAATAATAATAATACTGTAATAATAATTAAAACCTGTCGAAATCGACGGTTACTTTCAAGGCTTACGCTAATTCATCTAACTGCGATAAATTGAGTGAAATTATACATATTTTGAGCATTTAGCATTGTTTAAAGAGTAATAAGTGTAAAAACAATAATGATATTAATTGCGTTAGTTACCAAAAATGGTTGATTAATCAATGAATAAAATATTTCCTATACCGTACGTCATCGGAGTTATTATTAGTATGTTATCTGGTACCTCTTCCTTTGGAAGAACCTTTAAATAGTATTAAAATCGTATTGGTGGATCTTTTGTAGTTAAACACTTCTGTGATTTCATCAGTGTAATGCAGATTAATCTATGATTTTATTTGAAAAAAAAAATTTGTTTGAGTTTGTTGGGCAGACATGTTCTAACTTCAATGGGAGGTACATATATCCGATACAGTGTACGTTTGATTTTTCCTTCATCACGTTGCGTCAGTTCATATCGTACTTCTGTGCCAATGAATAACCCTCTAGCACAGTTTTGAGAAATTGGTTGTGGGGTTACTGTTCAAGCTGGAATTTCTTGACATGGGGGATGCCAGTTAGTTGTATCAGCCTTATCAATTTCATAAAGTAGTCAATATAATCTCTCTACGGAACGTTAGGTGTAGTGGAATATACTTGAAGTGAAGTTGGCTTTTATTCTTGAACTGTTAGGGGCCTCCTCGTTTATATGGTCGTGCGGCTTCATTGACAACAAATAATGCAAATGAAATAGCAATGTGGCATTTCCAAAAAGCAAAAAATAATGTAAATTGGCTGATACGTAAATATTGACGTTTACATGCATTATTGTTAATCAACATATCTTATAAAGGATGATGTGATCTAGTTTAAAAGGAATATGACCTTTCTGTCATGACAGTAGCTGCTTAAATAGTATTTACTCATTGGGCAATTTTTTACAGCCAAAATGTCGTGTTATTTTCAATAATGTTACCAACCCAGTGGGCCACGGTCCGTAGTATAGGCCACTGCAAATAATTTGTCAAGATAGGTACCATTTTAGGCAAGGTTTCTGTGTTTGGATGTTATTAGACATGGTAAGAGCACAATAAATTTCTTCTGCAGATGAATTATCTGTTGGAGAAATATAAGCCGAATTATAAATGTCACAATGCGAGTTTGAGCATTTTTTTAGGCTGCTGCTCAGTGCACTTTAAGAATATATTTTTTTGAGATAAATGAAATGGTTTTTGTTGCCGAGTAGCGCTAGTAAACATGCAGAAGACTTTTCGTTTGTCTAATAACATTCAACGGCTCTCTAAGAGTTCAAGTTCTTATTTGTACATACCTATCTATATTATGTTTTCACTTTGTCAGTCACCTCAATAGATCTTGTCTACTCAAAACTGTTGTTAGGAATTGCTTCAGTGGTGAGCAATTGAAATTGGCCTTCATTTTCTTTAGCAGTTGTACATTCAAATACATTTTTTTGCGAATTGAAATAGGTGAGAATCCTTTTCCCATTATTATTTAGGTGCATCCCGTGGCGTGTGAAGTGCTGTCTATCAAAGAGGTCAAAATAAATAATATGTCTGTTGTTAATGGGAGCAACCAACTCCCGGATGTAGTTATTTGCCAGAGGTATATGTTGTAGTGTATGACGTCATCAGAAGATTTATCATAACGAGTAGGGAGGGTTGTTATAAATACTGGTCTGGTTTTACTAATTTTTTTAAATTCACCTTCCATTTTTCCATATACAATGCGAGGAGAGTTCACTGATACATCAATTGTACCAGCCAACAAAATTAAAGGTCTCGTCTGAGATTTAGCAGCTTGATTGTATATGAATTCAATTCCCCGCTCCTGGTTTGACTACCCCATCCATCAGGACTTTACCCTGGCTGCACTTAGCAACAAGCTACGAAACCCCTTTTCCTTGGCTGTCCGCATAAAAAATAATTTTTTTTCTTGGCAAATTTATTAATTTTATACTAAGCTATTAATATTTTACTAAAAACCCCACTTTATTAGTTTCCTTGTAGCAGCAAACCTAGGTACTCGTTAACCATAAATGTTAATTTTATAGATTAATTGAAAACCAATCCAGACAAATAGAAATTTTCTTAGTCGGCAGGTTTTTTGCCGGGGGGGGGGGGGGGGTATTGTTAAGGTTATGAACTAGCGGAGAGAGACACGAATAGTAACTCAACAGGAAATTAATTCCCTTTAGGGCTTCGCCCCTCCTTGCGTTTGATTGATTTCTTGAGTTCGCTTTCAATGATTCAGTGATGCTGACCCACTTTCTTTATATCATATTCTTATATTAGCAATGTTTGCTTGTATATGTATGTATGCTTGCTTAAAGATCTTAAAGAAATTATAGATATTAATTCAGAAAAAGTGGACTTGGTTTTCACATTGATTTACTCACTCAACTCATATTGTATTTACATTTTTAAGTAAACTCTAACATTTTTTAATAATTAGAAACACATGATTTAAGAAAGAATTGATGGTAAAGTCTAACCATTCTCCGCCCCTTGAGATACCCTGTATCTCAAGATCAGTCCGTTGGAATCACAATCAGTTTTGAGATGGATCGTTTGATTATTCCACTTGTTGTTTTTAAGGTGACCACACGTACTATTCCATCAGATCCTGGATGTACTTGTTCTACGAGGGTTGTTTTTTTTTTCAACCTCCGATAGGCTATGAACAAAAGACAAGTTCATATAAAACATTAAATTTATTACCAAAAGTTTGGTCCATTTATGGTTACTTTTTGACATAATCACCAGAGAGATTGAGACATTTGCTATATCTGTGCACCAGCTTTTTAATATAGAAAAGTGGCCGCCAGTACATTCAAAAACCAAAAAATTCAAAAAAATGTCAAAAAAATAAAAAAATCAATAAAAAATAAAAAAAAGACTTTAAAATTTCTAGAAATTCAGTAAACAAAGCAATAATGGTGAATCTGTGGTTTATTTAACCATCCTGTCAAACTGTTTAACCAAGTCATCTGAAACGACAGTAATGAGCTGGTTCAACAAGTTGGCAGAATGGTTAAATAAACCACAGATTCACCATTATTGAATTGTTTACTGAATTTCTAGACATTTTGAAGTCCTTTTTTTATTTTTTCTTGATTTTTTATTTTTTTTTACATTTTTTTGTTTTTTGAATTTTTTTTTGTTTTTTGGAATGTACTGGCGGCCACTTTTCTTGAAGAGGGTATTAAAAAGCTGGTGCACAGATATAGCAAATGTCTCAATCTCTTTGGTGATTATGTCAAAAAGTAACCATAAATGGACCAAACTTTTGGTAATAAATTTAATGTTTTATATGAACTTGTCTTTTGTTCATAGCCTATCGGAGGTTGAAAAAAAAAAACAACCCTCGTACTCTTGCAGTGTGCCACTTACATGGAGGAATATTTTCTTCCTTGACGATGACTAGATCTCCGACCTTTAAATTCTTTGTTACCTCCATCCACTTGCTTCTTTGTTGTAAATTATTTAAATATTCTAGGGACCACCTCTTCCAGAAATGTTGATTCATTTGTGTTACAAGTGTCCATCTTTTTACGTGATTAATTTTATCACCAGTCAAATCTCGGTTAGGAACTGAAGTTAAAGGAGCAAAAATAAGAAAATGCCCAGGTAAAATAACATTTAAGTCTCTTGGGTCATTAGACATAGGGGATAGTGGTCTTGAATTAAGGCAAGCTTCGATTTCAACCAGTAAAGTGGAAAGTTCTTCGAAGTTTAACACTTGATCGCCGATTACTCGAGTTAGGTGAATCTTCATAGATTTAACTGCTGACTCCCACAATCCACCAAAGTGTGGAGATGATGGAGGAATGAAGTGCCAGTTGATACTTCGTTCTTGAGAAAATCTCGAAATTGAATCAGACTTGACAAATTCACGGTGTAGTTGGTTATAGGCACCTTTAAAATTGGTTGCGTTGTCAGAATACATGTCGTTAGGAAATCCTCTTCGACCAACAAATCAGTTGAAAGTGCTCAAAAGCCGGGTTTCCCTAGGCGCGGAGTCGGTGAGCGGAGAGCGGACTCCACTTTTCTTAGGCGATTTAATGTTACTGTTTTCCTAGAAGCGGAGCGGAATGCCATGTTAATTTCAATTCCGCTCTCCGCGTTGCTCTCTCCGCTCGCCGACTCCGCGCCTAGGAAAACCCAGCTAAAAAGGCATCTGAAGTTAAATCGGAAACTAACTCAATGTGGACAGCTTTGGTAATCAAACAAACAAAGAGTGCAACATAACTCTTTAAAAATACTTTTACTCTTCCTCCCATCCTTTTTGTAGTAATAGGACCGGCAAAGTCTATTCCTGTTTTACTAAAAGGCTCTTCCAACATTGACTCTGGAGATTGGTAAATTACCCATTATATTGGAAGCTGTTGACGATTTGTACCTGATACATGTTGTACAACTCCGAATAACTGACTTTATTTCATTCTTGATGTTAATAATCCAATACCTTTGTCGTATTACATTCTGAACCAATTGACTGCCAGCATGTAGATGTCTGATATGTTCATTTCTAATCAGAAGTTTTGAGAAATGATGCTTTCCTGGCAATAACAATAATTGATGTTTCATGTCAAACGGTATATTTGCATTTGTCAATCTGCCTCCAACTCGCAAAAGAACCTCCTCGTCCAAAAATGGGAATAGATTTTTCAGTTTACTCTTGTTTTTGACATGTTCATGTTTTTTTCAGTTGCTTTATTTCATCCTGAAAACATTCTTCTTGGATAAGTTTGAAATTTTTTTTCGTAGACTTCTCAATTTCACTGCTGTTTAAAGACTCCTTTTCTCTTTCTTCTACAGGTTTTCTTGTGTTATTTGCAAATCTCAAGATATAAGCAACAATACATATGATCTTGAAATAGCTTGAGAAGTTCATAAATTTCTTAAGCAACGTTGACTTTTCTTGGGGAAAAAAAATTTGAGTGGATGGTTTTTGTAACTCTGGGATTTCCTTTAAGTTAATATTCATGTTATTTTGAGGCCAAATTGATTTCTCTTGCCTTAGCCATTCCGGCCCATGCCACCAAAGACTAGATTGCTTCAGATGATAACCAGAAATGCCTCTAGTAGCCAAATCAGCTGGATTTTCAAACAAACTAACATGATTCCAATTTGAAGACGGAATAGTGTCTTGTATTTCTGACACCCTGTTAGCAACAAACGTCTTCCATTTATTTGGCAACTGAGACAACCAACACAAAACAATTGTGGAATCAGTCCAAGCACAACACTTATTTACATCAACATTTAGAGAAAAGGCTACCTTACTTAATAATTGAGAAAGAAGCAAGGCACCACAAAGTTCTGATCGTGGTAAGGAAATTTGTTTGGTTGAGCAACTCTTGTTTTGGAACAAAGCAAATTAACATTTACCTCATGATTGGTTGAAATAGATCGCACATACACGCAGCTAGCATAAGCTTTCTCGGATGCATCACAAAATCCAATAATTTCAATACTTTCACGTAATTAATTGTGAGTTGTGACTTGTCTTGGAATGAACAATTTATTGATAGTAAACAGCTCACCTTTGATTTGATCCCATTGTTTTGATATGTCTTCACTCACCGGCTCATCCCAAGTTAGTCCAGTTAACCACAGTTGTTGTAGCATGATTTTTGAAACTATCACTTAAGGACTTATTAGTCCCAGTGGATCAAATACACTTGAAATAGCCCTCAGAATTTCTCGTTTGTTTAAACTGTATTTATTTTGAGTTGTGACATTGATGTTTACTTGAAACATGTCTGATTTGGGATCCCAAACAACTCCTAAAGTTTTAATAGGTTTACTCTCTTCTAAATCTAAGTTCATAGAACCAACCTCTTTGTCCTCTTTTGGTATCCTGTCTAGTACAGCAGAACTATTGGAACACTACTTACGTAGTTTGAAACCTCCTGAATTTAAAAGTTGATCAAGTTCTTCCTGCAACTGTAGAGCAGCCTTCTCATCGTGACACTCGGTTAGTAAGTCGTCCACATAGAAGTCCGTGCCTGCAGCAGCGCAAGCTGTAGGGAATTGTGTCTTCTCGTCTTCTGATTATTTTTTCAAACACCTAGTAGCTAAGAAGGGAGCACTAGCGGTGCCATATGTTACTGTTTTCAGTTTATATACTTTGACAGGCTCATAACTGTTTGTCCTCCACAATATTTGTTGAAACTTACAATCATTTTCATCAACTAACACCTGGTGATACATTTTCTCACAGTCAGCAACCATAACTATTTCATGTAATCGGAAACGTGTTAGGATGGAAAACAAGTCCTGCTGGACGTTTGGACCTACCATAAGTGTATCATTCAAAGATACCCTTGTGCTTGTAGGACAGGATGCATTAACAACCACTCTCAGTTTGGTTGAAGAGCTTGACTCCTCTATTACTTCGTGATGAGGTAAGAAACAATTTGTTACGTTACCTGTGGTGGTTACTGATTCACTGTAATTTAGCTTCCCTGTTAGTTCCATGTGTCCTAGGTTCAGATACTCCTGTAAGAAACTATTATACTGCTGTTTTCTCTCGGAATTTAATGACAATCTTTGTTCAACTTTTTTGAAACTACCCAAAGCTATAAGTTGTGATTTTCCTCATTTAGACGTTCATTGAATGGTACCGTAGTTTTACAATAAAGCGTCCAGATTCATCTCGTTTGACATTTTCCTTGAAATGCTGCTCACAATATTGTTCCTCTTTAGTGAGAACAGGATCAGTAACAACTTGCTCGATTTCCCAGAATCGCTTAAGTTGACTCTCAATAGTCAAATTGCAAGTTGACTCAGTCTCATTTGGGCACTGCCCACACCTGCCAGCAATAATCCAGCCCAAAACACTATTGTGAAGAGTAGGTGTTTGTGTGGCACTTGATATCTTTCCTTCAATGATAAGGTCGAAGTAAACTTCTGCTCCCAATAGCAGATCGACTTCACCTGGTTTGTAGAACTCCGGGTCTGCCAGGACAAGTGTAGAGAAGTGAGACCAGTTGGTGTGGTTAATAGTCTCAGCAGGTAGTTTAGTGGAGATGGTTGGCAAAACTACTGCTGAAATGTTGGTAAAATACTCACTAACTCTTGAAAAAATATTTAATGATACTCGTTTTGTTGCTTTTGTTTTCGATTGTCCTATATCATTAATAGTTATTGAAGAGTTTAAAAGTTTTAAGCCAAGTCGATCAGCGCATGACTTTGATATAAAGTTAGATTGTGCACCTGAATCAAGTAGTGCACGCACTCTTACACGTTCTCCTTTATTATTCTCGATTAGGACTAGCAGTCGACAGCAAAACTTGTGATGATGACATTGGGTCCTCTGCATTACTTAGATCAACAGATTTAGATGCAAGGCCTTGTTCATACGCATTATGACTAGCAGAGTTAGATGTTACCTACTTTATTCTTGTCACATGTTTTGCCAATTTCCTTTTTCAATTCAATATGAATCATTGTGTCATGGTTTCGGTTACACAGTTTGCAAGTAGAACCATTGCAATCAGTAGCAGAATGGTTGGGTTTTAAACAATTAAAACGTAATTTACGCTTTTTGACAAGATCTATTCTGTCAGATACACTCATGCTACTAAATTTGTCACACTTATAAATTGCATGATTAGGTTTTTCACAGATTACACAAACATGAGTAAAAGAAGACTTTCCCTTTGCTTGGTTAGATGACCCTTTACTTTGAATACCTCTATTATTAGAATGACTAATGTTGGATGCAGATGTCTTAGATATGCTTGAGGATGCCAAGGCATTAATTCTTTAGATAAGAAACGATTTTAGCTGCTCAAAATTAGGACTATCCTGTGTAGTTAAGGACATTTCCCATTTTTTTCTAGTCTCACTATCTAATTTGCTTGTTATGTACACAAGTATATGCTATTCCATTCACCTACATATTCACCTGACACCTAACGACTTTAGAGCCCTAATATGGGTTTCAGATTCATGTGAGGACTCATTTTGTAAAGGTACTTGACTGAATAATCCTTTTAGGTGAGAATTTACAATTAGCCTTTTGTTGTCATACCTGAGCTTTAGAATGTCCCAGGCCTCAAAATAGTTTTGATCTGTAGACGGAAGTGACTGCAATAGTTGGTGTGTCTCCCCTTTTAGACAAGATTTGAGATAAAATAGCTTTTGGATATTTGGAAGCGACTGGCTGTCATGGACAATAGATATAAATAACTCGCTTAATGAAGGCCATTCCTCAATAATATTCCCATTAAATGATGGTAGATGTAAATTAGGTAATTTGACTTGAGGAATAGGGTCAACCGAAACACTTTGTTGAATAGAATTAGTCGCATGAACGGGAACTAGATTAGGGACATTAGTTTGATATTCACCTAGTAAATTTAATAATTTAGCTTTAGTTGCAAAATAATCATCTTCAAAAGCTCCTAAAATGTCATCATTAGCTTGTACCTCATCTATATTGATAATTGCTTCACGAATTTAAAGATACCAATCAAATAGTTCATCTAACTTTTCTTGCCTTACAATCAGGTTTGCCCTATCTGTGTATTGGTATTACTCACATTTTCTATGTAGGTTTTGATTCTGGTAAGGGATGATTTCACTGTACTCCTCTGTTTTAATAATGTTGTTACTCTCTCTTGGCTCATATCGCGTGGCGTAGAAGGACCATAAAGAAATTATAGATATTAAATTCAGAAAAAGTGGACTTGGTTTTCACATTGATTTACTCACTCAACTCATCATATTGTATTTACATTTTTAAGTAAACACTAACATTTTTTAATAATTAGAAACATATGATTTAAGAAAGAATTGATGGTAAAGTCTAACCAGGGGCCCTATTTTTGAAATGGTTGACAGTTGAGTTGAGTGTCGAGTCATTCTATTTCCAATCGTTTCGTATTTTTGAAACGATTGACGGTGGACTATACAACCAAAACTACTCAACACCTATCGAGCTGTTGAGTGGAGGTTGACTGCATTTTCTTCTTCCTCTCTTTCGGCAAAAATTGCTGTTTTTGAGTCGACGCCATATTGTTTGTTATTGCTTTAATTTACTAACTGCGATTTAGAGGTCATGTATTTTGTTGTCAATGTATTAGCACCCAATACTTTATGCGATTGTTTTCTGTAGAATAATTGCATTTTAATTTTATTATTAGACTACTGTGTCAATACTAGACTAATTAATCAAGGGGTTTATCCTTGTTGGTATGTTTGAAATAGACTAGGCATACTAATTGAACTTATTATAAGATAATTATTGTTATTAGACCTATGATTTAAGGTATTAAAGATTGTGGTAGAGAGAAACAATATCATAGTTTGTTTCAAAACCATTCACCTACTAAAGGGATCAAATTAATTTAAGTTACGGTATGCTTTCAGTGCAATGGCAAATAGCCGCTTTAACCTAAATAAAAACACAATTAAAAATAACATCAAACAAACCGATGAAGGAAACTAAAATAAGGTGATATGTTTCAAATAATAATGTATTTAGGATATGCCTAAACTTATAATTAGCTACACCTTAAAACAAACATCCATAGTAAATTTTATTTGTAATTCTTAAGTTTATTTTATAAGTTAAGGTACTTTTGCAATCACTAAGATTGAAGATTAAGCAAGACATAACCTCAATCTCTCAAGAACGGAGTTGACAGTTTACCTCAGCTCAGTGTCTCGAAATATGGTAGATTGAGATTAGCTGCCAGATTTTAAGAAGAGGTTAAATCGAAGATCGCAAAAACTCTGCATTGTGATTGGTTGAAAATGACGTCATCTGAATTTCGTGCGGTCGTATGCTCTACATTTCCACCACGAGTCACTCAACTAGTGATTCCCAACTCGCTTCCCAACTGTTGGGTTTCAAAAATACCAAATCCTGTTGTTGGTTGAGTTGAGTGCTGACGATCGACTCAACTGTCAACCATTTCAAAAATAGGGCCCCAGATCTCAAAAACGGCTTTAGAGATTTCCTTCAAATAAATGCTGTAAATAATTTATATTTGGTCTAAAAACGTGTTTACTGCAGTTAAAACTGCCAACTAAAATCTAATTATGTAAAAAAATTAATTGAAATTCAAAATTTAACATATTGGCCTTATAGGTTGCTAAATAACCATGTTGGCTGAACAAAATAACAAGGAAACATTCAACAAAATACTTCAAACATGTGTTTATAACAATCCATCCACCCATCCACAGTTTCTATAGCAAATTACAAAATGCAATACAATGGGAAAAACATCAGTTGTTACTATTGAGCAACGATTACACTAAAGATCACTCGATATAGTGGTACAATAGGAATAAACTATACTTAAATACTTTAAATTGAAATGGCGACCATACTAATGTAGGTATTTTAAGCCAAGTATGAATGGAGATGAGTGTTCGATGAGTGCTCTTGTAGTCTTGTTACTAAGGCCGATATCTTCCCATTGAAGTAAATATAATATATTTACTTCAATACATGCTCCTTTAGACAGGACTGTTAATTAATATCCCATACAGCCACAATGACAACTAAGGGACCTACAATTTATAATGGAATCCGAACCACATTTTTGCCATGTAATTTACGAATTGGTCTAATTATCAGGATAGTACTGTGGATAGTCGTAGTACCGAGCCATGGCTCGGTCCCCAGGTACTAAAGGTTTAAATGCGAATTGTAATTCAATATGATCGATCAGTTGAATGTTTGACCACAGCCAGAATGTAAATAAGAGACAAACAAGTTTATGAAAATGGGTATTAAAAGCTAGTTTCTTTATAATTGTAACCTGATTGTGGTAGGTAAATGGTATAGATCTTTATGGTAGCCTAGACAGGGCCGTCCCTAGGGTTGGCGGGGCCCCTAGCAAACGTAGTCGTGGCACCCCCTTCCCCCCAGTAATAGTTGCATTCGCATATTTTAATACTATGTAAATACAATAATAGCCGCTTCGTAGCGCCCCCTCTGCTACGGCGCCCGGGGCAGCTTGCCCCGGTTGCCCCCCCCTTTGGACGGCCCTGAGCCTAGATATAAAATGAACAAATTAAATTGATTGTAAATTACTGTAGTAGTTTTATTCAGATTAGGCCTATGTGGTTGACTCAGTAACCAAAAATTCATTGGGGGAGCGGGACTCCGGTTCCTGGGGTCCCGGGTTCAAATCCCGCCAAATTACCAATGGATTTTATCTAAGTGATGATGCCGTAACCCCTAGGTCTAGCCTGAAGTAATATGAAAAACAATTCCGGGCTCGTGCCTAGCGTCCTAGGACAAAAAAAATTTGGTTGACTCAGCTACCACAGAATAAAAATTGTATCGAAAGTAATTAAAATTTGATCTTAAGTAATTTTAATTCTGTCCTTGGTGGGTTAACTGTCTTTGCCTTGGAAGTCCTGCAGCAGCTTTTGAGTAAAGCATATAAATATGTTATTTTTGCAAAGCTCTTAAAACGTCCAACAGCCTTTTCCATAGGTTGTTTCTGATGTGTATCAACAAAACGGTGTTAACAAAAATAACACATAAATATTGAAAATACAGGTTTTTGTCAAATTACAAAAATTTTACTAAAAATACAACAAAAATGTGTAATGATCTTTCAAACCAAAAAAGTCTATCCCGATCCGATACATGGTATGCGAAATACATACTTTAAAAGAAATCCTTTTCCGCCATATTGATGACGACATAGCCGGAAAACGAGAGGGGTAGGAGGTAAACACCCAGGTTTTTTAAACTCCCTAGACATTAAACTAAAAGGTTATGCAAAAATATTTAGTATACGCAAGTTTGCACACTAAAGTGTTACAGTAGGAACACAAACATAGACGCTCCATTATGAATTAGTGCAACAGCTGTTCTGGTAAGCCGAATCTGCAGCGTTGCCACTATTGTCTCACCACTGCCTTGTTTTAGAGAAGACTAGGAAAAACTAAAACCAACCTTGCTTGATTTTATTTTTTTTAGTGGTATCTTTGATCGAGGCTGGAGAATTGAGTACAAGATTGAAACACAAACCAACGCAACGTTCACAATCTTCGCATGACAACGACATAGTTGAATGGACCTGCTTTGAGGAGAATTGGACGGATTTAGACTCCAAACCCCAAACAGCCTTCCTGGCAAAGCTGACTTACAAGGAAAATCAGAAGGTTTTGCTGGACTGGTTTCTTGTAGACGAATGCGAATACAATAATAGTATACTAGAAGTGCGACAATATCCGAAGTTAGCAATCACAGTAAAATTCCGTACCAAGAAGTATGTAAATGGCTCTACTGTAAAAAAATTGTTCAACCGCATGTTTGGCATTTCGTATGAAGATTTCATTTTTGTTGCAAAATACGTGAACTACTTTCTCCAACTCGACCCCAAGTCTGGTACTTACTCCGTACGTCGTCTGGGGATTTCGTGAAGAAACTGGATGTATAAGGTTGGATTAAATCTTTTTTTATGAAATGCATTTGTATCACTCCTGTATTTCATCCCTGAATAGCTTAGTAGAACGAAGTTGTTGTTAAACGCTTTTATGTGTTAAACCTCTAACTATTGGTAACAAAATGGGAACAAATCTTGGTTTCCATAACCTCACAGTTAAGGGACAACAGACAACAATAACAATATTTGTATTTGCTTGGATAACATGGTCATAAGTGCACTATGAACGGTGTTTTTATTTCAAATGTATCGTCATTTTCAGAATCCACATTAAAAAATAAAATATAATACAATAATTGAATAATTTGTTGTAATGAAATGCTATGTGAATGAAGGAAATCTGTAATAAATAACACAACTGTGTATTTTTTAAAATATTTATGTAGAATTTCATTTGACTAGGAAGGTAATACAAATAGCATGATAACATAAATCAAAATACAATAAATTGAATGAGATCAATGTGTAAGAAACCTTACATAGCAATTTTGCAAAACCTAGCGTAAACTACTGGTCTTTACATTATTACATAAATCTCTAAAATTACCAGGTAGATAAAAATAGATATTGATTTAATTCGTTGAATTTGCTTGTTTGAGGTTTATAATATTACACACACACTTTGAAATTTTCAAGTCAGTTTTGCAACAGTCGGAAATCATCACAGCATATATAGTGTTTGAAGCCAAAATATGAAGCCATCTCTGACATTTTAATATTGACTCCTGTTTATAATGATTTGATTTGAATAGCTTACTTTTGTAACATTTAAAGTACATCTTTCTATGGTACCTGAGAAATATGGCTATTAAGATTTTGGGCTTCAAACCACATAAAAGTAAGGTACAGGGGAAATAACATTCAATGATACACTTAAGTGGTGTCTACCACTAGTCGCTGGTGTCTAGAATTAATCCGACACCACCCGGCCTCCTCGCTCTCATATACAACAACGCTCATGGTGGAGGAAGACCCTGTGTGATAGGAATTTCCACACAATGCTCGCCACTCGGGGTCTTCTTTGCTCGTCACAAGTATATTACCGGCACAACATACCCGGGGCTATGCAACACACCAGAGCTGTAAGCGCATGGTCGTCACAAAGTGTTTACCCTCTGTACCTTACTCTCCTCTATGTTAAAACTAAAAGGTTTTTGAGTTACCTGATAACTCACCTTACACTACAATGTTTTGAAATGGTTTCCACTCTGAATACAACTAAATAAGCTTGACATTTTCTGGTAAAAGTACTCATTCCAATTATAAGTATATGGTTATTACATTGTTTGAAATATGCTATATACAATACAATATGTATGCTCTTTTAAATTAAATATTTCAATATGAAAATTGAGTACATGCTTGAGAAATTACAGAGACAACTCTTTTCCATCTTTGTTTTTGTACACCACTATGGTGGAATCTTTGCTGAACTATAAAATATTGCTTTTATGTTTGATAAATAGTGGGGTTCAACATCAATCCATTGTGAATAATCGACTCATCACAATGGCTTATCAGTTGCCTAAATGTAAAGGTTAAAAGAGCATACACTGGAATATACAGATCTATTGAGTGCAGTGGTGCAATTAGGTGGCCAGCACCCAGAGAAACTGTCAGTGACCGGCACCACAGTTGAAGATAGCACGCTGAAAAACCAACTTGATGGAACTAAGTGCCTAAGCTTTTAAAAATTGCATTACAATTGGATAAAATGTATTAGTTGCAGATGTTTTTCAAAAAATCGAGAATCTCCATGGTTTGCTTGCATGTGACCCACTCTGGGCCGAAGAGATATTCGGGTCCCATCCATACCCTTTCTGGTAAGGAATTTTCCTCTTCCTTGGGTCCCCAACACACCTAAAATCTCTTTTTCTATAGCATCCCTCATGATATTTCTCATTTGGCATTATTTGGTAGTACTCAAATTTAATTTTGGCAATAACTTCATAACCGTCTGAGAAAAATCAAAAGGAAACTCCAACACAGCAGATCATAAGATAAAATAATAAGGTTTGATTTTTCAGCGTAGCAACTATATATCTAGTGAATATAGGTGCCTTATTAAATAGCTAGTTGCATTTACAATTATTCACATACCACACAAAAACAATCCTACACCACTCGCAAAGCAAATAACACATTACTGTAGTTTGAAATATTTACAAATCACAAAGATACATTTAAAGCACATTTAACAGTCATTTTGTACATCTTATCTTCTAATAAATTCTATAAAAATATCACTTGTTTGATTTGGTGTATATTGACAACCTGCTTATGACATATTGAGATCAATGTGCGGTTAAATCTTGACTAGAACATTTTAATACTGTAAATTTTAACCGTCAAATAAATATTCATTGGAATAATTTAATTTTTTATTCCAACTAATATGACTTACTTTACAATATCGTGTATAATTGTGGGTGGTTTCAGGCGGTTTAAAAGGGCGGGGACTGCTTGAAAATAATTTCATGAACTGGGAGTATGGATCTTTCTTAAGGAACTTGTGAACATAATAACATGTATTTGGGGCAATCTGTAGCATAAAGTAGTAGAGTCAAATTCAAACATTTTCATGCTTATTTTTTAGTTTATGATTAAAAACTAAACAAAATAAATGCTACTTCAAAAGGGGGGCTGCTGCCCCCAAAGACCCCCCCCCCTCCCCCCCGGATTCCCCCATGTGTATGGCAACAAAATTCAATTGAATTCATAATCAATACATGTGTTGAGCAAGCAAGCTACAGTTTAAGTCTGTGACAATTACTAAGTTCTTAATTGACTTTATCCACTACGATTACAACAGGTTCCAACCATGATGAAGTAGCTATACCATGGACAAAAGGATTAAATACAGACCGGCAGTAGTGCTGCAGTTAGTATATATTCTGGCGTCCACCTCTAGGAGTGCCATAGTTTCGGCGCACACCGCTGCAGTGTCAAGCGCTAGCGAGCGTTGCCATGACAAGTTGTTAGTTGGAGCCAGAGGGCTGTCAACTTCTGGAGAATTCCCGAGAATCCCGAGAATAGGAGTTTGTTAAGTTTTTTCTGTGTTTTAAAAATTACTGGGGATGGGAAATGGGTTGTTCGGTTAAAGTGACAGGATTTCAGAATTTTTACTTTACCAATACTGATTACTGAATAGTGGGTCTGATACGTTAAGACGTAAGTCGACGACGGCAGCAAATCGACGAACACTGAGCAGAGCTCTAGTGGCACATTGCGGAACCTTCATTAGACAGTATATACTTATTCTATTTGTTTATGGTTATACTGTATAGTCTCATCATAGCAAAAAGACACAATGTTAAGCAAAATAGACTGTAGGGCCAAGTATGAATTACTTTCAGTGATTAGATGTCAGTGATTTAATGCATCAGATTCATAACCAGGTGTACGGTGTGGAGGAGTTTTGGAGGTGATCGTAAACATTTTCACAATGTCAACGGCGTTTTGCATAGTGTGCGCTGGCTTCTACCATTTATCATTCTGATTCAAAGCATTAGCCAAATGTAGGGAAATTTTGCACGTGGACCGCAGTGTGACTGAACTAGAGATGACTAGTAGTGTCATCGTTGTAAAAAAAAAACAACGGTAAATCTTGACAATTTGAAACATGTCAGAGCAAGCAAAGTTTTCTCTACTTTAATCACCGTCTCGATTGAATCTAATGAACACACCCTGCAGGGAGTATAGCCACTTATGCAACTTTTCTGTGTACAACCAATTTCTGCGTACACATCTGCCTGGCGACAGATTTCAATAGGGATTGACCACCGTTCCACAAAAACATAAACGTTATTTACACTTGGAGGGAACGTCAATCTTACCATACATTGTTTTCCGCTACTGACGACACTCATGGTTACATATAGGTGGGAACCAACTGGAATAATAGTGGATAAAGCAAAGAGCATGGCTTTTCAGATAAGAACTAACTTGCTTGGCTGTGACATGAGATTGGCGGAGATCTTAATTTATGGACAGCTTTTGAGGACCTTGCAGAATGTGTGCCAGTGTGCCAACTCTGATAATCACAAGGAAACTTCCATCAGGTTATAAAAGTGATCAACATGTGTAACTATGGGACTTCTCCCTCTAAATTAAAAATTTTGATAGTTTGCACCCAACACAGTAAAAAAGACTTCTTTCATTAAGCTAAATGATGTATTTATTTATATGTTATGAGTAAAGTAACCTACTATTTGAATGTAACAGCACTTACTTAACATCTACTAGTATCTAATGATCAGGTTGAACTTTTCAAAAAAATCTGTGAGTATCAGTGTGTCAGCTTCTAGATGAAGAAAAACATATTTTATAGGGATAAATAATTTATTGCCAACCAAAAAGCTTAGTGAGTTCTGGACGAGAAATGTATTACTCAAAATAAAATAATCTTGAACCAATATTTCTGAAAATCTAATCCGGAAGTCTTCCAACACTCAAACTTTTTCATGGTCCCAGCAAAAAATATTACATTTCTATCTTACCCAAATAAACCTAGATTTACAATAATTACATTCATCTAACAATTCCATCATCGATGGGTCCTCCGTTTCACAGATGTATCCTTTCTACCACATTCTAAAGGTGTTAGTAGGATGTGGTTGTTTCTTGTACCCTCTGCTGAGCGCTGACTACAAAATCTGCAGTAAAACCATGGAATCAAATCCACAGACCACAGACAAAGCTTTTCTTCAGCTCTGCATTAGACCATTGTTGAAATCCCAAACGGATCTTCATCTTTCTACACTTGGGTTCCAGGCTCATCTGCCTCTATCGCAGGAAGACGTTGTAGCCTGAAACGTTCTCTTCGGTTTTCTCCAACTTCGTGCAACCGATCCGGCGCCTCCTGGAACTAAAAGTAAATAGTGATAAAATTTGTTTCAAACATGTAAAAAATTACTTATTTGTACAATGCATCTTGAAAATAAAAATTGAAAATTAAACAGTCAAAAAAACATAGTAGCTCAAAGCAGAATTTTTGTGAAACGTAGGGTAGACAAGGATGCAACTGCGTCTGGCAGGCAAAACAAACAAAAAATGTTGGAGTTACGTGTTTTCATTTATCTTAGCAAGTTATGTACCAACTAATATTAAATGAATACATGTATTTTTTGGAGATATATCTGTAACTAATAACTTTAATTTGACACTCCAATATAACCGCTTCTTTTTTAGGCAACCCAGCAGCTGTATTTGTACTTGTATTTTCTGCGTCCCCAATCCGCGTACCCGCCAAACCTTTCTAATGTATATTCCTGAGCACAAATAACACACAGCAATGCAACACGACACACAATTTCGCAAACAAAGGGGAATGTTTTCTGGATTGGAATTTTTCTCAAGTCGTCATCAACTATTGGCTATGAAGTTGTATGTATTTGAACCCTTTATATGTACTTTTAGTAGTTTTAGTATTGAAAAGTAAAAAACACTAACAGCCCAACAAAGACCTTGATACAAAATTTAAACCAACAACAGTTTGAATTTAAACTGACTGCTAAAGAGCTGTTTCATACAAATTATGAAATATCATCTTATAAAATTTCACAAGCACAATTTAATAATGCCCATGTTCAGTATACAACAAGATTTTCTTTTGTCTTCAAAGACAGTTTTCGTCAATTTTTACTCTGGCTCAAAGTCAAAAGAGAGTGATACTTAAAGTGTGGAGTTTTAGAATTCCCTATGCATTATTTAGTCATACTTTTTGATGGTTTATATATTACAGAATTGACCATAAAAACTGCACGGATAGAAATGAAAAAAAATGCAATAAATGCTGTATCTAAATTCTTTTGAACCTTGGATTTGTCACTGTGGAGAGAGATCATTCTTTTTGAGTTCAATGACTCAGATGTATTGTGTATCTTGCATGTTTTTCTCTAGTGGCTGGTTGACCTATACCACAGAGAAGTAGGCTACAGAGAAAATTTAAACACACTTATGGAACAACCGTTCGCTTTCTGCTCTAGTATGTTGTGCCATAGACAAAAAGAATTAAATATTGACTGTCAGCCCTGCTGTGGTTACCATGGTTACGGTACCATAGGTTCTGGCGCACAATGCTGGGAGCGCCGTGTAGTTACGTAGTGTGTGTAGTGCGCTCCCAGCGGTGTGTGCCAGAACCTATGGTAACCGCAGCACACCCGACATTCTACATTTCTTTTTGTCTATGGTTGTGCCGGAAATATACTTGACGAGTAAGGAAGAGCCAAGTGGCAAGCACTGTGCAGAAATTCCTATTGCACAGAGCAGAGGGCCTTCCTCCGCCACGAGAATTGTAGTACATGATGGTGAGATGGGTGGTTTTGGACTTTGCCCTTAACACCCAGCGACTAGTGCTGGACACCACTTACGTGTACCATGAATCATGAATGTTTCCTTTGTAGCTTAATTCTCTAGGCCTATACTATGAAGGTGATCTGTACCTTGAAAACTGTGGTCTTGTCGTCGCTGTCATTGTTGTTGAAGTGCCTAGGGGTGGAAGGCTCACTGGCAGGTCGCTGACGCCGAGGTAGGGGAGTCAGCAACGGATGTCCGCTGCCTGTAGACGAGTCGGAGTTCTGTCTCACACAGGTTTGACATCTCCGCTGCGCCAGACGGAACGTCACACTCTCGTAGCGCTGTGACTCTCCTTGGATCTGAAGGAACATTGACCGTGGTCACAAAAGTATATCCTAAGTAAGATATTTGTCCAATTGTCATTATTGTCATGTATCATTAGCTGAGTAAGATATAGTGAAGCTTGCCAGTTCAATATTGAGAATAGTTTTTAATGGTTCAAAACTAGACCTAGGTGTCTTTGACCATTGTGTATTTAAAATTAACCAACCAGGACCATATTTTACCGACGGAGGACATAGCGATTGCTGAGGGTCTTTGCCTAGAAAGGTGCCTCACTTAGAGCCTCAAACGAATTATTTTCTCTTGAAAATTTAATCTAACCAATAATCTTTTGGTTGGTTCATTTCTCAAGCCAAGTTTTTATTTTCGCAACCGCTGAAAGAGTTCATGAAAGGTGCACAGTAAAAAAAAACAATTATGTAAGATCCAAGAGACGATGATGAAGTCTCCGCAACTGCAAAAGATGTTCACAATTCCTATGTGTGACCACAGGAAACAGACGATCAGGATTGCATCACAATCTTGTAGATGATGATGTTGTTTCCACAAAAAGGATAGATGTTCACTATTTGAGCTTCCCCTAAAAATATTTGGGGTCCCAGGAATAATTTTAACACCTACCAAAAAGTACACTTATTTACCAGACTAAATGTGTGCAGATTTTAGTTACACTGGTGTAACCCATTGATAAATTAGATGAGGGTATCCATACATTTTGCCTAACTCTATATGTTATATTTGAATTTTTTACCGGGTTGTAAGTGGTGACAAAGTCCGCAGGGGGAGGTTCCATGTGATGACACTCTGTTGTGGACATCTGGAAGCTCTGGACACTCATGGAGTCGCACCTGGAGGATGACTGGTGACGCACCCGTGGGACAGTGCCCGGGGGCTGACCCGGGGGACACGACGGTACCCTCCACCTGGGGGACAGAGTCACTCTCAAGATCTCACATTAGTGGGACAAAATACCCAAATATCACATCAATCTGTACTGAGTCTAAAGTATTGTTTCTTTCAAATATAGCTGGGGTCCAAAAAATCCTCATCTCTTAATATGTAATTGAAATATATCTTTTGTGTAGCCAGTATATAACTGTGTAACAAACATACTATGAATCTTCATGTATGTTTATGTACATGGAGTAAAATATTCTGTCATGTAGCTATCGTGTTAACATATTTAAGCAAAATTACTCAGTGTACTTTCCTTGCATTTTGTGTAGTTTATAACTCAGGATTTGTCTTTAAAAGACTGTTCGTCAGGTGAAGAATTTGCCCACTTAACAAGATTGTGACAGAGAAGTAAGGTACAGCGGAATTTGATTATGAAACCATGCGCTTTTCAGCTCTAGTATGTTGTGCCGGAAATATAATTGTGACAAACAAGGAAGAGCCCGTGCGGCGAGCACTGTATAGAAATTCCTACCACAAATGGCACAAGGTCTTCCACCATGAGCGTTTCAGTACATGAGGCAGAGGTGGGCTTTACCCGAGACACCAGCACTAGTGCTAGACAACTCCTTATGTTTCCTCTATGCCTTACTTCTCTGTGAAATTATTAGATATGATTTGTCCTTATAGATGCCGTTTATATTTTGCACTCACCAACAGACTACTTTTGTGGCTTCTTTGCGCACTGACTCGTTGCGGAAAACATAAACAAACGGATTCAACGAAGACCCAGAAATGGCACAAATTGTAACTAGTGACCTGAAAACAATAACATAATCAATGAAAACAAACAATCTCCCAAAATATATTTTCTAGATAAACAAACTAACACAATACAGTAGGTACCGTAGTATGGATTTTGTCAAAAGGCTACTGTATCAGTAGTTTTTATATCAGCTTTAACAAAATTTAGCACCCTTTAACAACTTTATTGCATGATGGATAGCTTCTGGATCACTAAAATTAGCAGAATATGGTTTACTTTACCTTGCCTAAAATGATTCTGTTTAGTCGTCAAACACGACAGCTGTTTCGTGCTACAATGAGCACATCTTCAAAGTGAAGAAACACAAAATCAACACATTTCGCCCGCGGTTGAGCACAACAAAAACACATAAAGTACATGAAGTTGGCGGTACTTGGCCAAGTGTTTTAATATGTTGTGTTTGTGTGAACTTCATGTTCTTGATGTGTTTTTGACGTGCTCAACCGCGGGCGAAATGTGTTGATTTTGTGTTTCTTCACTTTGAAGATGTGCTCATTGTAGCACGAAACAGCTGTCGTGTTTGACGACTAAACAGGATCATTTTAGGCAAGGTAAAGTAGACCATATTCTGCCAACTTTATTGGTTGAATATTTGACCAATTAGAAGACACTACTGAGAAGTGACCCCCTTTCTATCAAAGTTGTAGCCAATTTTAGAATAGCAATTAACGTAATTGAATTGAACCTTTGACAGAGTGTCATGCTGTCAATTACCTAGGTACTGATTTCTGACCTCCACATCAAACATTAACAGAGCCAAATGAAAATGGACAACTTATTGCAAGCTGCAGCACATTCATGTTGAACGGAGTTGATTCGATTGATTGATTCAGTGTTGATTGACGAAAAGAGGTATTCAATTTTTACAGTGGTACACTTTTTAGAGGCTCATTTAACATTATTCCATTTCAACAAAAGATTGTTACCTGGCCTTGAACTTAGAATGGGATATGACTGAATGCTAAATGGGCTGGAGTATGAATGTCTCTAGTTTAAGAGACAATGCTTGGATGCAATATTACTTTTGGTCGAAAAATAAATCTTGTATATGTCAGTAAAAATCAGGGCCGTACTCATATCAGTTTTCCGGACAGTTTGACCAGGGCCCAAGTTTAAGGGGAGGGAACCGGGCCTAAAATCTTTACGGGGGCCTGCCAAAGCTGGGTACGGCCCTGATAAAACTTTTAAACGAAACCAATTATTTATTTTCAAATACTAAAAAACACTATTTCAGTGCTTTAAGCAAAATATCTCTTTTGGGAATTACAAACATTACATTTTGAATTTAATCTTTGATTACTATTTTGGGTATATTGAAATATTAATCCTCTGCAAAATTTAGTCAAGGTTTTTCAATGAGTACCGGTACAGAAATATAAACATTTTGACACTTGTCTTCAGTGAAAACATTGCATGCTGTAAAATAAAATTCGAGTTGGTTGATAAGGTAAACACAATATAGATAGGTACTCATGTTCTTCATGATTTTCATCTTGTTTCTTATGTCTTCAAGAAGAAGTATATGTAAAATACTGAATTGAAGAACATAATCCAGATTTTATTATTTAAGTAATACAATCTGGAAGTACGTGATGCGTTTGATGAAAACTGGGAATCTGTATGTTTTAAGGAAAAATCCTGAAAAATAATTTTGAAGAATTTCAAAACCCATAACACTATTATTTTTGTGACCCAATCTTTTAACGAGTCACTCTCAATGAGCCAGAAGACTTTTATTTTTTACAAATATCTAGAATATAAATATAATAATGAGTTATGCATTGAAATAGAGGATTGCATCAAATACTCCTGCATTCTTCTACTTTCAGACTAATCAGATTTTCCACCTGTAAATTAATAATTTTCATAAAATATTTAACTTAGAAATTCACTCCACCTACCTGGGTAACGATACTCCACCCCAGGTTTGACTTGTGGAGGACACAAAGTATGGTGTCCAACAAAACAGATAAGAGGCTATAACCATCACCTGAAAAAAAAAACAGTCAAAAACCAATTAAAGAAATGTATAGTTAGCGGTTATTTTTCTCGGTTCCAACTTTACTGTATTAACTATACATGGATATACATGGATTATAGCCTTGAAGTGAGCCCAAGAATTGATGTGTGGTTTTTTTTAGGACTTCACCTTATCTTCATTAATGCCAGTGAATTTTTCTGCTCAAATGAATGCTCGGTTGTATAAATGTGACATGATTATGGCCTTACAGACAATTGGAGGCTGGAAAAACTTCTATTGGGTCTCCCTGCAAAATTGTTGGCCAACCAGGTATTTATTAAGTTACCGTACTTTTATGGTAATCAAAGTTTTATTTAATGAAATAATTCTTATCTTTCTCTTTAATTTATGAAGAGAACAGATTCATCTAGTTCAAGTGGTATTTATTGCTACCAAAAACTATGATTAATAATATGACACCAGTCGCAAGCGAACTGGGAATACACATGCATGCACCCCAAGTGAGTCCTAGTAAATATACAGTGACTTGTTTGTTATCTTTGTATTTATGTGTCATTATGTTCAATGTATTTGTGTTCAATGTAAATTTTACCTCATAAATGTAAGCCTACCTAAAGATGTGGTATTTTCTACAAAAATAGTACTATAACAACTTCCTGGGACCTTGGACATTGTAAAGGTATGTCAAATGAATATTTTATACTAGGATGAATTAATTACTATTCTTAACTAGTTGATTTAACTTACAGCAGTCTTAACAGCACGACCTTCTTCACGAAAGAACAATGCAGAGAATGTCGCATTGGAAGTCCTTCGAGCCAACTCCAGATCTGTTGTCATACTTTGTCGTCTCGTACGCAGGCTGTTCCTAAAGTCAGCAAAATTGGAAATAATTTTACTAACCCTGTCTTAAGGCTGTTGTATCTAATTCAAGATCTTTATTAGAGTAACATGGCCATACTTCAAGTATAACTACTGCAAGTATAACTCAACAAAACACCTGAAGGTATACTTGATATGTACTTGGGTGTCAAGTTTATAACTACTAGTAGGTTTGGGCTTTTGGTTGACCAGTGTTGTTTTGTTACTGCGGCAGATTGCATTATGGTCTGATCAATAGCTTCTGCACTGAGGTAAGTAGATTTAACTTCTAGGAATCTCAGTTTATAAAACAGTCAGTGTTTGGCCTTTGATGTATTTAAATAAATAATGCTTTCATGTCCATTGTCCTTGTGCAAGCATTAAGTCTACTACTCATGAGTGTGGATGAGATGTGTACGATTAAATAAACGCTATCATCCATCTGACATTTATTTTCCCCCATTATCTTGATAACATTCCTTATCATAGTGAAGCAGAGTAGGTATTTATGTTTTTTTTTTTTTTTTTTAAACACCCAACAAATTTCCATAATTTTAAACTCTAACTTTGACAGCAATAAGGGTTGTAGGTACAATTTTTTTTTAAAGGAGCGTACATAATGGATTTCAATAAAACTCATTTGAGCAGTTTTGTAAAAATCTTATTATTCATTATTTTTATGAGTTATCATATTAAAAAAAATCCAAAAATAAAAATAAATGCCTGAAGATGCTTTTAATTAGTACCTAAATACAAAATTGATCAAAATCAGACCACAGGATATATATGAATTTGAACGGATGGTGTTTTTGGCCTCTAGAGACCTCAAAACTAAAAAGTAAACCAGTCCCGGATCCAGGTCTTACCATTAGTACTACGGTAATAGCTTATTCCCTATAAGAGAAATTCGCCAAAAGCTTGCTAATACCAAGGTGTATTGACCAAAAACATATTTTACCTGTGCGCCGCGACGTACATCCTGACATAGATCAGCACCAGAGCAATAAGAGGAAAGGTGAATCCCAGCAACAGCACGACAAGAGAGTGAGTCAGCCAGAAGACTGGGGTCTCACATGTCATGAGGAGGTGAGGTGATGCCAGCAGTGCAGAAAGACTCCACGTTACACCAATCACTAGAGAGCCGAAAATATAAAGGTTACAATCGCAACATAGATGTTGAAGTCAAATAACAAAGCCGATATACTAGTCCAGTCCTTTTTCAAAATTTAAGGAAGGTTTCTTGGGTCCGCAACCAATTTTTTCAGTTGAATATTTGACATGTTGATCAGCTGTCGTTTGTTGTATCATTGTTAGGGTGAGATAAAGTCCTGGCATGGAATAAATAGCTTCCCGTCAAACCACGTACATTTTTCGACTGGAGTATAGTTATGGTCAAACCACGTACATTTTGTGACTGGAGTATAGTTATAATCAAACCACGTATATTTTGTGACTGGAGTATAGTTATGGTCAAACCTAGAAATTTAGAATACCAAAACCCAAATAAGAAACCTGTTTAGTTACCTTGCTTGGCACAAAAAAACACGGGTATGTTTATGTTAACCTAAATTCAAGAACTTGAATTGAACTTTGAAGAACTTGGATTTAACTTTGTTGTTGTTGTCAGAGCTCTTGTGCAAGAAATCAGGCAAATGTTGCCGATAGGAGTAGTTGGTTGTGTTGCTAGCCTAGTGGTTAGCATCTCGGATTTCGGTGGGGGAGGGATGGGTTCAATCCCCGGCATATCCACAAAACTTTAATGGGTTTGGACCGCTTTCCCTTAAAAGTGTTTGAAATGACTTCATAACAAAAATGCCACTGGCGTAGATACAAGAAAAAAATAGTTATTTGTGTGCAAAGTGACACTTTGCTGCACATGAGAGAAAGTTTCTTGGGTGCAGCAAAGACAATTTGCGCTCGTTACACATTATATTTTTCCCACAGTTACTATAAAGCATAGAAATACTTATTCTTTCAAACACTATACAACACGTTTTTAGGTTAGGTTAAATCCAAGCTTGAATGAAATGAGAAACACTGCATCAGCTGTTCATCTTATAGTCATACTATCTTTAAGTGATGACAACTCATTTTCAAGAGGACACCATTACGTGCCTAATAAAAGTAAACTGTTTTGTGTTGGTTGGAATAATGGAATGCAGCAAAAAAAGAGTGCGGAAAAAGTAAGTAAATGCATCAATTAGCAACTTTCTGTGCTATACAGTGTCAGGTGAATGTAGGAAAAACAATTGTAAAACTATAAAATGTTTATTATGCAATCAAAACTGAAATAAATTGACTCCTGACATACAGATACTACTGACACTAACAAAAACATTAACTATCAATATTTATTTGTTTTAAAAATATTTAGGCTTATATGAAACTATTTATTCTTCGTCGCAGTACTAGTATTTATGATAATTATTGCAGTTCAGAATACAATTTACTAGTTTCATCAGTGATGATGGTTATCTCTTTGCTCCATTGCTGCCAGCCTCTCTGTCTAAATGGTGTTACGTGTATAACACGAATACTAAAACAATAATTACGCAAAAATGTCAGCAGTTTCAAAACAAAACGGCCAAAGTCTTAAATTTCGATTCTTATGAATTTCGAAACGAATCTAGAAACCGAAACTTTTGGTGGTTTTAAGTTTTGGTTTTGACACATCACAACTTTGCCATTGAACAAACAGGAAATTTACGACGTCAATAAATTAATGAGCAGTTACCAACATCTGGACCAATAATCCTCACAAATCAGCTGATGCAATAATTAACAACTAAAAAGGAATGACGAATTACTTGTCACAGTAAACTTGTGACGAATGCGCGAGGATTAGCAACAGCTGATAGCTCGGTGCATGTCACTGGCTTAATCCTTTTACCGATACGCCAGAAACAAAGGCTGCACAGATGACGGATTATTGTATAGGGAAGGTCAGGTCGGTTTGTGTGTCAACACTAATTTGTATTTTTTGAACGATTGGATCCAACTGTAAAAGTTATTTGAGTTTTAGTTGGGCGATGGATATTGGGTGAATATTAATTACTAACAGTTTCTTTATTTGAGTAAAACTGGTACTAATAATTAGAGATTATAGACGAAGTTGCCAATACAATTAGGTATTGTTTACACTGTACCTAATGTGAAAACTTAAAATGTTTAGAAGTTTAGGATCTTCTGTATAAATAATTTATTCACGTGTACAGGATATTTTCTTTAAGAGATTAGTTACAGCTCTTTCTGGATTATAAGTAAAATTAATAGAGTTGTAAGAAATACTAAAAACTTTACTGAAACTTTACTAAAAAGTTCACTCATTGCCTACTAATGGAGAGCTAAAAGGTCAAACACATAACTTCATAGATTGTTTCAGACAAATAATACAATATCAAAACGTTGTAAGACTTACATATCAGGAATTTCTGACATTGATTAATTCCTAGAGAAAAAAAACAACAACATCTGGACAGAAAATCATTATAAACTGAGAATGTATTTCAATCCGTTCTTGATGTTTTACATTTTCGTTACAACACAGGGCAATAAATTTGTAATAGTATATTACGTTACGGTACTAGTCCTGAAAATAGGTGTTTACGGACGAGTGGGGTTGTTCCCGTGCAAGACGAAGTCGAGTACGGGATTACCATACGAGTCTGGTAAACACATTTTGGACGAGTGACGTACGATAGTTTACGCCATACTACTAAATCCGTACAAATCTTTAACCGCTTGATGACTAACAATCACTAATCATAATCTCTAAGAGAGGTTATGTTTTTGTTTATAATCTAACCACTCTCACTCATTGCCAAATACAGTATATAATCAGCTGATTAGTGTCCGGTAAAACTCATTACAATACAGTAGTACGTAATGAACACCCATTTGATTAAGCTGACGGCAAACAGTCTTTTTTCTGGACTAAATCCTTGCGTGGGAAGTACGTCAAAACAGTGTAGTGTGGTGTAAAAAATATTTTGTTGGCAGTACCATTGATTTTATGCTATACCACTTTTTTGCTTATTAGACAGCCATACAAGAAAATACACCGGTATTGCCATTTTTGTCTTGCAGCCTTGTATTACAGGAGGCCATGGTAGTACTCATGATACACTTAACACGAACTCGTGAAGAAGCAACTATCTGGAAATCTAACCTGCCAGACTCCGTCTGCGGGTGACTGTCATGGCGTAGTGCAGGGGCGAAAGGACGGCTCGGTAGCGGTCCAGCGCGATGGCGACGATGGAGAACACAGTGGAAGTGGCGACCAAGGCACTCATACCTGCCGAGAGCCAGGGGACTCTGGACACCAGCACGGGGGCGAGAACCATGGCGGAGATTAGGTTGGAGAATACTAGGCTTCCTACGAACCTGGAGAAAAGAAAGTACACTGACTTTGGCAAAACTTCTCTATGTAAATTGGAAGAACAGAAAACTACTTGCTAAAAAGTTAAAGCAGGATTTTATTCGTGCATTTACAACTAAGATTGCTCTTTGAGATAAGAGTCCTTGGAGGCCAGCGGCCATCTTGGATTATTTCAAACAGCTGAAGGGTATTTATCATCCAACAATGTTTGTTCGAATATCAAAGTGATTGTAATTTAAATATCTAGTGCCCTGTGAGATCAGAAACTTCTTGTTTTCTAATTGTTTTCCAAATGAGTCCATGGAAGCTAACGGCCATCTTGGATTTGCCCTCCGTAAGAGCAATGTTAATTTTGTTGATTTCAAACAGCCACTCAAGAGTTGTTTACCATTTCAAAATATTGTTTCAAATACCAAAGGGATTTGAAGGCTAGCCTAATCCCTTACCCTTAACTAGTCATCAAATTAAGAGTAACAAAGACTTTCTAATCAAACCTCCCGTTAATCTGTTTAAAATATCATTTCCACAACTTAAAACGTATTGGATTTTGTAACCCAAGATTCACTATTATAAAATATAACCTGCTCAATACTGTGATTGTAATTTATATTTTTTGTGAATTCTTAGTTGTTCTAAATCTTAAATGAAACTTGGTAGCTTTGTTTTCAATGCCAATGTCCACTTCAAAGCAAATTTTATATCACGATATCGTAGAGTTAAGCTTAAGAATGCTTAAGCAAGCCGACAATTCTGATCCTAATTCCTCTGAACCTAAATGGTACCCCTTTAGTAGAATATAGTCAAGATATATATAATATAGTCAATATCAATATCAATCATTGAGATGGGAACGCCACCTAGGTGCGTATTTTAACCCAAATATGAGTGAAGAATGGTGTGAGATGGTCTGTGTAGCTTTGTTACTGACTATGATCAGCTGTTTCATTAGCCAGGATCATTTAAAGCCCAATGATCAGGAACAGCTGGGTCTAACTATTAGTGTGATAGTCCACAGCCTTGTCCAACACCTTAAAAATGCATATATTTTGTGAAACTAGTCATGCCAGTTTGTCCCAAGTGCCTATAGTTACCGGTTAGACGGAGAGCGCAGAGCAGGCCTACGATAGAACACGATGAGGACGAGAGAGTTGGAGATCAATCCGGAGACGGCGAGCACAGACAAGCAAACATCTACGATGGCTGCAACAACAATAATGGGTAGTTAGGTTAGGTTGGAAAAGATTAGCTGCGTTTAGTTAGAACATCTCAGCACAGACAAGCAGACATCTACGATGGCTGTACCAACAATAATGGGCCAAGAGTTAGGTTAGGTTGGAAAAGATAAGCTGCGTTTAGTTAGAACATCTCAGCTAAAGCACAGACAAGCAAACATCTACGATGGCTGCAACAACAATAATGGGTCAAGAGTTAGGTTAGGTTGGAAAAGATAAGCTGCGTTTAGTTAGAACATCTCAGCTAAAGCACAGACAAGCAAACATCTACGATGGCTGCAACAACAATAATGGGTCAAGAGTTAGGTTAGGTTGGAAAAGATAAGCTGCGTTTAGTTAGAACATCTCAGCTAAAGCACAGACAAGCAAACATCTACGATGGCTGCAACAACAATAATGGGTCAAGAGTTAGGTTAGGTTGGAAAAGATAAGCTGCGTTTAGTTAGAACATCTCAGCTAAAGCACAGACAAGCTAACATCTACGATGGCTGCAACAACAATAATGGGTCAAGAGTTAGGTTAGGTTAGGTTGGTAAAGATAAGCTGCGTTTAGTTGGAACCCCTCAGCACAGACAAGGGAAATGCTCTCAGCAAGCTACAACTGTAGGTAGCACTGAACGAGATTGCGAGACGTTGTCCACAATTTTTACCAGGGGATAAAGTAAATTGTGCATAGCACAGAGCTAGGATTTTGTGGGATGGATACCTTAAGAAGTTATTAGCTTTGACTATCAACTCTATCATAGTAACATCGTACTTACTGTCGGACATTATAAATTATATAATAATGTAAACTAATTATAAGCAGTAACAACTCGCAACGAAACATAAGCTGCGACGTTCCACGATTCCATTGTTGCGACGTTCCGCAATCCCAGTGACAGACGCGTCACAACAATGCTTGTCAACAGATGTTAAATCACGATCGTTAGAACAGAAACGGTATGCACCATAAATATAAACTAATGACGTCACTAGCGTAAACACAATTGAGCATTACCATTGACTATACCTACCTGTAGGCATTACTTAAAAGGAACTGTGAATACAGTTAGTTATGTTTGCGAATTTCCCATATAGGGAATAAGCTATTAATGATATTAGTATAGGATTAGGATGTTTATGATTCATACAGTTTCTGTTCCAACATTCGTTTGTTAATATTATGAATTTCTTGTAGAGTGTTATTGTAGACATTATAAATATAGATCGTTCGTCGGTACGAAAATTGTTATCAAATAAAAAATGAGGACGGGTCATCACTAAAAGTAATTGACATTATAACTTTATTAAACGTAGTATAACTGAACATGAGAATGATTTACAAGTGAAACCAATCATTTAAAATTTTTTAATGGTAATCCAGAAGCTTAGGAAGATGCTTTGGATAGATAAAAGTCTGGCAAAATTCGGGTTGACAGAGCCAGACACGAAGAACTTTGGAAACATAAATATATTATTAGTTAAGGTTTAGTAGAGGCTTAACGCAACCAAGCACGAAGAACCACGAACGTGTGTCAAGAGTAAATTAGGATGGCTTTGAGGTTATAATTGGCGAGATAGAAATCGTATACATTCTAATTAAGTTCCGAGAACTGAGTGAAGCAAATACATATGACGATTAATGGAGAATATGTAGTTTCAGTAACATTTGCAACTTGATTTTAAATTCAGTCTGGAATTGATTTGAAATGTTTAAGATTCTAGCTAAACACCTTAAAAGAAGTTTACCTTCAGTTAAAGATTCATTACATCCATTCCCAAGTATTAGCAAGTGATTTTACCCTCCCTGATGCAGCAAACCTAGAGTACTCGTTAAACTAATTCTATTTAAATAGGAAATAAATGTGATATTTTGAAGGAGACATTTTAGTGTAAATCCAATCAGGCAAACAGAAATTCGCTTAGTCTGCAGGTTTGCTACGGCGGGGGTATTTCATTTGTGTGTCAGCGCCTAGAACTAGTGATTTGTTAAGCGATAGTTAACTTCCAAATAATACACCGTTTATTCCAGCCTAAACGCATATGAACGAGTTTCACATTTGACAAGTAATGTCAAACACTTGAATTTTTATGTCTTAAATGTCTCTCACATAAAAATACGACTCCTTGTTTTAGCGTTATCAATGATCGACTTCCATCAATAGCATTAGAACCAATAGAAGAAGGACTCTAAAGGAAAATTATATACTAACATTTGATTAGAAACAGTGTGTGTTTTGTATCTTATAGAGGTAGCATATAGAGGTAACAAAAAAATATAATTATTAAGCTACACCGCATCAAATAACAACTCGAGCAAAAATGATCCGATTTTGACGAAATTTGGTACAAACGTGTAAACCTGCATTAATTTGAACGAGTTCGCGAACCAGCATTATCGGACTTTGATAACGGGGTTTTATCATCGATTTCTATTACTACAACTGTAGTAATAATATAAATCGATGGGTTTTATGGGGGGTTTTATTGGGTAAAAATTGGGTTTCCCATTTTTGACCCAAAAAACATAAAATCTAACAGTTTCTCTACAAACCATTTTGTAGAGCAAAAAAAAACAAAACAAACAAACAAATAATTTAGTATATTGATCCGTTATTATGCGCCTACGGGTTACGGAGAAAATTAAAAAAATTGTATCGCATTTCCATCAACAGCATTAGAACCAACAGAAGAAGGACTTAAGGAAAATTATCTACTAACATTTGATTAGAAACAGTGTGTGTTTTGTATCTTATAGAGGTAGCATATAGAGGTAACAAAAAATATAATTAAGCTATACCGCATCAAATAACTTCTCTTAGAGTGCACTTTGATGCGAGATACCTCCGTAAATCCAATAACCCCAGTTCGTGCATCGCTTGGAATGCATCAAAGAACGGAAATGGGAAAATGCTGCTGCAGCGATGGCGGAATGAAACAAAATCCAATCTGCGCCAAGGAAAAATCGTTTCATACGTTTTATTTTGGTTCATAACACTACAGGGTAATAGTGTTATAAGTTATAGTTATTTGAAAACCTCCTTTGAATAAACTAAGAAAAAATAAGAATTTAGTCGTTAAATTTGTGAAGTAAAAAAGTATTAGTTTTAAAGCTGAATGCGAACTCACATTTCTAATGTACGCCTGTTTTAATTAAGTAAAAATATTTATCCAGTCCATAAATTTAAACATAAATAATTTTAAAACAATTTTGAAAAAAATAAATCATTTTTTAAATACTGTACTTAGAGGATAAAATCAATAAATAGTTTTTACATTTTTTTACTTTTAATAGCTAGCTAGGCAATTGAGTAACTTTAGCCACCATATTAATAAGAATATTAAAATCTTGATAGCAAAATAAAGAAACAACCATTTTGGCCATACATAGTAATGATGTATTATTTAAAAATTAAACGAGCTCAACCAAAATGTAAAAAGTTATTTACACGAAAGAAATAGAATCATGTGTCCTTATATATCACTAATAAAAAAGCATTTTTGGAATGTAACATTTGGACCCTAGACTCTTTCATTAAACTATGTTCTCTTTCAGTAAACATCATGGCATCTACTAGTCTATATAAACAACATGTGTGCTCTTAAATACAGAAATAAACCTCTCTAATAGTTATAATTATTCTGATCTTAACTAATAATAATAATGACGAGGGACAGAGGTTTTAAAAATATAATGTTTAATGGGACATTAACAGTTATTAAAACTAAGGCTACAAAATTTCTCAGGGGCGGGAATATCCATAGTTTTGTTTAGCTTTGTAATAATGAAATAGAAAGTTCACACTAATCTTCTATTTTAAGGAGTTTGTCTTCAGGATTATATAATTATTCTTCTTTCTTCAATTTGGTAATCAATATCAACACTTTATTTTAAAATATACCTAATTTGAATTTTACAATTTAGCTATCACAACTATATTTAATAATTACTGTTGATCTGTTCTTCTTGGAAACCCTTTCCACCTGTTCATTGTTGTGAATCACCTCTTCATTTATTATGAAAACATGTGTTGAATTTTATTTATAATCTTCAACAAAGATGCGTTGTATTTTAATTGTAGAAATTGTTTGGAATAATAATTTTGATAAGCCAATGAATAAATTTTTATTATAAATCATAATTTAATGTTAAAACAACATTTTGTAATCTATATATAAAGCCAAAAGTACCCATGAACTTTTGAGAAAACTACAAGTCACACCCCCCTAAACCATATACTTAAAATGTTCGTCATGACGAGAAACCATGCGCAAAATTATCCATTATTTCATAAATTGCCCTATAAGGTCGTAATTGCTTTCCAAAGGGAACTTTCCATTTACCTAATGTTAAAAATACCTCAGCTGTTATTATTTGTTTGCATTACCATTACTGTATTCGGCTTTGTTCATTTCAGCTTAACTTAACCAATCAATAGTTTTATTAATACTTATGTAGTAAACGGGGTGGAGCCCGTGGGTAACAGCTAGTTAATATTAAACACAGGTTTTGGGAATCTTGGCAAATACATTTTTACATTATTTTCAAAAGATGAACATGAAAAAATATTAAAATATAAAAAAGATTCAGTTTGGAATTTAATTAATTACTATATTTACAAACAATGGTTTTTGAGTCATTACAAAACCCAATGTCAACAGTGATAGAATCTCACCTAAGTATGGAATGTATGAGATTTCATAAAAACATCTCACAAATCTACACGTAATTTCACTCAAAAATTACTTGTATGGAGAATGTTATGCAGTTGACCTCAAATGTGACGTAGTCTTTAATGAGTTCTATATATAATTTTAATGAGATGCGTCATTTGCAACCTTCCACTGAAGCATTCATGATACGTCCAGTCCCCCTTCAATCTACCATTTTAGAAGTTTTATTTTATTCTTCGTCATATCTCAAAATGGTATAACGTAAGATGTAATGTGATAGGTAGTAGGCCTATGGTATGAAATGGTATGGCCCGATTAAGTTTAGATAAAACATATTCCTTAGTGTTGGTGAGTCTATCGTAGTATTTCATAACAAAAGTTTTGTGGGTAGGGTATTTATTACCTAAATTTTCGGGAGTGAAAATATGTATATTTGCTACATGTTTGGAATATTGTTCAAAGAAAAAAAAGGCAATTGGTATTTATTAAACAGATTAGTCGCGGTAAAGAATGGGTTTACTCTATGTTAGAATAATAGTATAGTAAGTTTCGTTGCATCAGCATTGTATTGTTAATTACCACTTGTAAGTATTGTCTACTGGATGCTGTATATGCTATACCCATTATTAGGTATTTTAAAAGCAATTTGTAACTAATTTAATAAACGTAACTCAATTATAATTAATAGTAAATAAATTCATTGCAACAGTAAACAACTATTTATCAATAATATTTTACTATCAAGCGAGTCTATGATGGTTTCATGATAAAAAATACAGATTTAATTAGATTTAGTGGTTGAAAACTGTCAGGCATTTCAAGAAGTTAATCTAGAATATAATTTCGCCCGCAGTTGTGAAGGTGATAAAACGCTGGCGACTCGTCAAATCTGACAAACATTTCAGTAAATCTCCGGTTTCATTTTCTCTATCTCTTTACTGCATCTGTGGGCTTATATAACGTCCGCGACTCGTCTTTAAACCATGAAATAGGAAGAAAAAGAAATAATAATTTTACAATCTTAACATTTTAAACGAACAAGAATGTCATAGAAAGAATACCGTATAAAAATGATTCACTCTCTTACATGAATAATTGTTTTTTAATTGAAACATTAAAAAATTAAATTTATCATGGTTTCTATCTTCATTGTTGATAGGGTTTTCTTGTTCTTGTTATTGTTATTTATACAGAATTCAGACATAGCCTTTATTTGTTGTTAATAATTTTAGTCTGATAGCTTTCTTACTGTACCTCTTGTAAAAATTGTGTCACAGTGGAAATAAATTAAATGAATTGAAAACACCAGTTTCCAATGAAAAGTCTGTTAACAAAACTGTTAAAAAGAATTTAAATATTTCCCGCTTCTAACTGTATAAAAGTACTTAATTAAATATTGCCTTACTTCTGAGCCTAGATAATGGTATATAATCAAATATAAATGAAAGTATTCAAATTGTATGCGTAAACCTATAAAATCGTAAAAGCCAAATTTGTACATATTTTGAAATGAACATGTTTTCTCACTAAATTGCATTGTAAAAATTTAGTAATATGTAATTTAAGATAGGAATAGGCCTGGTTAATAATTTAAATTCATGATTAAACCAATGCTTTAACTGGGCGAATGCGATTATGGTTATTTAAAATGGCACTGTGGTTTAAATAGTGTTTTTATTTTTCTCTTTTATTCTTGGGATTTCTCCATTGTTTTTATGGTGGGAATACAACCATAAACCTACCAATAGACCAGCTCACTCCCCTACAGGATGCATTAATAATAACTTTAAAAAGATATATTATTGGAAACATATTTTACTTTTAATTATTTACAATAACACTTTACATTACTCAAATACCATTTAACATTATAAAACATTTAATCTCCTTTAAATACATTTCTAACAATATATGAGTTAAATATTCTGTTCAAAATATCAAGATAAACTAAACTTTAAAATATCAAGAAGCTAGAAACGCAACATGTTGATTACATTAAATCTTCGCAAACTTCTAAGTTGTTGGCTTACCCTCAAACTGCAAAACATAAATTCGCTCTTTTATACTTGTAATACAGCAAACTTTTAACAACCAAAATCCTCAGAACTTTCAAGATTAAGTATTGTAAGAAATGAATTAATGGGTTTTAAACTATAGTTTCAGAAAAGTTGAAAAGTTTTAGTTGTCATAAGAAATTTGAAATTTAAAATTTAAATTTTTGAAACTGTTGTTTGACAAAAGTTTAAGCCCCCTCTTAACACGTGCTCGCTACTGAGATAATGTACACGAATGTAGAACAATTTTGTTTACAATCTCAATATGTTCGTCTCTTTAACGTATTCATCTACATGAAATCGTGATAAAACATCGTACAGCGAGATTTGAACATGTAACATTTTGGAATTGTGGATTATTTAGATTCAAACTACAAAAGTGTGTTAGCACTTATTCATCCACTAAATAACGCAAACAGTATTCTTCAGTGTTCTTCTTATATTTTTTTTGCATCTATAAAGTACAAATATTGCATGGCAAATGTTTGTAGCGTGGTTTCTTTTGACCCCCTACGATTAAATTAAGAACAGATAGATGGGACCAAAATCGTATATTTCTACGGTTGCTACCAATTAAAAATCATTAAAACATTAAAAAAAAAAAACGCTTGGTTTAGCGACTCTCCATCCCCATTATGTAAAGGGGTTAAAAGATAATTATTGATCAGTAATGTAGTTAAAAATAATGTTAGTGGTCAGTGGTAGTGATAAGATACCATTTTTCGTTAGTATTGGTGTAATCTACAACACACTTTTACAGGGTTCACTGGGTATTAGATTATCCAAAATTTGTTAATATAGAGTTCAAGACAAATAAGAAAGCTGGATATATAATCAGTACAATAATGGTCATGGTAGAAAATTATATTGTTTTGGCAAGAAAGATATTATTGTAAATTATTATGATATAATATTTTCTTGTAATTTTCAAAAGGGGATATAGTCCAGGAGCTGAGGGGGGTTGAGCATGCATGAAAGTAGTACGCAATGTTATTGCTGATTATTGTAATATGGACTGTGGTGATCAAAATTACGTATGTCGCCTATTTCAAAAGTGGTCGATAAGGTGGGGGGGGGAGGGGGCAAACATGGCGGTTTGCGCTATGCGTTAAAACGCTGATAGTTCGAAAACGGTAGAAGATAGAACATCGGTTAAAACGTCGTTGTAATCCTAAAAATGTGGACAACAATAATGGTCATTGGGTCCGAGGTCGTATCTCTATAAATAAACAAGTTATTGTATAAAATATGTAAAAATGGACTTTTCGTGTAGATTTTTTAACGAAAGTAGAATTAATTTGTGAGTGTCGCAAAGAAGTAATATCAAATATCTTTGCTGATAGTTGTAATATGGACTGTGGTGATACAAAATACGCATGTCGCCTACTTTTCAGGTGGTCGAGAACTTGGGGGGAGGGGGGCAAAGATGGCGGAACGCGCTATACATCGAAATGACTGTAGCTCGAGAACGGTACGAGATAGGACATCGGTTAAAACGTAGTTTTAATCCAAAAAATATTACCAATAGAAAAGGTCATTGGGTAAAAAGTCGTATCTTAACTAATAAAAAGTTATAACAATAATAAGTTTAACAAAATCTACATCGTACAGCTATTTTTTTCGAAAATCGTATGGATTGTTGATAAATAATAGTGTAATTACTTAATTACTCGGCTAAATATTAACTAGATGCATTTTCTTATAAGAAAAAAATATATTATTACGAATAAAATGTAAAACACGGCCTCCAAACTACATATAATACTTGGGGTTTCGCCGCAATCAAATGCATAATACAGACTACCACTACAAATCCAATTTTAATTATTATAATGTTGTAGGTTATTACAATATGATTATGTAACAGATTCTTATTTAATACAGTTATATGAAATAAAAAAACATTACTACAAAAGTAAATACCTTATAATAAAAAATACGGCAAATCTCTTCATTCTATCCATAACAATTACACTGGTTGTTCATATTACTTGTTGAATTTAAATAGGTACCTTTTAAATTTCTCTTAGCACCTGTAATACAAATACAAAATTGTAAATATTTTTTTTGATACAAATGTATATACATCTATATATAATTAATGCATGACAGCGGTCAAGAAATTTAAAGTTTATGGTGTTTATATTTACAATGGAATTAAACTACTATATATTATATTTCATATTTAATTATTATCTTATTTGTTTGATTATTTATTTATCATTATTTCATTTATATACTCAGTGTATAATGAAATACAAAATACAAGCAATCATTATTTTAAAAACAGCAGCAATTATAACGCAACCTAACGGACGAACCCCAAGGCGTTTGGAGGCCGTGTTTTACATTTTAAACCATATGTATTCGTAATAATATATTTTTTTCTTATAAGAAAATGCATCCAGTTAATATTTAGCCGAGTAATTAAGTAATTACACTATTATTTATCAACAATCCATACGATTTTCGAAAAAAATAGCTGTACGATGTAGATTTTGTTAAACTTATTATTGTTATAACTTTTTTATTAGTTAAGATACGACTTTTTACCCAATGACCTTTTCTATTGGAAATATCTTTTGGATTAAAACTACGTTTTAACCGATGTCCTATCTCGTACCGTTCTCGAGCTACAGTCATTTCGATGTATAGCGCGTTCCGCCATCTTTGCCCCCCTCCCACCAAGTTCTCGACCACCTGAAAAGTAGGCGACATGCGTATTTTGTATCACCACAGTCCATATTACAACTATCAGCAAAGATATTTGATATTACTTCTTTGCGACACTCACAAATTAATTCTACTTTCGGTTAAAAATCTACACGAAAAGTCCATTTTTACATATTTTATACAATAGCTTGTTTATTTATAGAGATACGACCTCGGACCCAATAACCATTATTGTTGTCCACATTTTTAGGATTACAACGACGTTTTAATCGATGTTCTATCTTTTACCGTTTTCGAACTATCAGCGTTTTAACGCATAGCGCAAACCACCATGTTTGCCCCCTCCCCCCCCACCTTATCGACCACTTTTGAAATAGGCGACATACGTAATTTTGATCACCACAGTCCATATTACAATAATCAGCAATAACATTGCGTACTACTTTCATGCATGCTCAACCCCCCTCAGCTCCTGGACTAATAGCCCAACTCCGCGCGGTGGTCAGATTTAAGATGAGGAAAAGTTGTATGGCCCGAAAGGTCCAGTCCAACTCCGCCTCGGTCAATTTTAGTGTCAAGTTTAACTCCGCGCGGTGGCCACATCTAATCTCTACGCTACCCATCAACCTTTTTGTACTTGTTGTGCTTGGGATTCAAAAGTACAACAAATTACAAAATACAACAAATTACAACAATTTTTTTTTAAGTAGATGGCTAATCTAAATACTTATAGGAAAGCAGGAGCAAATTTTGAATGAAAATCTCTAACTTTACATGGCCAATATTCACAGCGTACAGCAAGGGAGCAATCAGTCGTGAATATTTAATGAGACAGTCAGAATGTTCCGTGGTTCATAATATACCTTCCTGAATAGCCTAATACCTTACATACATTCTTAATCGTTAACAACTCAATAATTTCTACTACGAATAACACCTATGTAATTTTTAAGGATTGATTTTCATCGGGGGTAATTCTCAGACAGGGAGACAGCTCCCCCACTCCTAGCTAAAAACTCACCCTTTTTTGATTTCTTGACAACAAATATACAGATATACAGCTTTAAGGTTACCCTCGGGTGGTAGATCCTCAGGTGGACTCCGAGATACCGGGTGTCAGATTTCATGTCCCTAGTGAAAGAGTACATTGGATGGATTTGAACCCAGGGCCACTGGCACATAAAGACTGACCTCTTAATACTTGACAAACCACCCCCCTTTCCAGATTGTCACACGGCATAGTTTAATGTGGTTCCTGCTAAATACGTTATTATTTATAGAGATAACAAGCCATTTGGTATTATTTTTTTTACATGTTTTTGAGCAATTTTTAATCATTGGAGGTCCATTTTAAAAATTGATGGTTCCAATTAGATGAGGGGTACCTTAGTCTGGTAGACCCAAACTGTGTTATCAGGAAGAATACACACAAATTGTAATTTAATTAACAATATAAATATTTTGTTTAGTTTGATGAGGATACATTGGTTAAAACTACATTATTTGAAAATGTATAGTGATCAAAAGTAAAAAAAAAAAAAAAAAAAAACACTATTTACTTTTGTCAACATTTTACAAGTCTTTACAATTATTAGAAAAAAGGGATCTGATAATACACAGGGTTCTGAAATGTTGAATACAACAGGGTATCCAAATAAAAAGTGAAAAAGTACATAATTGAATAAAAGACAAGCTTTTGAAATTTTGTAAGACGGAAAATTCCAGACATTTTACTATTATCTTTGGTTTTATAAGTTTTTGAATATTCTCGAACTCCATGAAGTATTTTTAACAATTAATTTTCTGTTTTGGGTTAAACACTGGCTATCAAAACCATAATGGGTTTGAGAGTTGCCTCATATACCTAGAAGTGTCGGTCCTACCAACAGCTGGAGAGGAAATTTTATCATTTTGTGTTGATTACGATAAGTTTTTGTTTGCACTTAGCAAATCTACTGGATAAAGGGGTCAGTTAAATTCATGAGATGTACTTTTTTATTTAGGAAATAAATTAATTTTCATTTATTATCTTAAAATTCACACAAGAAAAAAGTTCTTATTACTTAATTAATGGTGTTACAAATCAGTAAGCAAACCAACTAAACTTCAGTGATCCCAGAGACAATTGAAGTTGTAAACTAACTTAAACACTATTCGCCATCTTGTTTGGCTATATTAGATGCAAGGGAGTAGTTGAAACGACAATTTAACCTGAATAATGGTAACTGCAGCAGTATATCCCTCAGGGCAGGATGTGCAATTAAGGTCTGCAAATACAGCCTTGTTTGGGAGTAATTTTGAAAGGTACTTTAATGAAGTATTTTAGTGATTTTTGGAAACTAATTAATACTTTTATTTACGTTCACTTGCAATCAATTAATACATTCATATTTACAACTTTTATTTATAATTTGTAATCTATCTTTTCTTCCTTAACAGTGTTATAGGCTGCAACTCGCCTTTGGCTCGCTGGGGGCTCCGCCAATTGAGCCAAATTTCAGATCTTTAGCTAATCTAGAAGTGGGTAAAATTGATTTAGACCGATGCACCTGTAGGAATAACATTGGGGGGATTCTAATTTTCGTGGGGGGGGGAGTTATATTTGTAAAATGTCAATTTTGAAAAGGGCGCAAGATCAACAATCATGCCTAATTTCAGATATCCAGTTAATATAGAAATGGGTAAACGTGATTTAGACTTATGCACCTGTAAGAATAACATTAAGGGGGGGGAGGATTCAATATTTCGGTGGGGGGTTGAAAATACGACGCCCCCAGGTCCCCTTTTTTGGTTGGGGGTAAATACAAATGGGCCATGGCGCAAGACCTACAATTGAGCCAAATTTCACATCTAGCTAATCTAGAATTGGTTAAAATTGATTTAGACCGATGCACCTGTAGGAATAATATTGGGGGGCCCCAAATTTTGACATTAAACCTAAGTTTTGGGGGTCAAGGAGTAAAGTTACGAAAAAACACGTAGTGTTTAAAATTTAAAGTTAAGTAAGGAGAATACAAAGCAATATTAATTTTTGCAAAAACAAATTATTTAAGTATGAAAAATGGCGAAAACCGGTAAAAATTTAAAGAAATTTACCAAATTTTGAAAGTAGGGCGTTTTTTTAAGGTTAAGGAGTGTGATTTTCGGGAAACACCTAATAAAGGTTTGTAGAAAATTTGATTCCCGTTCACGAAAATCCTTTCAAATCTTTTCTATCTCTCACTGTTTTCGAGCTATAGGCGATTGAAAAAAAATGTGTTTTGTCGTTTTTAGAGGTCCGCCAGTTTGGATTTTTAAGGTGGGTAAAATTTAAAAATGGGACTTTTGCAAAATTTGCCATACACTTATGATCCCTTACTACAATAGTACCAAATTCCAAGTCTCTAGCACGTTTCTAAACGATTCATATGACCATACCAAAGTCATTATATTTTAATCTTATTCTCCATAAGAATGACATGGGGCTCGTAAAAGTGGTAAAAAACCTTCAAATTTTGAAATGAAACCTAAGTTTTGGGGGTTAAGGAGTAAAGATACGAAAAATTATTAAAGGAGTAGAATTTAAAGTAAGGAGAATACAAGAACCAAGGAGAATACAAAGCAATAATAATATTCGCGAAAAGTAATTATTTAAGTATTAAAAAATAGCGAAAACCGGTAAAAATTTGAAAGAAATTTATCAAATTTTAAAAGTATGGCATTTTTTGAAGCTGAAGGAGTGCGATTTTTGGAAAACGCAGGATAGGGTTTTGTAGAAAATTTAATTTTCTTTCGCTAAGATTCATTCAAATCCTTTCTATCTCTTACTGTTTTCGAGCTACATCCGATTAAAAAAACTTGTTTTTTCGTTTTCAGAGGTCCGCCATTTTGGATGTTTGGGGGGGTTAAAATTAGAAAATGGGACTTTTGGGAATTTCACCAGTAATGTAAGATCCCATACTACAATACTACCAAGTTTCAAGTCTCTAGCACGTTTCTAATTGGTTCAGATGAGCATACTAAAGTCGGCATTTTTCAATGTTATTCTCCATAAGAATAACATGGGGCTCGTAAAAGTGGTAAAAAACCTTTAAATGTTGACATTAAACCTAAGTTTTGGGGGTTAAGGAGTAAAGTTACGAAAAAAGACGTATTGTGTAAAATTTAAACTAAAGTAAGGAGAATACAAAGCAATAATAATATTTGCAAAAAGGAATGATTTAAGTATGAAAAAATAGCGAAAACCGGTAAAAGTTGAAAGAAATTTACCAAATTTTGAAAGTAGGGAGTTTTTTGAACCCGAAAAAGTGCGATTTTCGGAAAACATCTTACAGGGTTTTGTAGAAAATTTAATTCCTGTTCCTGGATATACTTTCAAATCTTTTCTAGCTCTTACTGTTTTCGAGCTAAATCCGTTTGAAAAAAACGTGTTTTATCGTTTTCAGAGGTCCGCCATTTTGGATTTTTGGGGGGGTTAAAATTTGAAAATGGGACTTTTGAAAATTTCACCATTAGCTTATGATCCCTTACTAAAATACTACCAAATTACAAGTCTCTAGCACATTTCTAAACGATTCATATGACCATACCAAAGTCATTATATTTCAATCTTATTCTCCATAAGAATAACACGGGGCTCGTAAAAGTGGCAAAAAACCTTCAAATTTTGAGATTAAAAAGTAAAGTTTTGGGGGCCAAGGAGTAAAGTTACGAAAAAACATGTGATGAGTAAAATTTAAAGTAAAGTAAGGAGAATACAAAGCAATACTAGTTTTTGAAAAAAAAATTATTTAAGTATGAAAACATGGCGAAAACCGGTAAAAATGTAATAAAAATTTACCAAATTTTGAAAGTAGGGCGTTTTTTGAAGCTGAAGGAGTGCGATTTTCGGAAAACGCCTAAGAGGGTTTTGTAGAAAATTTAATTCCTGTTCCTGAATATACTCTCAAATTTTTTCTATCTCTTACCGTTTTCGAGCTACATCCGGTTGAAAAAAAGTGTTTTTTTCGTTTTCAGAGGTCCGCCATTTTGGATTTTTGAGGGGGTTAAAATTTGAAAATGGGACTTTTGCAAATTCCACCGGTAATATAAGATCTCATACTACAATACTACGCAAATTAGAAGTCTCTAGCACGTTTCTAAGCGGTTCATATGAGAGTACCAAATTCGGTATTTTTCAATGTTATTTCCCATAAGAATAACATGGGGGGGGGGAAATTCGAAATTTCGGGGGGGTTAACATTTGAAAATGCGACTTTTCGGATTTTTCCCGGGGGTTTGGGCACTAGACCTACGACCACCGAAAATTTCAAGTCTCTAGCTCATCTAGAAGTGGTCTAGAATTTGTATCCCTTAGTTACATATGCGGCTGTATAGTATTTAGACTCGCCTTGTGCTCGCTGGGGGCTCCGCCCCCAGGCCCCCTTTTAATAGTAGCCGTGATGAGAAATGTTCACGGGGGACAGGATGTTGTCCGGAAACATTTTTGCGTAAAAGACGTAGTGATAACTTGGCAGTTGCGAAGTATTCCATAGGGGGATTGTTTTGTGCAAACCAAACAAGTCTTGACATGTTAGAGTCTCGATGTAGGGCCGGTGCTATGATAAATTAAATTTGCTAAGTCCCAACCTCAAAAACTTTCTTCACATCAACAAGCATCGATATAAAGTCTTAGGAGTTAGAGTGAGGTAAAATATTATTTTAAAATTATCTTAGGCCCCCTTCGGGGGCGGGGGGTTGGTAAAAATTATCTGCATGAAGAATGGACCCCTTGCGCAGTAAAAATCACCAAATATAGGGAAAAAGGTAAAATTTCAGGTTTAAACACTAATTTGGGGTGGAGATGGGAAAAAATTAAACTAAACGCATGGCTCAATCAAATCCTGGTTGAAGTTCGTTCGCTACACTCACTCACCTCTAGGTTGAAGTTCGTTCGCTGCGCTCACTCACCTCTAGGTTGGAGCTCGTTCGCTGCGCTCACTTGCCTTCAGGTTAGCTCGTTCGCTACGCTCACTCACCTTAAGGTTGGAGCTCGTTCGCTGCGCTCACTTGCCTTCAGGTTAGCTCGTTCGCTACGCTCACTCACCTTAAGGTTGGAGCTCGTTCGCTGCGCTCACTTGCCTTCAGGTTAGCTCGTTCGCTACGCTCACTCACCTTACGGTTGGAGCTCGTTCGCTGCGCTCACTTGCCTTCAGGTTAGTTCGTTCGCTACGCTCACTCACCTTATGGTTGGAGCTCGTTCGCTGCGCTCACTTGCATTCAGGTTAGCTCGTTCGCTACGCTCACTCACCTTAAGGTTGGAGCTCGTTCGCTGCGCTCACTTGCCTTCAGGTTAGTTCGTTCGCTACGCTCACTCACTTTTAGGATGGAGCTTAAAAAAGAGTTTAAAACTACATTTTTGATTGAAAACCCGCCATTTAAATTTTTTTTGTACGTTGAAATTATAGAAGGTCACTCAAGGGACTTTATTTTAAACGTTAAAACCATAAAAAGTACAAATATATGTACGAAAAGTCGATTTATAAACTAAAAACACCAAAAAAATCAAGGATTTTCACAATTTTTGGAAGTAGAGCGTTTTTTGAAGGTGAAGGAGTAAGATTTTCGATATGACCCCTTCTTTGAGAAAACTGTCTTGTAGAAAATTTGATTCTGAACCTACGATTTTCCCTCAAATCGTTTCTAGCTCTTACCGTTTTCGAGCTACAGCAGTTTTAAAAAAACATGTTTTTTCCAAAAAAAACTAGGGTTTTAAAGGATTTCTTTTGGTGGGTTTCAGTTGGAAAAACTAAATTTTGGGACTTTCTGGGTGGTTTGGTACCCAGACAAACTTTTACAAAAAATTTCAGCTCCGTAGCTACTCTAGAAGTGACAAAAATGCTTTTTCTGTCGCCAAACGCCCATATTTCACCTACTCACACTTACTTCTAGTTTGCTTGTCGTAGCATGTTAATTCTCCATAAGAAATACATTAAAAAAACGATCTTTTTGATTGAAAATCCGCCATTTTGAATTTTTTTTTTAGGTTAAAATTATGGAAGGTCACTCTAGGAACATTCCTTTCAACGTTGGGAGCATTAAAAGTAGAAATATATGTTCAAAAAGTCATTTTAAAAATTAAAAACACTTAAAAAAATCAAGAATTTTTACAATTTTTGGAAGTAGGGCGTTTTTTGAAGGTGAAGGAGTGCGATTTTCGAAAAACGCTTAATAGTGTCTTGTAGAAAATTTAATTCCAAACTCACGATTTTTCCTCAAATCGATTCTAGCTCTTACCGTTTTCGAGCTACAGCCGGTTTAAAAAAACGTGTTTTTCCCAAAAAAGGGAGTTTTTAATGGAATTTTTTTGGGGGGGTTGCATTTTGAAAATGTAACTTTTTGGGATTTTGCTGGTGCTTTGGGACCTAGACGGACCTCCAAAAAAAATTTCAGCTTCCTAGCTATTCTAGAAGTGCCCAAAGATTTGTATACCTGATGAATCAGTCAGTCAGTCAGTTACACAAGCGGCTGTATATAATATAGACTCGCCTTGTGCTCGCTGGGGGCTCCGCCCCCAGGCCCCCTTTTAATAGTAGCCGTGATGAGAAATGTTCACGGGGGACAGGATGTTGTCCGGAAACATGTTTGCGTAAAAGACGGTCACGAGTTATCACCCAAGTAATTTTTTATCCACCATTATTAATTTTTTTGGAGGGGTTGAAAACTGAAACCGTCACTTTTCAGGACTTTCCCGGTGGTTAGGTGTGGAGACCCGTCATCGTGCAAAAGTTTGATTCCTAGCACGTCTGGATGTGCCCAAGGCAACTTTCTTTAACTTCTTAATTTTCAAGATGATTTCGTTCAAATGGCTCAATCACGTCCTGGTTGAAGTTCGTTCGCTACGCTCACTCACCTTTAGGTTGGAGCTCGTTCGCTACGCTCACTCACCTTTAGGTTGGAGCTCGTTCGCTGCGCTCACGTGCCTTCAGGTTAGCTCGTTCGCTACGCTCACTCACCTTTTGGTTCTCGTTCGCATGGCTCAATCACGACCTGGTTGAAGTTCGTTCGCTACGCTCACTCACCTTTAGGTTGGAGCTCGTTCGCTACGCTCACTCACCTTTTGGTTGGAGCTCGTTCGCTGCGCTCACTTGCCTTCAGGTTAGTTCGTTCGCTACGCTCACTCACCTTTTGGTTGCAAAATAGCTATTGTCATAAATATAAAAAAATTAGTGCTGCATCCTGTTGCTAATGGTAAAATTTTATTAATGGGGATGAAAGAGAGGGGGTTGGAATGGGATTGGTCTAAATGTCCATATTTCACCTTCTTACATTTAGATCTCGTTTGCGTGTATAAGCATGTTAATTTTCTAAAAGGAATACGTTTAAAAAAAGAGTTAAAAACTACCTTTTTGATTGAAAACCCGCCATTATAAATTTTTTAGTACGTTGAAATTATAGAAGGTCACTCGAGGGACTTTCTTTTCAACGTTAAGACCACAAAAAGTACAAATATATGTACAAAAAGTCGTTTTATAAATTAAAAACACCAAAAAAATCAAGGATTTTCACAATTTTTGGAAGTAGAACGATTTTGAAATTGTAGGAGTAAGATTTTCGATATGACTTCTTCTTTGAGAAAACTGTCTTGTAGAAAATTTAATTCTGAACCTACGATTATCCCTCAAATCGTTTCTAGCTCTTACCGTATTCGAGCTACAGCAGTTTTAAAAAAACATGTTTTTCCCGAAAAAACTAGGGTTTTACGGGATTTCTTTTGGCGTGTTTCAATTGGAAAAACCAAATTTTGGGACCTTCTGGGTGGTTTGGTACCCAGACAAACCTTTAGACAAAATTCAGCTCCGTAGCTACTCTAGAAGTGACAAAAATGCTTTTTCTGTCGCCAAACGCCTATATTTCACCTACTCACGTTTACTTCTAGTTTGCTTGTCGTTACATGTTAATTTTCCATAAGAAATACGTTAAAAAACGAACTTTTTAATAGAAAATCCGCCATTTTGAATTTTTTTTAGTAGGTTTAAGTTATAGAAGGTCACTCTAGGGACTTTCCTTTCAACGTTGGGAGCATAAAAAGTAGAAATATATGTGCGAAAAGTCGTTTTAAAAATTAAAAACGCTTAAAAAAATAAAGAATTTTTACAATTTTTGGAAGTAGAGCGTTTTTTGAAGGTAAAGGAGTGCGATTTTCGAAAAACGCTTAATAGTGTCTTGTAGAAAATTTCATTCCAAACTCACGATTTTCCCTCAAATCGATTCTAGCTCTTACCGTTTTCGAGCTACAGCCGATTTAAAAAAACATGTTTTTCTCAAAAAAGGGCGTTTTTAATGGAATTTTTTTGGGGAGGTTGCAATTTGAAAATGTAACTTTTTGGGATTTTCCTGGTGGTCTGGGACCCATACGGACCTCCACCGAAAATTTCAGCTCTCTAGCTATTCTAGAAGTGCCCAATATTTAGTATACCTGATCAGTGAGTGAGTCAGTCAGTTACACATCGGGCTGTATATAATATAGACTCGCCTTGTGCTCGCTGGGGGCTCCGCCCCCAGGCCCCCTTTTTGTTTAGGGGGTAGTGGGAATGTACCTCGGGGGACAGAATTTTGTTTAGGAATATTTTCTGCATTTAAAAATAATAATTACTTTGTAGTTGCTAGGTAATTCTTAAAGAGTATTTTTTAAGGGGTGATCAAACAAGCCAAAAATATTAGAGTCTCGATGTGTGTTTGGTGCTCTAATACAAAAATTGTTTAAAGAAATTTACTGTAAACCTATATTTAGCCAGTTCGCTGCACTCACTTGCCTTCAGGTTAGCTCGTTCGCTACACTCACTCACCTTTAGCTTGGATCTCGTTCGCTGCGCTCACTTGCCTTCAGGTTAGCTCGTTCGCTACGCTCACTCACTTTTAGGTTGGAGCTCGTTCGCTGCGCTCACTTGCCCTCAGGTTAGCTCGTTCGCTACGCTCACTCACTTTTAGGTTGGAGCTCGTTCGCTGCGCTCACTTGCCTTCAGGTTAGCTCGTTCGCTACGCTCACTCACCTTCAGTTTGGAGCTCGTTCGCTGCGCTCACTTGCCTACAGGTTAGCTCGTTCGCTACGCTCACTCACCTTTAGGTTGGAGCTCGTTCGCTGTGCTCACTTGCCTTCAGGTTAGCTCGTTCGCTACGCTCACTCACTTTTAGATCGGAGCAAGTTCGCTGCGCTCACTTGCCTTCAGGTTAGCTCGTTCGCTACGCTCACTCACCTTTAGGTTGGAGCTCGTTCGCTGCGCTCACTAGCCTTCAGGTTAGCTCGTTCGCTACGCTCACTCACCTTTAGGTTGGAGAAACGCATGGCTCAATCAAATCCTGGTTGAAGTTCGTTCGCTACGCTCACTCACCTTTAGGTTGGAGCTTGTTCGCTGCGCTCACTTGCCTTCAGATTAGCTCGTTCGCTACGCTCACTCACCTTTAGGTTGGAGCTCGTTCGCTGTGCTCACTTGCCTTCAGGTTAGCTCGTTCGCTACGCTCACTCACTTTTAGATCGGAGCAAGTTCGCTGCGCTCACTTGCCTTCAGGTTAGCTCGTTCGCTACGCTCACTCACCTTTTGGTTGCAAATTAGCTATTGTCATGAATTTAAAAATTTTAATGGGGATGAAAGAGAGGGGGTTGGAATGGGATTGGAATACGTTAAAAAAATCTTTAAAAACTCCCTTCTTGATTGAAACCCCGCCATTTTTAATTTTTTTAGTACGTTCAAATTATAGAAGGTCACTCAAGGGACTTTGTTTTCAACGTTGGGACCATAAAAGGTACAAATATATGTACGAAAAGTCGTTTAAAAAAATAAAAACACTTAAAAAATCAAGAGTTTTTACAATTTTTGGAAGTAGGGCGTTATTTGAAGGTGAAGGAGTCAGATTTTCGATATGACCCCTTCTTTGAGAAAACTGTCTTGTAGAAAATTTGATTCTGAACCTACGATTTTCCCTCAAATCGTTTCTAGCTCTTACCGTTTTCGAGCTACAGCAGTTTTTAAAAAAAATGTTTTTCTAAAAAAAAACTAGGGTTTTAAAGGATTTCTTTTGGTGGGTTTCAGTTGGAAAAACTAAATTTTGGGACTTTCTGGGTGGTTTGGTACCCAGACAAACTTTTACAAAAAATTTCAGCTCCGTAGCTACTCTAGAAGTGACAAAAATGCTTTTTCTGTCGCCAAACGCCCATATTTCACCTACTCACGTTTACTTCTAGTTTGCTTGTCGTAGCATGTTAATTCTCCATAAGAAATACATTAAAAAAACGATCTTTTTGATTGAAAATCCGCCATTTTGATTTTTTTTGTAGGTTAAAATTATGGAAGGTCACTCTAGGGACATTCCTTTCAACGTTGGGAGCATTAAAAGTAGAAATATATGTGCGAAAAGTCATTTTAAAAATTAAAAACACTTAAAAAAATCAAGAATTTTTACAATTTTTGGAAGTAGGGCGTTTTTTGAAGGTGAAGGAGTGCGATTTTCGAAAAACGCTTAATAGTGTCTTGTAGAAAATTTAATTCCAAACTCACGATTTTTCCTCAAATCGATTCTAGCTCTTACCGTTTTCGAGCTACAGCTGTTTTAAAAAAACATGTTTTTCCCAAAAAAGGGCGTTTTTAATGGAATTTTTTTGGGGGGGTTGCGGTTTGAAAATGTAACTTTTTGGGATTTTCCTGGTGGTCTGGGACTTAGACGGACCTCCACAAAAAATTTCAGCTTCCTAGCTATTCTAAAAGTGCCCAAACATTTGTATACCTGATGATCAGTCAGTTACACAAGCGGCTGTATATAATATAGATTGATGCTGATAAGAAAACCTAATGTGTTTATTTAATTTATTAGTGGACACATGTTTTTATAAATATTAATTTTTGTTTGTATTAAAACAGAATTACAGATCTGTGTTATATAATCCCTGGAAATTTTGGTTATTTATAGTCTTTGATGTTTCTGATTTGAATACTGGTTGGCATTAACCAGTCGTCATAATTTTCTTGAATATAAATAATTCTAATGTACATTATTGTAAAAAATACTGAATTGAGGCTTGAAACTTTTAACGGTCTCTCACATTGCAGGTTTCTAAGCCTATAATCTATTATACCAAGGTTGAAAAATGTTTTTAACGATTTATCTTGAGTCTTCATTCCTTTATTAAAAATAAAATAATATTGAAATAGCTATCGTATCAAAATAATAACTCACATAAAGTAGTACAAAATATTTATATAAACACATACACTAATAGGATTCCATACAAGGTACTTTAAGAAAAAAAATACTAATATTTTGAAGTATTTTATTATATACCTAATTAACTTTTTATGGATTGTTTTTTGAAAAAGCTGGTAAGTAATTTTTTTCAAACGAAATAATGAATTTTTTTCCCATCATTTTTATGGTATATATTTCAACATCATCAACACGATTGATGAATAAAAGGGGAAAATTGACGCACATACACTCACACAACCAACCAATTTAAGTTTGATTTTAGTTGTCTTTTTTCTTGACATTAGTTTCAAATATGTTCACTAAATAACTTTTTATATGTTTACTTATTTAAAAATTGAAGAGTCGTTTTGACAAATTGAGGTCACCTGATGCTGAGCAAATAGGTCAGCAGGATTCAGCAAAGCGAAGCTCGGAATCATCAGCCTCATTGTTTTATCCATAACTCATCAAAGTCCTCAAACACAGATAAATTCTTTCTATTTTATTCTTGCATTTTTCCATAACTACAACTTAGCACATTTATTAAAAAAATCTAGATTACCTAATGGTGTAACTTATATTGCTAAATTTGTTGTACTCAAATTATGATGTTTCGATTTGCATAGCATTTCCTTGATTGTAACTAAAATATTGTTGAATTTTAAGGACGAGATTATTAAAGCAATACTATGAAGAATATCATCAAATAATCATTAATTTTAGCTTGACATTTTATTTACCAGATTACTTACTGGGTTAACATAATCTATACGCTAACATTGAGTTGTGTTATTTATGATTCTAAAAATATTTAACGCATTTGTCAAACTCGACAGATAAATTAAAATGATTAATGCAATCAATTAAAGTGTATTAACCTTTATTATTTTTATATACATAAGTTGTTGTCAAAGACAAATAACAATAACAAATTAAACAACCCGTCATAGTTTTTGCCTTTAATCAATATTAATTTGACTCAATCGAGTTAAAAACAAAATATTTTGCAATGAAAATGCTATACACCAAACTATGACGTTCTCTTGAACACCAAAATCTGTTTTAGACGGGACTTGTGTACATTGCAAAAAATTATTGTAATGTTCAATTTAAAAGTGAAATACTTTTGAAATGAGTTAGTTTTATGCAAGAAATCTATCAAAATTACATATGCTATGTTTTTGTTTGATAACGTGTTTGAAGTAAAAACAATTTTCAAAGTTATATAATTAATAACAATAATTCACGAAATTAACTAAATATTTGCGCTTCAATTGTCTATGACATTGTTAAACCATATGGAACTAAAGTTATAGGGTTTACCTATGGACTAAATCTTTCCATTTCAAGAGTATAAACGTGTTGAAAGTGTAGCACCAATCTTAAATCTTAGATATTCAATATTGTATTATAAAATAATTTTACCTTACAAAATGTTATAAATTTATATTTTTCTGAAAATGACCACCTAGTCATTGTTCCTAAACTGTTAAGCTACTTAAAAATCCCATTTTCTCTTACAACTTTGAAGTAACAAAATTTCACAGGAAGCTATGAAGGAAAGTTCTCAGCCGGGTAAATAGGATCTGTTGATGTTCTGGTTTAAACTTTTGATGGTTGTTGACTCAGCGATGTCTTCTTCCAACCTCATCTTGGACTTTGTGTTGATTGATTCAATAACTCTTTGACTTTATTGATTTCCTGTCTGTAGACTTTAATAACACTTAGACTTTTCAAAAAGGTGTCATTTCTGACTTAAAATATTTTAGGACATTTTATGTGATACATGTAACCATATTCGACGATATTGAGATTCCTTTAATTTTTATCATTATTTTATGCGATTAAACTGCCCTTTTTAGGTGATAAATGCCTGTAGATGATTCAAATAAAAACTATTAAATATTTACTAGCCCTAGAGTATTAGTTTGGAATTTTAGTACCATTTTCGTGTCAATAGTTTTAAAGCAAACATAAACACGGATTCACATACATCCTAATATGCAGGTTCTATGTCCGGTTATTGCTGAAGACCAAAAAGTCCTGATTTCTAAAGAAATATATAAACGAATTATTTTATTAGTTTTGTATTCGTCGATGATCAAACTACATTGATATTATCAGTTTTGTTTGATGACTGTAATAATGATTATGGGACTCACCAATGAAGTATTCCATTGAATCATTGTGAAGAGTAAAAACTTTGACTTCTATGAATTATAATGTTATAACTAAGTTTGATACAACAAAGTGAGAGGATTTCTTCCCATTGTTTAATATGAAGGAGGTCAAAGCGGTTAAATTTGAAATAAAATATGGATTTAAAAACAACATGTTTAAACATCATTTTTGTGAAGCAAAGAAAACGTATTTTTAATGTTTACATGTGCTTTGTTTTTTCGTTTCATAATAATTATACAAGTAACGTTAGGACAAATTAATTCGTTTGTGGTTTAAAAAAACTCATATTATGTATGTTATAAAGTGAACATATTTTAGATATAAAGTATATATACATTAGATATTCATGATATAAACGTCATATAAACGTTATATATACGTTAGATATTCATGAAACTCACCCAGTAATACTATTCCTGCGTTGTAAGAACTCGAATATAATAAAAACCGTGTTCTTCATGGTAACAAATACTTTAAAAATGTCCAAACACCTATAAAATGACCAACTGTATGAAAAAGGACTTAACACAAAATTGGAGTTGGCTAAGTAGCCAAGCCACAAAAAACTTTGGTTGTAGATTCAGGATTGCTCTTGTACCTTCGTTAAAAATATTGCTTCTACTGTTTACTATCCAAAAAGTTTGAAGTCAATGAACTGAACATGGTTTTACCAAGAAAATATCCTTCTTAGCATAAATATAATATTTAATGCTTATTCTCGGAAAATGCAAAACATTTTCATGTTTAGAAGTTAAAACTATGTTTCTTTGTATATGCTAAGACCTTAACCTATTTTATAACCTACTATTTAAAAATACAGTGAATATAAGTATGTAACAAAATATTGATTTTAATACTATTTTACCATCCAATTTTATACAAAGTTTTATTTTATACAAACCACTTTATACAAAGTTATTTTGTCTAGTAAAAAATTTACATTTTTTAGGTGAGTTATGATAAGGTTCACCTATCGGGTCTGATAATTGGAGTGCCCAGTCGAAATCGACCATCACTTACCATCTTTTATATGTATTTTTACCGTCTTGTGAGTCAACTTAGTGTAAATAAATATTTAAGTGTTATTAGACGTTTTTTGATTTACTTTCTGTAATATTTGGAGAAAAGAATTCATACATGGAAATCCTATGAAAAATAGAAGGAAATCTGTATGAAAAAAAATTAAATGCTTTGCAAAGAGGAATTATGATTAAATACATTTACTAGTTTCAAGATAAATTGTTTCTCTTCTACTATAGCATGTATGATATATAACTCAGAGAATATTTTTAAAGTTTGTTTTTACTGCACTGAGATTATTAGCATAGCACCCATTGTATTCCACAAGAACAACACAATGTTTATAATCGTGCTTAAGAGGTAGAACAAGACATTGTATCTTGTAATGAGCGAACTCTTATCCTCCTCTTTGCTTCCAAGAGGGAAGTAGGGGTGGAAGTAAACGTTGAACTCGAAACTAAATTCACAAAATAACGTGATATATCAGTATACAATGTGGTAGAAAAGTCCCGGAACGGTTAAATATATTTATTACCAATATAGATAAAGTGGTGATACTTGGTATATAAATAATAGCTATAAATGTCTACTGCGTTAAGCTATTATCACTTTTTTATACGTTAAGGGGAACGGCCCACGAGGAGTTAGACAAAATTCTTAAATAGCAGCATAGGTCGAGTTTGGTATCTAAATTAAAGGTCTTAGTTTGTAGAAGATTGCCGCAAACCTGAACTCAAAAGGACAACTGAGTCAAAAATGACAGATGTTCAAAGATTCGTTGAATTTACATTGCTATTCTACGCTACCTCCTCAAGGGGCAACCGCGAGAATTCGGAAGGAAATCATTAACGTAAGCATAGGTCGACATGCACATCAAATTAAAGGTCTTATGTAGTAGAATACAATACCGCAAATCTGAGCTCAAACCGAGTAAAAAATTAAAGCTGCTCAAAGATTCAAAATGGCAGATTAAAGAAATTGTTTAACGGCTGCCATTTGTGACTCAATTATCCGTTTGAGTTCGGGTTTGCGGCAATGTTTTCTACAAACTAAGACCTTTACTTAGATACCAAACTCGACCTATACCGCTATTTAAGAGTTTGGTCAGACTCCTCAGGGGCCGTCCCCCTTTTGGCATAAAAAGGTGATAATAGCTTAAAACAGTAGACATTTATAGCTTTTATTTATATACCATGCTATCATTACTTTATCTATATTGGTAACAAATATATTTAACCGTTCCGGGACTTTTCTACCACACTGATCACATTATTTTGTCAATATAGTCGATTTAAACTGATCATTTAAGTCCTGAATGTGTCACTGTTCGGTCCTGTTTTATACAATTATAAAAAATGTATCTTTACGTAGTCGTCTAACTCAAAAACTCAACAACTAACTCAACAAAATATGTTTCGCTTATTAAGAAATTTCAAGTGATGTTTCAAGAGTGTTTTATCGATTAATAAGGTTGGCAATTACATAAGATCCTATATAACACATATGACGAAACAAGAAACGAAAAACCCCTGCAAATATTCAAAGTAGGCATCTATTAACCTGTTACGGTACGGAGGAGAATACTGTTGGAGGTTATAACTTTAACTGATCAATAAGATAATTAAGAGCTTAGAGCTATTTTATAAAATATAAATAACCCCACCCAGTATAATAGGTTTACCTTACACAAGACTTTGTAAAGTAGAAACAAGGTTTTATTAGAACAAGGCAAACTTTGTAACAAGAAACAGATTGGTAAACAGCAAACTTAAGTAAAACAAGATTCCGTATAACATTTTAAGTCGGAGAACATTATGTTAAAGATTTAAATATTTATCAACATCTGATAATAGAAAACTTTTGTAGCGTCATTATGGATCTTCACATCACCTATTTCTAATCAATATATACTTTAGAGCGAGCTGGTCTAGGGGTCTAGCTAACATTGGTACCTGAGGCCCCGGGTTTAAACCCTTCAAAATTACCAATAGAATTTGTCTTATTGAAATTATCGCAACACCTAGGCCTAGTCTGAAGTATTGTGAACAATGATACCAAGACAGAGCCTAACATAAAAAAATCAATGTATCCTTATCGAACAATAACAGATATATAAAAGTTCAATTTTCATTGAGATCATTTCCCTTCCAAAGTTCAAACATTCTTGATATTTTCAATTAAAATTGTAAATGTAAATTTCTGCTACTATTTACCCTATCATTGAGGATAATACCTCACAGCGAAGCGAACATTTAGGCAATGTATTTGACCTGATAACGTGGTTAGAGTCCAACATACTCACAGAGGTATTTTTCACCCAAACATTTGTTCCAAAAACAATAAAGATCAACGCTCGCTCCTCTCGCCTCATCTTATCGGGACCCTCAACACCATGAAATTCAGAAACACTTGACAAAGTTAATTTCAGAATATTTTTCGCCTCCATAAATTATTACGTTTTCAGGAGTGTGTATATTTCGTAAAAACAACATAATAGTATAAACTACGACATACGTATACTGTGTGACGATCTGGCAGGAGACGTGGTTGGTCTAGTCTTAAGAGAGCAGGTTTGTCAGAGTGGCGCGGGTTCGTATCCCTCAAATTCCCAATGTTGACTTTTATTAGTAAGGTAAGTTGGGGTAACTGGGCCCAGGGGGTAACTGGGCCCAGGGGGTAACTGGGCCCAGGGGGTAACTGGGCCCAGGGGGTAACTGGGCCCAGGGGGTAACTGGGCCATTGGCTGCTATTTCTGCTATTGTAAGAGTATTTTGGTTTTTGGGTGTTGGCAGCACTGCTAGGATGTATTTCCTGTCTAAAACATCAAACCTAACATCTTTTGTGATTGTTGTCCTTTTAATAGGTGCATTTGAAATGTTTGTTGTTTTTTTTTCTGAAAACATCGCAGTGTGATGACAACTTTAATATTATTTTGAATATTCAATGTAAGTGTTTTCATAATACTCGATACTGTAGGTCTATAATACAATATGTAATTATCATTATTACATCTAGTTCTGCACATGTGTTCAATAAGTTTTGAGGTTAGGACATGTAGCCCAGTTACCCCAAATTACCTTAACATGAAATCTGACACACAATATATCGGAGTCTTTACTTTAAGCTATAATTTTTTTATCTAGAAAACCAAAACGATACCTTTTAGGGGAGGAGAACTGACTCTCTATCAGAGAATCACCTTCGATAAAAACCGATCTTTAAAAATAAAAGGTCATGTGCGTTATTAGAATTAGATTTAAACATTTATATGTTTAACAACTAAGAAAGTAGGTAAATGGGTGATTAGGCTATTCAGGAAGGTATGTTATGAGCCACGGAACATTCTGAGTGTCTCATTAAATTTTCACATATGATTGCTGTTCCTTGCCGTGAATATTGGGTATGAAAAGTTAGCGATTTTCATCCCAAAATTGTTCCTACTTTTCTAAACATGTTTTTGATGAGTTATTTAGCGTTGCTACTTTTAAATACCAATTAATCAACGCCTAAAATAAAAAAAATGTTCTCTCTAATTATGTAAATTTATTTTTGCAACATCACCATACTTTACTATACTGACTATACATTCCGCTACTCATTTGTCTTAACGAATACAATTTTTCCTAGTTTGGGTAACCTAATTGTTGGTGAGTCGGTGCCTCAGTTGGTAGCGTCACGGACTTCGGGCCTAATGGCAGCGATGTCGTGGGTTCGGATCCTGGTCACTGCCACTAAAATTTATCAGTACAGTTCACCTTCGTACTGTACCGGCTCACCCCTTGCTTGTATACGTTCCACGCAGATATCTGTAGTCTATGTGGACGGGCAAATGCAAGCTTAAAAGAGGCCACCAACCTCTTCGAAAAAATCTGAATAGGCTGTACCCTTGGTAATGAATTATGACACGTATAACAAACAATGGTACCTTAACACTATTATTGACCAATAATAATATTATCTTAACTACTTTATCTAGTTAATCACTGATCAATCATTAATTACGCCATTACAATGTGAATGGGGATTTCCTTTAAATGTAGTGTTTTTGTGTATCTGCGACATTGGCACTATTCACAATTTGTCCAAGGGAATCATCCAAACCTCGAACACAATCTAATGGCAACTTTGTACATTTTTGATCCGAGTCATCTATCATTGGTTTCAGAGTGTGCGAACAAACCCCCTCCAATTCGCTTTGATAAAAAACCCCTATAAAGAATTATACTTGGATAATTTGCTGAATTAATAAATAAGTGCCGACACAGTTTTGTAGTTTGAATCTAAATAATCCGCGTTTCCAAAATGTCACATGTTCAAATCTCGCTGTACGATGTTTTATCACGATTTCATGTCGATGAATACGTTAAAGAGACGAATACATTTAAATTGTAAACACAACTGTTCTACATCCTAGCACGGGTTAAGACAACGCCCTAAATCTTTATCAAATAATAGTTTTCAAAAATGAATTTTTATATTATAAAAATTCGTATGAAAAACTGATGTTTTTTAGACAGTCTGAACTATAGTAAAAATAAGTTTAATACATATCAAACATTGCTTAATGTGGAAAGTTCTCTGGATTTTGGTTGTTAAAAGTTTGTTGTTTTACAACAAGGGTAAATTTATGTTTCGCAGTTTGAGGGTAAGCCAACTTAGAAGTTTGCAAAGATGTAATGTAATCAACATGTTTCGCTTCTAGCTGATTAATTCTTTAAAGTTTAGTTTATCTTGCGTTTTTGAACAGAATATTAAAAATGTGTATTGATAAATCTATTTATAAAAATATTGAATAATATTTGAAATGTATTTTATTTAATAATGTCATTTTATATAATATAGGCCTAAAGCTTGAATTTAAAAACGTCAAAGTACAATTTGGTTCTATTGACTTGAATATTTTATCATTAGTGTATTATCCATCTTGTGGTTCATATTAAATTAATAATTCATCGTAATTTTCAAAGATTGAAAATGGCCTCAAATTTGTGTTTTACCAGGAATATTCTAGTAATAGTTTCTTCATTTTTGCGATATTTTATTACAAAAGATATGTAACAAAAATCTTAAAAAAAGAATAGCAAAATTCTTGCAAAAGATCATAAAAACAACATAATGTTCCACAACTTACTGTAAAAACTATAAAGCTAAAAAAACAGCAGATCTTAGGTTATACTATTCCATTGTTGACTCTCAATTTATTATAAAATTCAAAGTGTTTGTTGACTAATTAATTGGTACTAAGACTAATCAACTCATATAATTAATGTAAATGTAGTGTTTATTTTTAAAAGCTAATTTTATATGACAATTGAATTCAACGAAGAGTATTCTATAAGTTCTGAGAATCCATCAAGTGCGTCTCATTAAAATCACACAACTCATTACAGAAGATCCCTCCACTGAAGAATTCACTCTGTAAATGACCTGTTCTGAATAACTTACGAGTTCACTCCTTGCTTACTGTAATATGTAATCGTAATAGATGAAGAGCCGATTATTACTAACAGAAAAACATAGTTTATAATAGAAATGTGTGTTTTACAAAATAACTGAATTTTTGTGTGTCTTGTTTTTAAATGTGCTAACAATAAATTCTTTATTTATATTTTATAACAACAAGTCTCAATCTTTAATTTTAATTACTGTCATGGATTACGAGAATTTTAGGTTTTCCATTATAAAGTATCATATTATATTATTAGTCATGTTAAATGCAAAGCAATAGATATACCTAGATTGTCAGCAATAGACATACATTATTTAATACAACTAAAAATAATTGTGATTGAAATATTTCCAAGATTTTATTAAGTTTCACTTTTAATTGTAATCGTGGGTCATTAAATGTTATGTTATTATAAAAATCAGTTTATTTTAGTACAATATTTAAAATTATAAAATGCAAGTGCATATTAAAAAAAATATTTAATAATAATTGGTATGTCTATTACATGGATTATAGAAGAACCAAAACCAAACGCACGAAAGAGATTGAGAAAATAAAACCAGTGGTTTAGTAAAATGTTTATCAGATTTGACGACTCGCCAGCATTTTATCACCTTCATTTACAACTGCGGGCAAAATTATGTTTTAAATTAACTTTTGACAGCTTGAAAGCCCGGACAGTTTTTAATCACTTAGGGTAATTAAATCTGTAAATATCTCATCATAAGAGATTTACAATATCTCTTTTAAAATTAAAATAACCGCTCCACAGCAAACCTGCAGACTAAGCTAATTTTCATTTATCTGGCTGGGTTTCTACTAAAATATTCGCTTAAAAATTTTCAGATTTATTTCCTATTTAAATAACATTCATCATAACGATACCTAGGTTTGCTGCTACAGGGGAAGTATAGAGGTGTGTTTTTTTTATTGAAATGTTGATAGCTTAGTATGAAATAAACAAAATTGCCAAATTTGATTAAAACTATCCATAATCAAGCAAACTACAACAGTTTATTTATTCTCCATAAGAATAACGTGGGAATTTTAAATTATTTTTTTTTATCATCACCGTAACCGTTAGCTATACACAACGCTTCAATATACTAAATTATTTATTTTTTAAGCTGTACAAAATGGTCTAAAAAGAAATTGTGATTTTTTTTTGTTTTTAGAGTCGAAAATGAGAAAAACCAATTTTTACCCCATACAACCCCGTTCCCATAGTCCGATCATGCTGGTTCGCGAACACGTTCGAATAAACGCAGGTTTACAACTTTCTACCAAATTCCATCAAAATCGGATAATTTTTCAAAATCGATATCAGTCCGTATATTAAAATATGTGATTCCGTATGCATGTATGAATGATAAACAATGCCCTGAGGTTAATGTATATTTAATATTTTTATTTTATTTAACCAAAGTCTTACATTTATCGCATAAAAATCTAACAAATTTAGGATTAATTTAACAAGTAGGCCTACAGCGTAATTAAGTTGAATCATGATAAATATGAAAATTATCTCAACATAGTCGAATATGGTAACATGTATAACCTAAAATATTTCTAAAATATTATATTTAAAGTTGGAAACAACACATTTTTAAAAGTCTAACTGTATTAAAGTCCACAGACAGGAAATCTATAAAGTTAGAGTCATTGAATCAATCAACACAAAGTCCAGGATGAGGATGGAAAGAAGACATCGCTGAGTCAACAACCATCAAAAGTTTAAACCAGAGTATCAACAGATCCTATTTACTCTGCTAAGAACTTTCCTACGTAACTTCCTGTTAAATTTTGTTACTTCAGAGTTGTACAAGAGAAAATGGGATTTTGGAGTAGATAAAGTTGTGTTTAGGAACAAGACAAGGTCTTAAATAAACGTGCTACTTAATAGTTGATCCTAGTTAGTCAAGATATACATAATACTTCTCGTGAACTATATATATGTATGTATATATGTTATATGATTTTTGAAAAAGCCACCCTCATGGTTATTTGGATATGAAACGTTTTAGGGCGCCATTTTGTTATTAAGTGTCCCATTTTGGTTTTCTTTGTGACAATTGTTTAGTTTCGTCAATACATGTAAAATGATACCAAAATCGACTATACTTGCCGTTTGACAAGTTTAAGCTACTGTTCAAGTTACAAGTTTAAACTTGTTCAAGCTACAAGTTTAAGCTACCTCGTACCTACACTACCTCTAAGGGCAACATTTTCAAAACTAACCATTATTATTGTAGCCCCTCATATCTAAGAAGGTTGCCACAAACCGATTTCAAATTTCTGAAATGGTTGAAAAGGTGAAAAGGGGGGTGCAAGTTACTTTTCAGCCACCCTGTATAAACACAAAGTTAAAATTATAACTGTATGATGTATTAATGTTGATAATAAAACTTTTGACGAAACTGTATCCAATCAGTCAAAATGTCTATAGTTTTTAAGAATTTTATTATAAATATTGTCAGTTGTTTTAACAAATGTGTTAGTTATGTTTGAAATAAGAAGGAAAGTCAAATTGTGGATTGGAAATAAGAAAACATACAGTTAATGAAGTTTTATAAGATATCACTATTAATACGATTTAGGTTAGATAATTTAGGCTCGAACTCTCCCGTAACTATTAGCTACCAATTAAAATAAAGCAAGAATTTAATTGCCCGATAAAGACTCATATAAAATGCCATAAGTTTAGCACTATTAGTAAAGTTTCTCTAGGTTGGGTTAAGTCTTTTTATTCTACCATACATGAGCTGAAATGTAGCTAGGAAAAATCTGCAATAGAACATGGAATGAATTTATCAGTGTTTGAGGACTTTGATGAATTATGGATAAAACAATGAGGCTGATGATTCAGAGCTTCGCGTTGCTGAATCATGGTGACCTATTTGCTCAGTATTAGCTGACCTCGATTTATAAAAACGTTTCATCAACCTTTAAATCAATAAAATAAAATATTTGTAAACTAGTTAAAGTTGAACAATTACTAAAATAAAACTAATTTATTGGTATGTGAGCGTAAGCTTTTTTCACCTTTTATTGAACATTTAAATATTTTATTGATCTCTTCATATTAACAGTAGCACAGTTTTTTCCTTTGATACCGTATAAATATATTAATATGTGTGTTTATAGGTATCGTTTTACTGTTTAAAGTACTAATAATAATGATACTAGCCGATATTATTGGTACATTGCTAAAGAGTACAAAAATTGCTTAACGACAAAGAAAGCTTAACTATCTCAATCTAAAAGATAACAGGTTAATAACACTGAAATGTGGGACACCGTTTCAAAATTCAAAGTTCATTTAAACCTTAAATTTAATCATGTTCACGATTGTATATTTTATTCCTTTGATAATCAAGCAAAACATTATTAAACTTATCAATACCAGTATTCAAGTAAGAAGCAACAACAAATAACAAAATTTTACTCAAGCTTAACAAGTATTACTCAGGTCTGCAAACATTTTTTAAGACCAAAATTGTAAATATGAAAAATAAATATTGAGTAAGAAATTAAACAAATAGTATTATTGTTTGTTATTAACATCAACTAAAGCATTCAACCTCCAAGGCAGAAGAGGAAATAATATTTTTAAAGTCTGTAACAAGTTTTAAATAGGAGTTTATTAAAAGTGAATGTAAATAAAAGTATTGATTAACCTTCAGAAACTAGAAGAGATACCTCATTAATATAGCTTTCTAAATTAGTCATAAACAAGGTTGTATTTGCAGAATTTAATTGCACATCCTGCTCTGAGGGATATACTGCTGTTACCATTATTCAGGTTAAATTGTTGTTATAACTGCTCCCTTGCATCTAATATAGTCAACAAGATGGCGAATGGTGTTTAAGTTAGTTTACAACTTCTATTGTCCCCGGAAACACTGAAGTTTAGTTAGTTTAAAAAATTAATTTAGTTTTAGCAAGCTTTGACAAGTTGGATACTACTGATATTTTCGTTATGTCTCATTAGGATAAAATCTGTTACAAAAACGGAACATTTATATATACTATTGAAACTAGTTTACTAACTAGTATAAGCATTGGCTGAAAGATTAATTGGATATTTGAAGCACAGTATACAAAAAAACTTAATATTCATAGTTTTTTTTATTGGTTCACGTCAATATACGATTACTTATTTGCAAACTCGCTTTTAAGTCACTTGAATATTTTATATCTACAAACTTTATAGTACGCTCCCAAATACCCAGAACAAAGTTTGATTGAGTTTCAAATTGAGGAACCATTTCCACGAGGATTTAAAGTGGTGACGTCAGCAGCTCGTTCCACGTGATAGAGTGATTTCACTGGGGATTTGGTTCGTGACGGCTTTACATTTCCAAATAAAAACCTGATCCACGGATTAACATACGGCATATGGCATATGGCGTATGGCCTATGGCGTATGGCGTATATGGCAGTATAATATTTATAGTGAAAAATCTTATGTTAAATTTAATTCTTGTAATGTTTCTTAGCTTGGGAGCAAACGTTGGATCATAAAAAAAAATCAATTAAACAATATTTGCACTAAAACTGCCCTAGCTTCTAAAACACTAGACAAAAGATTAAATATTTTACTAACTGATACCAAAGGCTAAGTGATAAAAGTATACTTTTCATCCTATAGTCAAATCTGAAGTTTTTTCACTAGTGCATGTTGGTAACACTGGGCGCTAGATTCGACCTAATTTTGTTTCCATTATTTTAGGTTATGATTTATGCTTTACATTTTGGTTACATAACCAGGGGAAGAGCTGTTTTTTATGGTTAGATAATATTTGGTTAAACTATGTTAAACAGAAATAACAAGACACAAATCGTAAACAAAACACGACCCTAGCGGCACGAGACGGAACTATCAATACCATTGTCTTCAGCTGATCCATAAGGATGACAAATCTCCTATAGGAGTATGTTTTATATATGCTGACACTTAGTATATTATTTATACTTACTATCAGCTGTGTCAATGCTCATGCTGTGACCACCTCCCCGTGGTGATCATCCGATGCTGCCATAAGCACCTGCAACATCATTGCAAGCATGATTGTAACCTCTTGCAATAACAACATAAACTAGGTGGCGTTCGCAGAGGCATCCACAAAATTGAGCGGAGTCATCAAGGGTTCATATTATATTGTTTTTGTCATACTGCAGTAAAAACATTCGTCATTGGTGCATGCTTTGCGGGTCTAAAGTAGCATTTTTACTCTTTTGGGAATAAAATTCGTTTTTAGCCTCTACGGAGTAAAACTCAGCTGTTGTCAACTCAGTTGTAAATTTCTATTGTAAACTATTGAATACGTATCGAAATATGTAACGATTCGTGCTTCATAATAATTTTAACCTACAGTCTACAGTCTCTTCCCATAGCATTTTAGCATTGCAGATACATTAATCCATTCCCACACTCAACACTGCCCACCTTTACTACTTCCTTCACCATCCCCTTCGTCGTGGACCTGTTTCCCTCTCTTCCCATAGCATTTTAGCATTGCAGATACATTAATCCATTCCCACACTCAACACTGCCCACCTTTACTACTTCCTTCACCATCCCCTTCGTCGTGGACCTGTTTCCCTCTCTTCCCATAGCATTTTAGGATTGCAGATACATTAATGTAATTGCCAAAGGCAGTTCCCACACTCTGCACTGCAAGCCTTACTACTTCCTTCACCATTTCCTACGTCATAGGCCTGTTTCCATCCCTTCTCATAGCATTTAAGTATTAGATACATTTATCTAACTGCCCAAACGGTTCCCTTACTCTGCACTGCCAGCTTTTACTACTTCCTTCACTACTTCCTACGTCGTGAGGCCTGTTTCCTTCCCTTCTCATAGCATTTTAGGATTGAAGATACATTAATATAACTGCCACAAACGGTTCTCACAATATGTTCATGCTTTACTACTTCCTAAGCCACTTCCTACATCGTGGACCTGTTATCATCACTTTCCATAGCATTTTAGTATTTCAGATACGTTAATCTAATTGCCACAAACATTTCCCACATTCCACACTGCTAGCCTTTACTACTTCTTTCGCCATTTTCTATGTTGTGGCCATGCTTCCATCCCTTCTCATAGCATTTCAGCATTGCAGATACATTAATCTAACTGCTACAAACTGTTTCCAGTTCCCAAACTCCACACTGCTCACCTTAATTACTACTTCCTTCACCTCTTCTTACATCGCAGACCTGTTTCCCTCTCTTCCCATAGAACTTTAAGATTGTAGATACCAAGATACCTTAATCTAATCGTCATAAACAGTTCCCACACTCCGAAAAACTCGCCTTTACTGCTTCCTTCATCACTTCCTACGTCACGGACCTGTTTACCTTCTGGTCTAATGTTATCGGATCGTTTTACCATGGTAGAATGGGTTTCAAACAACTTCTTAGTGACTTAGACACTTTTTAGTAACGGTTTGTGTTATTAGTTTGATGTAAAATATATAAAACTACTTGAAATATAACATGAAACATATATTTACACCTATACTATTTTTAAAATACGATAAATAAATATGAAAGATAGGGGTTTGATCGATTTCAAATGTCATTTGCCTATTAGGTTTGATGATAAAATTGTCAAATCAAAATTTTTTCACTATAATCTTTCATATGTATTTACCGTCATGTAAAAACAGTATTAAATACATGTTTCGAGTATTGTTTAACTGTTTTTATTTACTTCTTGTAAATAATTTATTATTTGAGTTGTCAAACAAAAGAGAGACAAAAAGTAGTTATCAACGTGCTATAGACATTACTCTACCTAATAAATGCCTTGAAATAGTATTCAGTTAATTCACAAGGATGAAAGAAGGTACATACAATCTGTAATCCAGACTAAGAGTTATGTTTTAGCTACAAAACAATCCTTTGACAGGAATCCTGGGATGGCTATAGAAGAAATGGAAGACCGACAACCATATAGAGACAATTTGTAGAAGAAACGGCAATGAAACGGACAAGACGTGACGTGAAATAAAGAATTAACAAACTATTTGTAAAAAGTGAACAATCTATGCTTCCTCTGGGAACTTAAGCAAATTCAAAATTACATCGAAGAATTACATACAATGATTAGAGCATCATAACCAACAAGTTCAGTTGTACCATTAGCTATATGTACCTATAAGTATATAGTATGTTTATACCTGTAGGTATAGTCAATGGTTGTATCTTGCACTGAAAATTGCTGAAATGCGTCCGAAAGTAGGACTTACTCTTTGTATTTTTGTAAAAAAATACAACAAAAACACTTTGAAACCTAAAAAGAGTATAATAAATCCGTATAAAAATGGATCAAAAATAGTCATTCAATTATTTTTACTAGCTTGACAGAAGGTTAATTATTATTGGAAATATTTAGTCATATAACGGCAACGAATTTAGATTGTCAATTATTTCTCCGTGTTGAAGCTAAACAAATTGACACCGAGCAACAAAAGAGGGCAAGTTTATAAAATATTTTCATTAGTGGCGTTTGGAAATTTACTGGTTGGTTAGAAATAGAATGGAAATTTAATTTCCTCCTCGCCAGCCGTATTTAATTAAACCAAGTGTCTATCATCGGCTGTTCGGTTACTCGATAGAATTTTATCGAAGGGTAAGAATCTTGTTCATTAAGTTTCATTGATTTCTGGGGTATTTCGCGTCCACAAATGAAGGAGAAATAATGTGACAAAAATGTTAAATAAATATCTATTTATCAATAGGCTAGCATGTTTCTTTAAAACCTTTTTTTCTCAACTTGTGTATCCCAGGGAAAATCTACACATACAGTTAGAAAGATATTTTCCTGTAGGTGTGTAGAATCCCTTTATAAATTAAAATAAGTTAAAAACTAAGCACAAAAATTATTTTAAAACTAAAAAATTAACATGGGCCTTATGGGTTGCCATGTTGGTGACAAAATAACAACGAAATGTAAACAGAAAATCAAAACAAAATTGAATAAATTCCAATTACAAGTTTTATTTACAGCGTGGGGTGAAAATAGAGAAGTCTGTAAATTACATAATATCACTGGACGACCTAAAGTATTTATTAATAGAAACCGTACGACAAAGAACATCAACAGAGTATCTAAATTTATTCAAATAAAATTGCTATTTCTTGGTTTGGTAATTGCAAAGCTGGACCCAAATATTTTTGTACTCTTTAAATATATATTAAATATATTTCTTTCTAAATGTTTACTACATAAAAATATGTTTTAATTACTTCCATGCATTTGGAAAGAAGGTAATAATCCCCCCGGCTTTTACACAGATTTCAGCATATTATTTAATAGTTCTGTAAAATAAGTACATTAAAAAAATTTCAGTTTCATTCAGTTGTCGACACAATTAAAAATGAGTTGTGAAGGTTCAGCAAAATACTCGTTTAGTTAAATATTCCTTCACCGTAAACAGTTAAATAATATAAAATTAAAAATATGAATAAAAACATACTGTTTTTCCAATAAAATATATTGAGTGTATTCAAACTGTAAAAGTAGAATAACAAAGTAAGAGAACAAATATATCAGTCGACCTAAATGCATTCTGTTTGATGCATCTGTCTCTTTCCAATAAATCCTTTTATCTTGTCTACTGCAAAGTTCTCCGACAAATCCAACAACTAAAACTATTTATGTGCTTTTGAGTGAAGGTTTTATTAAGGGATGGTTAGTATTGTGACCCAAAACCCTTAAAAATGCAAAAATTCAAATATTTTTTAAAACTAAAACTGTTACATTTTTTTGTACTACGACTATCCGCAGTACTACCCTGGTAGAAAACAAATCGTTAATACCAAGGCAAATACGTGGTTTGGATTCCACTATAAACTGTAGGTCCCTTAGCTGCCATTAGCTGTATGGGCTATTAATTAACAGCCCAACACAAGCGAAACAGCGAAAGATAATAATTAACTTATAATAGTTAACTAGAGGACCCATGGTGATTTTTGATTGAGTACTACAGTATCTTGAGCTTAACTGATTTAAACGTTCAATAGCTCAAATCAAAGCCTATAATTTACTGATTATTTTGAGTAAAGAAAAAAAACAGGAACAATAGCTACTGATTTTTATTCATAGAATATCCTAATGAATAATAATTCTTTTTATTATTTATGCATTTTCATACAAAGAGTTGTGTAGTTTTTAACTTCACGAATTAACTCACGTTACAACTGTTATCTTATAACATTTAAAGATAGGAGAACGTCAAGGTTATTGTGTCGTTTGCAGAACTCGCTGGGATGATGACGGTCTTACATTTTTATCAAGATTATTGTTGAACAAAGGTCCACTGTCGACAACCTCTACTACATACGAGTACATACGATTGGGAAAAAAACATAATGGTCACAACGATTAAAAAGTTAGATTTTCTTTTAAATGTGTACCATTATTTGTGAAGTTATTCTATAGTTGAATAATGATAATAATTTTTAAATTTTATTATAGCACTATAAAAACAAGATTGTTTGTGTATCAAACTTATTTATTTTGTCACTTTAATGCTCTATTCCACGAAAAAAGTATGTAGCATTATTACACGTATACGAATTTGAACGGATCACGGCCTCTGGTAACATCAAATCGAAACAGAAAATAAATAGGTCCCAGTTCTAGTCTTACCGTGTGAGACCTATGGTAATATCTTATTCCTTATAATGGGAAATTAAAAAATATGTCAATTCCATGATAAATACGATTCTCTTTTGACATTTTCAGGTCAAACTCCTAGCCAGGACAAATTTAAGAAATGATACTCTTTGCGTATGATAAGAAATTGAAGGATTTTTAGAACACTGGAAGAAGGAAGTCTATAAAAAGTCCCGCGTATCCGAAGTATTTAGCACAAACTCAATAGGGTTAATGGCAAAGTAATTTGAGAAACCCGGGCAGAACAAGAGTTAAGGCTAGGATAATGAGTAAGTAGGCGGAACAAACTTCTTTGCCTCAAGTAACCTACTTTGGTTACTTTCTTTAAAGGTCATGGATATATTAAAATGAATGGGAATCAGATGGACAGTTGGAAATGGTTTTTTCGTCGTACTGCAGCAATAGAAGTCGGTTTTAATGCATGTGTTGCGGGTCTAAAGTAGCATTATTACTCTATAGGGAGCCAAAATCATTTTTAGTCTCTAGGAAGTAAAAATCAGCTGTTGTAAACAGTTATAAATTTCGAATGTGGCAACCGTATAGGTCAAAATTATTTATTAATTGATTTATTAGGTAAGGTTTTAACCTATTATTTTCGATTGCTCAACATATGAATCACTTACCAAACAGCTGCTTGTTTCCAGTAGCAAATTAAATAGAAAACAAGTTAGAATTAGTTTTGAGGGGTTACTCTAAATGAAGTTTTGTACCATAGTTTGTTCAAATAAAGGTGCAATATGACGAAAAATATAGTTCACCACACGGGCAAAAGTGACCTTTTAACCTTCGCTTATTTTCCAACATCGGCTTTGCCTCGATCGTAAAACTTGACCTCAGGTCAAAAAGAGTCTCTTTAAGCCCTAGTGATGAAAATATACTATTTCTAAGTAAGTATGTAATATTTTAAGAATGGAACTGAATTGTGATAGCTGAATAAAACGGCCTTTCTATTTGTAGTGCAGATTTTGGTTATGAATTATATATTCTTTATTTAAGCGGTTAGATAAAAAAACTGAATCAGCAAACTGACGCATACTTTCTCCTACCAGCTTGTAAACAATCGTTATAGTAAGAGGTGGGAGTAGCAACGATATTTTATTATATATATATATATATATATTATGATATATATTAGTAAATGATATTTAAACCGTAATTATTACAGCATTGGGCGTCCTACCAATTTTCAGGGATTAAAAATACCACCAGGTATTGATGTCTTCTATATATATAAAATCCAATGTATGTATGTTTGTTTGTTTGTCCTTTATGGACTCCGAAACCGTTTAACAGATTGTAATGAAACTTTCAGGCATTATTAAGCATTGTTCAAGGATGGTTTGTGTGAAGTTTGGTGCAGATCCGTCAAAAGAGCTCTGCCCCAGTGGCTCTGCAGTTTCCCATGTTGACCTTATTAGTACTCACATTCAAATGGAATTAAAGAATCTTTACAGCTGGTTCAACTAAACAATTTGATTCTGCGATGTTCAATAGCATTAAAAAGTTAATAGGTTTACCAACAGGGTGCAGCGCTATTATTTTTTTTTAGTTTATGACAACAGCTAATTTGCGACCAAAAGGTGAGTGAGCGTAGCGAACGAACTTCAACATGGAGGCGAGTTAGCGTAGCGAACGAGCTAACCTGCAGGCAAGTGAGCGCAGCGAACGAGCTCCAACCTAAAGGTGAGTGAACGTAACGAACGAACTTCAACCAGGACGTAATTGAGCCATGCGAACGAGCTCATCTTAAAAATGAACGAGCATTTGACATAAAACCACGTTAGGACAGGACGACGTCTGTCGGGCCAGCTAGTTATGAATATTTTTAAAAAGTGTATATTTTAAAGCTCTAGAAATTTAGAAATCGTTTTTATAGAGGTAAAATATAAGAATTCTCTTTGTTTAGCATAAAAAGAAACTGACTAGTTAGTAATCTGATTCATTAAATGACAAAATTAATTTGGATTTTTTTGTAATCTTTATTCAAAGAATACACCGTTTGATCGTATATTAATTAACATATACTATAAATATATGTATTGTATTTTAAAACTAAACTATTTATTACATATGACACATTTAAGCAATATTTTCCTTTGCCTTATACAAACGTACAAGACGAAATACCAAAATATCATTGAATTAATCAACACATTATTGAAAAATGATTTTCATACAAAGAATAGTATATTGATAAAACGAAAACTAACTGAAGGCTTTTGAAACCTTATTTAGATTATAATGTTGATCAGACAAAACATTATAGTAATTAAAATAAGTGCAATTTATTTATTTTCATCAAAAATAATATTTTATATTACATGCGTCCATGACCTTGTCTTTGATACATTTCAAAGTCAATGTGTACAAGTTTCATTTGGCCTTTGACTTTGAGCAAAAGTCTCGCTTTAATTGGGTTGTAGTAGTAAAGCATGTGTCAATTATAACACGATGGTCAATTAATAATATTTAGTATACAGAATGACTTTAATTAACTAAATATTGGCAAGTACATGTTGAAACGTAATCACATTAACATAACTTGAAAAACTTTAAACATAAAAAAACGAATAGTTTAAAACATCAATTTTAATTAACATAACAGCTATTTATTTGTTTTCTATTAAGTATAATTATTTCAAATATACTGTTTTCTTTCTGACCTTTAACATAATAAATGAAAGTCTGTGGCAAGTAACAATTTTGCCTCTAAAATTAAAGTACATTAGCAAACAGTGTTATTAGCTATTTCCAATGTAAAAAATTCCTTTTTTCAACTTTATAAACCTTGTTTGGAAAAACCACATGAAGTTAAATAAATAGATTGGTTTTCACTATAAAACTGTTATCACTATCGTATGCTCGGAATCAAATTTAGTTTGGAAAAAGGTAATCAAATTTGACTTATTGCGTTATAAGAGTTTTTTGCGTGGGTAATACATTTGTAGATATAAATAACATATAGTGGAATTGCAACTATGTTGTGTTCTGGTAACGATTTACTTCTATATTATTATAATAATATTTTTACAGCCCTGTTCAATTAAAATTGTTTTATAGACATTTCTTGACTCGTGCTGTAAAAACCAACAACTCTGTGGTTTAGGAAAAAATAGTATAGAGTTTGGTAGCTATAAACGGTTATTCATGGAATAAAATATAAAAAAATATAAAATATTAGGTAGAGTTGGCGGGAAACACCAATGAATCGATTATAAGTAAAACAATATAATTGCCTATGAAATAACCTACAATAAATAAAAGAGCTGACAAGCATAATCTGAAACCGATCATTAACATCATTTTTACAGTATTAAAGTTAAAAACAACTTTTAAAACACCTAATATAAAATACGTTAATTAATTTTGTACAAAGTAATACAAGTGAAAAAATATATGAATAAGTAAATTTAACTCGTAAGAAAATTTAGGAAAATCGAAAACCATTAGAAAGTTAGATAATGTCAACAATTAGGTCAAAATAAATGATAAAGCTGAGGAGATTCTAAAAAAATATATGAACTTAGGTTGATAAAAAAAAATTTGTCCCAACCTACGAAGTTGAATTATTTTATTGTGGACGATATAGTAGAATTCTTCCACTTAAATAAGGCTACATAAAGTCCAACGTCCTCCTTATTACAATAGCTATGTTGACCCCAAAACCTGACCTATTTCTTTGACCTGCAAAGAACATCTTATACGCTTAAAGGGTAGTTTAAACCCAGGGGTTGAAGGGTTGGGGTATTGGAGTTACACATATATTATCTAAAACACTTTCATCGTTCAGTTTTCTAAAATAGACTCCTGTTAAAAATTATTCTTTATTCAGGAAGTTTAGACACTTCTGGAAACTGCTTTAGTGTAAATTAATATGTTTTGCTATACTGATTTTTAGACGTCTGAAACCCAATTTGGCACCGGTAGCTTTGTTGTAAAGGGTTATTCAATACCTGTACTAAGAAGAAGAATTTGTGCACTACATTTGAAGAATTAGTTCGGCTTTTTTTAAGGTATATTTAATTTGTAAAGTAACGTGGAAACGGTATTAAAAGTCATGTGCTTAGTCATCGAAGATGTTCGCAGTTTTGGCGAAATAATGTCTAAGATTTGGTTACAATTAGTTGCAGAATCATTCTTTTGCCCGTAAATTTTCTTAAAAGAAAAAATACTCTTGCAGCGAACCTGCAGACTAAGCGAATTTCCATTTGCCTTAGGTTGCAAATTAATTAAATTTTTTAATTGCGCTTAGGTAATGCAACAGGGAGAGTAAAGAAGTGTTTTTTTTGTCAAATGTTAATATTTAATAGTTAATAGGCTATTATGAAATAAATGCATTTTCCAAATTTCATCTAAATATGTTCATAAACAAGTAAACTGCATTATTCTCCATAAGAATAACATGGACATTTTAAATTAACAATATTTTGAAATTTTCTCCGTGACCATTAGGCGCATAGTAGCGCTTCAATATACTAAATTATTTGTTTTTTAAGCTTTAAAATATGATTTGGAAATAAATTGCTAAATATTTTTTATTTTTGGGTCAAAAATGGGGAAACCAACTTTTACCCCATAAACCAACTTTTACCATAAACTCCCGTTTCCGTAGTCCGATCATGCTAATTCGCAAATCCGTTTGAATAAATGTGTTTACACGTTTATACCAAATTTAATCAAAATCGGATCATCTTTCCTCGAGTTATCGTTCTAACGGACACGTATATTTAAATATGAATTTGAACGGATGGTGTTTTGGGCCTCTAGGGACCTCAAAACGAAAAATCAAATCGGTCCCTGGTCCAGGTATTACCATGAGTACTACGGTAATAGCATCATTGCTTAAGAATGACCAAGCCTCAAATGCCAGTCAAATTATTCACTGTGCCGTTTATATAATGAAACTTTCGCTAAGTGTTTTTGACAGCGTCGAATACCTGTCAATATTAAGAGCCTACTGTCAAGTAATTTGAGCAAACTTCACTTAACAAGACTTGCAAACTTGAGTAAGCGGAGTTAATCGGAACTTTGTTTAGCCGTAAATAATTGTTCGACCTACAACAGGTTTGAACTTGAAGCAAAACCATTGGGAAATTGTGTTTAACACAAACTACCTAATCCTAATAATACCAACAGTGATCTGCAGGCTTAAGACAAACAGGTAAAAAGAATCAAATTAAAATTTAACGTTACGAAGCTAAAAACTGCATACAGATTTAAAGTTGTTTGTGAATTTTAAAGCAGGGAACAACTTTTTAGCACAAAATGTTACTGGTATTAAAAGTTTCTTTCATGACGAAGAAGTAACTCCAATTTTTGTTCAAAAGTAATGTATGTTAAGAGAACTTTTGAAAACTATTTAACTTGTCAGATGCAACCGTAAATGGTTGAAATAGGATTTTCATATTTCATCCAAAATTTAGTACAGTAACATATATTTCAAATAAAAACATAGATTTTATTCTGATACATCTAATTATTGTAATTAAAATACCTAATATTTTATATAATGCGTGAGAGGTTTATAATTCTTGCATTATATAGCTCAAAGAGAGGTCGTTAAGGATATTTAGGTTATACAAAAATATATTTATGAGAAATTTTGTGATAAGAAGATTTAGACAGTCTTAAACATGTCAATACAAAATATCTTAAAAGCAAACTTTGAAAGGACTTAACAAAATACATTATGGTTGCAATCCAAGAAAATTTATATTCACAAGAAATAAATAACTATATATAAAGTAAATATGTATATAATGAATAGATATGAATGTATATTCATGTATAAGAATATAATATGACGAAATAAATAACATACCTATGCGTGATGTTTCATTTGGGCTGTTCATTCATTCTTCAGCAATCTGAAAAAGTATAAATATTATATTAATTAATATTAATGTTAATTCGTAGTAAAACCAATATAAGTACGATTATCAACTAGATTTATGAATAAATTAGTTCATATAAAATCAAAATAATACTGTAAATATTTTGTTAGCTTAGTAAATACAGGGTGTCCCAGGGTGTACCTCTCTACCAAAGTTTTAGAGTATTGTTCCTGAGTAAGAAACGTATCTAAATACCATATTTAAATTGTCCAAAAGTCTTAAGTTACTCACACAGCCACCATTTTGTTGATTAGACTTTACTAAATAAAAGAGATGAAAAACAATAGATGGCTTATTAGCATGGTTGAGAACAAAACTGGAAAAATGTAAACAAGTAATATAAATAGATCATTACAATTAATAAAACATATAGTTTTATCTTCAAATGGCAGGCAGTAGAGAATATACATACAGTACTTTCAACACATTTTTTTTTTTTAAGAATGGTTAAACATACGAAATTGAAACTTTGCACAAACATTTATGACAACTAGACAAAGCTAGAAAAAATTATGAAAAGTTTTTAAATTCATAAAAAAAATGGAGGCTATTTAAAATTTGGTTTCGGGACACCCTGTATATTGTCAGAAAAACGTTACTCCAACTACAATATTAAATAAACGTTATTTTACAAAGTCACATAAACAACCTAATAAAATTGATGTGGTTAAATTAAGAGAAACAAGGATAATTTAGAAATAAACTGTTCTTGATTGGGATATTACGCATTTAAAAAATCATACTCAGCAATACACATTCAAAAACTCTTTTATGCATATGATGACAACGATATGTTTACAAGAGAAAACTGTCATAAAATCCGATGTCTTTCAATATCTGTAATTTGAGAACTCGACTCATTGAACAGCAGTTCCCTAACAGTTGTATAATAAACAGAGATATCGAACATAAAGTTTTACAACTAACAGTGAAGGCCCGTTTTATTTCTGAAAAGGCTTTACTGCATGTGTCTTGGTTGTTCCAGACATGATTTGGTAGCGAAGCTTCAATTATTTTATTAAATAAGTATACAAATAGCATTCCACAATAGTTTCTCTCGAAATTGATTGTGAGATATATAAATTCGCTAGAAGTATATTCACCAGCGTTTGACCATTATTTTCACATTATATACACAATGAAAAAATCACTTGTGATATTTAGGCTGATTTTAACATACAAGTAAATATAAAAATGTTTAGATGTATACATATTTTATTTACTCAACAATTAGCAATGCAATTTACCTAATTATTTATCGAAACCCTGATAGAACGCTCTTGTTATCAGAAATAAACAATATAACTACTGTACAACCATTTATGATAGTTAACTTATAATTTACCGCAAGTATTTATTAGTGAATATGTGTGAGTGTTTGCAAATTTGTCAAACACGAATTGTGCTGTACTGTAAATACTTTAGACTTCTACTTAATAAATTAATATAAATGTACGTTGTTTTGAGATTGGTTTAAATTTTATTATTTATTCATAATATGACATTTATAAAAGTATGTAAACATATTTCATCTTACCAAAAGTTAAATAAGATGATAATGGAAGTAATGTATTAACAATTGGTTAATTTTTATTGCTGTAAGTTTATTTGACAGATTTTTTGCTAAGCAGACAATTTATTTTACAGATAAAGTTTTCATCGAACACTTTATATACACTTTTAAGATCATTTCGTAAAACTGATACACCTTTACAGCCTGAAGAACTCTTTAGAAAAAAGTCAATCAAATTTGGTGTGTATAGCCGAACCGAAATATTAATTAATTACTCTTAAAATGTACTGAATATTATAAATACAGTGGGGTTATATGTATTAAGAATAATCCTGAATATCTATCTAGGAGTAATTTTTAACACGTTAATTGTTTGAAAGAAAATTGAAACTAAACTCATGAAGATGATTAACCTTTCTTTGAATATAATCTTACCTTTTTATTAAAATACCCCGCTACAGCAATCCTGCAGACTATATTACCCTATATTACCTATATTATCGAGGATTTTTGAGGTTTCATTAAAAAATTTTCCTTCTCCAAAAAATGAATGTAGAAGACAACAACTACACAATACAACGGTTGGAAATATTTATAAAACCATTAAAATTATTTACAAGTATAAGATTAGATCATTATAAGATTATTTGATATCGTTTGACTACAATATATTGGCATGCCTGCAAGGCTGCTTCTGTAAGCTGCTTAGCTTTATACTAATGTGTTATTGATGTCGATGATGTCCTATGGGTATGGTAATGGTAATGTAAAGCCCGCTCCATTGTATGGGCTCGGCCTCAATTCCCCATGCACAAATTGATCAATTACGGGCAATAATCACGTGACATATTTCATATTTGGTTAACAACCTTCAGTGGACATAATTTTAAGATTTTTTTATGTTAAAGTATTGTATTTTAATTTTTTGAATTGTCAGCCACAAGTTAGCAAAAAGTGAAATTGTTTAACACTTCATTAACATTTGGCCCGTCATAATTTTCAATTTCCGTAATCTCTATGCTAACCAATATATTTTCCAAACGAACTTTACCTCAGTAGTTTAACGTTTTTAATCTGATGGTCACTTAGATAATTAGATATCGTTATCCTCTGAAATTTACCTGCAACAGGAATAATAAGTAACAACAAACGGTATGTAGTTTTGTTTTTAATTTACCATAACAATAATATAAGATATAACATAAGAAAAACCTGTAGAACTCACTATGTCTATTACTTTGCTTCATTTAAACATCACTTCACTGTTTAGCTATAGTTATTTAAATTTTTAAAATTGCACATACAACAAGCTTTTCATCAGACTATGCTATTTGTAAGTTCCAAAGATCACAAACATGTTCAATACATGTTTTTTTGATACGAAATTAAAATTCACAAAATATACTGCAGCGTTATTAACAAGATTGGATTCAAGATCAAATAAGGAAAACAAATCGTAACGTATATCGTTGCATCAGCTGAAAATAAACTTAATTGGAAAACAAAATAAGATGGAGGTTTAATATTTACAAAGGTTCGATCCCGTTTAATATCAAACTTAATAAGAAAGGTGGTATCGTGTAACGTATATCGTTTGATCGTACACTAGAGGAGGTAGCGATGTTTTCAGATATTGTGTATTTCATAAAGAATCCTTTAAGTAAATTATTCTACCTCTACTTTACCATTATGGCTTCTCGAAATTAGATGCCATCTTAGAGACAGTAAGGTGTTCTGTGGTCTGTGGAGGATGTTCGGGAAGTTTCACGTCACCCTCCTGGGGATGTTGAGAACACCTAGGTAAGGGAGGAAATTTGTTGTGGGCGATGGAACATACAGTACAAGGTCCCTGCTTACCCTTACTTAGGAAACGAAATGTTCTTGTGATAAAGTGCGGGGCTTCGTTTCTGGAGGTCCCGGGTTCAAATCTAGACAATCACCAAGTGTTTTAAGTGATAACGCCACCACTATCTATAGACATATCTTGGAATAATGCGAAAACGGCCCCGGGCTAGAGAGTAGGGTGCGAAGGCGGACCAAAAGCCCACAGAAAAGGTCAAGGATCATTTTTGGGCTTCTACAACTTATAGGGAAGTGCAAGGCTAGACAAATTTAAGTTATTTTTTTCTATCCATTGATTGTTTTAACATTTACTTAAATACTTAATTTTTTAAGTAACTACTAAAGAAACAATTTATTAAGTACAATTTAAATTTAATCAAGTTAATCGGATATTCCATAAAGTAACTAAACATGGTGCCGTAATATGATATTAAAAATAAAGCAATCATTGGAAAACAATACAACTACTCGAATAAAGCGATGCACACAAAAAACCAGGAAACGCAAAATGTATTTAAAATAAAATATTATGGAAAAGAATTCACCCTCGTATTAAATATCATCAATATATTGCAGGTAAGAAAGCTTTGGTGTACTACAGTAATCACACAATTTATATGAAATACTGTGATGGATACTAATGGATTGTATTGAAGATTTCCTATATTTTTGGGCTAACCAAGTCATTACTTGTGCGAACTGTAAGACCATCACACAAAAAGGAGGTTGAACACCCATTAATGTCTCCCTTGACTCAAGGCCTTTCATTATGGTCATCAGAGTGTATGTGTAGATTTAGGAAAATATTATCTTGGAGAGAAAAATGTAAGTTGAGGAATCGAATATGGTAGTAAATAAAAGTTGTATGTTTATTTTTGAAATGAAAATATGTGATCATAAATATTTTCCAAATATGTTCTCCATTGCTGTACAGTATAATCATAACAATAAGACGTTCAGGAAATTAATTATTTAAGTACAAAAATCTACAATTATTCAACAATATACTTAATTTTTTTAAGCTAATTTTCAGTAATCACAACTGTTTGTTAAGTTATTAGTCTGTAGGATAGTATAGAATGTTAACGTAAAATGTTAAAAAGAAATATCAGCTTCCGTCGGGGTTAAGTGTTATAATTATAAATACAATTTTCCGTTCACTGAAATAAAAAATAACTCCACCCCTCTTCAGAGAAGTTCTGAGAAAATCATTCAGCCAGTATTTTGTTGAAAACATTACTTTCAACATTCAATGGCTACAATTAGATGGTGTATATTTTCATCAAACAGTATCAGCTAAAGTAATTGAATGTGGTATATTGTATAACACTTATTGATCAGCTTAAACAATTAATTACTCGGTTGTCTGGTAAGCTTACACAGTGTAATTTGGCAAGAGCAATAGTCTGAGTGTAATTTGGCACAATATCCTACGACTATTGCTTCAGTTAAGTAATTACTACATGAGCTTTAGGCGTGACTTGAATACTAGTGCATGGCCAAGTAAATGAAATAAACACGAGATAATACTTACAAAATAAGCTTACGGATATAACAGAAAAATATCACGATTGCATTTGCATTATTAACGTATCAACATTAATTTCGTCATCATAAATTAGAAACAAACAACATTATTTTAGTTACAGTATAATCTAATGTTTTATTAAATAGATAATGTTTTTTAGCAATGACTTAATTACATTGAAGGGTTATTTATCATCCAAAAAGATTCTTTTCAAATACCCAAGTGATTCTAATTTAAATATCTAGTACACTGTGGGATTAAAAATTTTGTTTCTACTTTTGTAATTGTTTTATGAGTTAGAACGAGTGGGTTGGGGGTAAATATTTTAGGAAGACATGTGTGTGTAAGTGTGAAAAAATGTGTGTGTAGGTATGACAAATTTAATTAAACCATAGGAATTGGGTAGGTAACAATGCTCGGTTGCGGTCATAATATAATCGCATCGTTGGGGTCCGATGCAGTATCAGTGGAACTGGAAGTGTGGTGAGAGGACAGAGAGTGAAGAGTTAAATAAAGGGACTGTGTGGTGTACGTGTAGGTACGTGCGCGTGTGCGCTGTAGCGATCCGGCAGCACGGCGTACTCTGTCTAGTGTCTGTACTGTACTGCGACTACTGCGAGGGCGCCGAGTGCGGGCCGGGCCGCCGGGCGCCGAGCGCCGGGCGCCGGGCGGGAGTGCGCTGCCAGCACTCTCTGGCAGAGAAGGAATAAAACAATTGACGCACGCGCTGTCTTTCGGAGGTGCAGACCAACTAACTGAACCCACGGACCTGGCTCAGCTCCGACCACTACAATGGGCCCGTATGTATGCGTTGTCTTTTAAGGATTCATTCAGGCTAGACCTAGGGGTTGCGGCATTATCACTTGGATAAAATCCATTGGTGACTTGGCGGGGATCGAACCCGGGACCTCAGGGACTGAAGTCCGGCGCTCTAACCACTACGCCAGTTCGCTCTCCCCCAAAAAAAGGTACTATTAAAAGGGTACTATTAAAAGGCACATATATTTTAAACCGACATTTAGATTGATAATTAAGTACCTATTATACATATTTTTAGATAATTCAATTTGGGATTATGAAAATGGTAGTGAATTTACTGAAGAAAAGGGAAATGGCAAAATGACGAGCAGGTTGACATTTTTCGACGAGGACCTTTTATAACACTTATTAAATCTTCATCAGACTCAATGTGACTATTTACCTTTCACATTCTGCATGGTAAAGTTTAACTAATATTCTTTAGATACATCATAAATTGAAAGTCTATTTTGTAAAAATAATACAATATAAGTATTTGCATATCAATCAAGCTGTTGAAACTTCCTTTAAAAGCGTGCATGTAATACATAAACCGTAATACATAAAAAATAATTACAAAAAAATATACATTTGGCAATTTTTACAGGACTCTTGACTTACAAAAACAAATCCCTACGAAATAAGTATTTCCTTATACTAACCTGTAAAACAGTATACAATATTTTAATTAACTACTATACATTTTACATTTGACTCCAATAAAATAATAACGGGAATTTCCAACACACCTTAAACAGTTTTTACAGTAAACGTACAAGGGTTTGATAATCATATAATTAATAAAAATCCAACAAGGTTAAGTGATATTCATAAATACAATTTTCCGTTCACTGAACTAAAAAATAAATCCACCCCTCTTCAGACTAGTTCTGAGAAAATCATTCAGCCAGTATTTTGTTGAAAAATTTAATTTCAACAATTCAATGGCTACAAAAATAAGTTGGATAGGTATTTTTATCATACAGTATCAGCTAAAGTAATTGAGTGTGGTATATTGTATAACACTTATTGATCAGCTTAAACAATTAATTACTCGGTTGTGTAGTAAGCTTACACAGTGTAATTTGGCAAGAGCAATAGTCTGAGTGTAATTTGGCACAATATCCTACGACTATTGCTTCAGTTAAGTAATTACTACATGAGCTTTAGGCGTGACTTGAATACTAGTGCATGGCCAAGTAAATGAAATAAACACGAGATAATACTTACAAAATAAGCTTACGGATATAACAGAAAAATATCACGATTGCATTTGCATTATTACGTATCAACATTAATTTCGTCATCATAAATTAGAAACAAACAACATTATTTTAGTTACAGTATAATCTAATAGCCCAATGTTTTATTAAATAGATAACGTTTTTTAACATTGACTTAATTACATTGAAGGGTTATTTATCGTCCAAAAAGATTCTTTTCAAATACCCAAGTGATTCTAATTTAAATATCTGGTATAATCTACACTGTGAGATTATAAATTTTGTTTCTACTTTTGTAATTGTTTTATGAGTTATAACGAGTAGGTTTCAATGACTCTTAAGGGGGTTAATACAGGAAGACATAGTTGAGTGAGCATTTGATATATTTTGCTAAAAGTAACGATTGTTGATGTTACATAATAGCTTTAATAATTTTGTCTTTTAGTTGAAGAGTATTTCAAAGTATGTGAACTACACTAGTACTTACAACCATAAATAACTAGTTTTATGGGACCATTAAATAATAGTGGTTTATGAATTTGTAGGTTTTAAAATTCAGTTTTATTCATCAACAAACAATGTTATTTGTTTATATGATGATTTTAAAAGGCACATATATTTAAAACCGACATTTAGATGGTTAATTATAATACATATTTTTAGATAATTCAATTTGGGATTATGAAAATGGTAGTGATTTTACTGAAGAAAAGGGAAATGGCAAAATGACGAGCAGGTTGACATTTTTCGACGAGGACCTTTTATAACACTTATCTTCATCAGACTCAATGTGACTATTTACCTTTCACCTTCTGCATAGTAAAGTTGAACTGATATTCTTAAGATACATCATAAATTGAAAATCTATTTTGTAAAAAGAATACAATATGAGTATTTGCATATCAACCAAGCTATTGAAAAATCCTTTAAAAAAGCCTACATGTAATACATAAACTGTCTAAAAAGTAATAAAAAAATATATACGTTTGGCAATTTTTACAGGACTCTTGACTTACAAAAACAAATCCCTACGAAATAAGTATTTCCTTATACTAACCTGTAAAACAGTATACAATATTTTGATTAACTACTATACATTTTACATTTGATTCCAATAAAATAATTACGGGAATTTCCAACACAGCTTAAACAGTTTTTACAGTAAACGTACAAGGGTTTGATAATCATGTAATTAATAAAAATCAAACAAAAATTTGGTTTTAATCCATCCAATCAATTGAACGCCAAAAATAAATATAACAAATACATTTATTAAAGACAATAATACCCAGTACGTTGGATTGGGAAAGAGAGAATTTATACGGTAAATATTTATCAGTGGTGAGAAGCATGACTTGCCTGCTCAAAAAGATCTTATCTTTCGGGACATGTACTATCCATTTGTTCTCCTAATGTGGATATTTTATAGGTGAACCAGCTTTCTAATAATTACCGTTTACTAATTTTTTTTTCAAATTCCGATTGAAATACCATTATGGTTTACTAACAACTAGTATATTGCATGATCCTAAACTATCCAGTGTTGAAAAGTGCATTCCGCCACTTTAATATAAATATAAATATTTATAATTAAATTATTTTACGAATGAGAGAAATTTTAAATACGTACGATTTCTATGTAGGAGTTATAGAAAGTTTAAGTCTACAGTGGAATCCTAACCACATTTTTGTTTTGTGATTAACGAATTTGTCTAATTATCATGATAGCACTACGGAAATTCGTAATACTAGTGTGGACGTTAATCCACAACAGAGATTATCATATTCACAGGTCAAGCCATAAATATCCACAATTCATGACCTCAATAGACTGATGAGTGTTTATGAGTATTTTAACGTTTTTACCTTATCATTACTATAATATAAAGTTAAATACAATTTTATTTTAAGAAAACCAACAAAACATATATTTCAAAGCTATAAAATGGTAAAAAGTGATACATAATTCAGGTATTAAAAATATTGAACTTATTCCACTTAAACCCAAATGATAAAAACAAACATGACTCTAAATGAGACGAAATAAAATATGATCCTTAAAGGTAAATGATTTTAGTTTTTTACTACGTTATCACTTCAAAAGCCTCTTCTCCCAAAAATAATCTTTCGACCAAAGAAAATATCCTGAGAATTCCCAAGAGCGTCAAACCAAACTAATTTAGGCCAATATTCCAAATCCGACATCGAAATTGCAGGTCTACTAAGACTTTGATAGATTTATACGTGTTAAGTCTTCTTTATCAGTTACTCTCTTGATGTTAGATGCTCTAACCTCAAAACCTCTTTTCAGGCATTATCTTGCTTCGAGTTTGAACTTTGGCAAGGTTTTGCAAGTGAATGGAACCGTAGTATATTTAATCACCTATACCCTCTTTTTATCGATTCTTATATTCTTATAAATATTGTAAATGTTTATATGTATGTATCAACTACTTACGTTGGTTCCCTTGTGGTTCTTTCATGGACCAAGAGAAATAATACGGTATCTTAAAAAATATTTATTTTGCAGACATAAACCATTATAGATGTTTTTAAATTACGTATGATAAAATACCAACCACATTGAATTTATATTAATATAAAAATAGACGTTGGTCGAGAGTTAAGTCTCCAATATCACTACTTTATAGACAAAATAGGAATAATAGCTAAATGTTAAAACATAAAAGACTTACAATAATAAAAAAAATTGTATACTCTCTCATCGTAATAGATATGAATATTTTGTATTTGCTTAGGGAAATCTTTAAAAGACATAGGCTAACCTTCAACATTGCGATTTTCATCGTCAGAAGTAGGGTAATTTGTTGCCACAAGGTTTCCCACCCTGAAGTAATGCTAGTGTGCTTTCATGTCATACTTCTTACATCCTTAAGAAACATTACTAAGAAAAACACGGTTAAGGTGGTGGATGAGTTTTTCTGTTAATTTTTATGAAGAACAAATTTAAATTGTACATACTATACGTGTTATAACTATACAATTGCACAATACATGTGAACCTATTTTTCAAGGCAATCTGTTATTACTCTGTCTATACAGCAAAATAATCATGTTTTTAGATCACTTTTACAAATTAATTACTCCTAAAATGAGGGTATATACATAAGAACGCTTAACCCTGTTCTCGTTTTTGTACTCATTTTAGAATATGCTCCTTCTGGAGTCTTGTTTAGAATTATATTTGAATAGAATTTGTAATACTCAAATATTTGAAGCTATTTTAATAAAACTAGTGTCCCTGTTGCTCGAATTCGAGCAATTGCTGGCAATATTACAGGCGTTATTTTAAAACGAACCAAGTCAGCAAATGTATGTACTGTTAAATTAGCAAACTTATTAACTGTTTATAATTACATGCTCTTCTTCTCACTTTTGATTTCTGACAACAACTGGAGTTTCATAAGAATTTTTGTTTCCAATGTTAATCTTATGGAGAAATTTAAAACTTTAAAGGGCTTCAGGGCCTCACTCTCTCAGTATTTCCCTAAAAAGGAAGTTTCCTGCACAACTTCACGTTACTCTCTTTCCAATGACACCAAAAACATGACAATCGGTTCAGTAGTTTCGGAGGAGTAATTGTCACAAAAAATCTGCTTGCGTATTAAATAATCATAGATATAGATAATTATTTTTTGTTATTTAGATTTTTCATTACATTTTTAAAAGAATACACGTAAAAGGAATTACACGTTAAATACGTACTTAATAGAACGTACAAACTACAATGCAAAAAAAAAAAGAAAACGAAGCTTGACCAAACATTTTCAGAGACTATTTTCTGTATTTTTTATGTTTTAAAGTTTAATTGTTCTATTGGTTATTTGATAAAATAATATTTTTAACCATGGCAAACAGAATCATTCGATGTAGCTTCAGGCAGGAAGTCAATTATACAGCCGATAAATTTGGAATGGAACTGTCACTGGCCCAGATATCCTACTGCAGCGAGAATCTATTGGCAAATGCATTACCTCAATAAATAAATCACCTCAACTTGATAGCCGTATACCATATATATACCATAAATATGTATGAGAAATGCAAAATTAATATATTGATTTAATGTAAAGGGCAATAGCAATTTACCTTATAAGTGTAGTAAGAGCGTTTTTACATCACGCAGGTGAATGTTGTGTAAAGAGCGGAAGCGAGTTGCATAATTCAACTAAGTAGCAAAACAATTTTTAAATAAATTTTTTTTAAATTCATTTAGCAACTTTACGTGTCATGCTGATTAGAAAAGATATTTGTTTTAGATAGTAATAAAGATATTATGTTTTAAATAAACACGCATAGTATAGTTTACCACATATGTATTTTAATTAAATGCACATTTTAAAATGATGCAAATATTTAAAAACAAACTTAAATATTAATATGTTTACACAAATCTGAACGGTTGAAGGGAAATATTTTGATTATATTTAGTTTATATAACAAATTTATAATAATCTAACTTAAACAGAGTGTGTGCCAAATATTAAACAATGTTAAGAGGTGACTAGAGAAAATATTTTAATTTGATAAATAATCTCAATACAGTTGATATAATCTCTTAACTTAGTAAAAATACTCTACCAATAAGCATACACCAAATACAGTATACAAAAATATAAATTGGATATGTACGAAAAATAGTTTTAATTTTAACAAACGAAAATTCGTTTGAATTTGAAGTGAACGGTAAACTCCACATACATTCTTGTAAAATGTTAACTTATAAAAACCTAAATAACTGAAAATAATCATATTTTAGATACCGTCCAAATATTTAAATATTTTAAAATTCTATTCAAATATCATTCTGATCAAAGACTCCAGAATGAGCATTATCTAAAACGTGTAATAAGACCAGATATTTAGGTTTTAAACAAAAAAAAGAGTTAGGCGTTCTATAACGGGTCTTATGCACCAACTCTCGTTTTTATGACTGATTAATTTGTAACATGGAGGTAATATAATTTGACGTAATCATAAGTCTGTAATAATAACCTGTTCATCTTAATAGTAATGCGTAAATAAATATAGTGGCATAAAATATGAGTAGAGTAAAAGTCAATTCCCATATAAGTGGAATATAAATAAATTTGTTGTACAACATAAGATTACAGTGTTTGAATATGTGTAACATTTTATAAACTATTTGCTAACACTGATATTTAAAGTGTTGTAATTATTAAATAATAGCTTTATTTCTCCTCGTCACTTTGGTTGTTTGATTATAAAATATTACGACACGGAAAATGGTGTAAACAATGTAAACATAGCATTGTTGTCGGGTCATTGGATATTCAGGTCACCTTTGATGTCGCTTAAGACAGGTTTTTTGATACCGTGTTGTGATTGAGTGGCGCCAAAAATCGATTTGTAAAATTGACCTGTATATTATATTAGAGCGAAAACACATATATACAGAGCGTATATAAATAACAAGTTAATTGAAATTAATAAAACATTTTTGATATTTAACTAAGTAGTTAGGTGTAATTAAATAGGGAATTCTAAAAAAACTATTGTTTAGGCTACACAATAATACACACATCTTTTAAATCAACACAAAATGACGGTAACCAAAGCGAATAAAGAACGTTGAGGTCCGTTGTAAGTTAAGTAATTTATTTGAAGTTCATTGTTGGTGATGGTAATTAAGTGCTGTTAGGTGATGGTAAGTAATTTAGTTATAATTTTAAATTTAAAGGGTGAAGTTATGTTTGGTAAATCTGGTATTTTGATTACATAGAAAATTGTTTATATTTCTTAAATCGTGCTTTAATATTAAGGTTTCACGTACTTTTAATCACATACTTTGAAGATTAAAGCAAATTTTGGTCGGATTAAAATTAAAATAGAATATTTGGTTGGTTTTTTTTTCAAGAACAACCATATTAGAAACAATCTTTAGAAAAAAATTAGCTATTAAAATTAGTTGATGAATTTGAAAGTAAAACTCATTTAGTTATGAATCATAATTCATTTTCACCGGTTTTTGGCAAAAATAATGCGGTTTCGGCCAACGGCGAACGCTGAGTTTCATTTAATTTATTGCTCTAATTCCTTTCCCGCACCTGCTCTGACTTTTACGAGTTGAACTTTGTTGGCAGATTACAGAAGTTACTGGCTGAACGTGTGCTAATATTCAGTAGAACCTCGATAACAAGTCACCCTTGATAACAAGTGTAATTTTCAAATCCCCTTGAAATTATTTTACCCCTAATCACATGTTATTGCAAACCTCGATAAGAAGTCAACCTTGATAAGAAGTCTTATTTAAAATCCTTATGCGAGTCTTGTTATCAAGGTTCTATTGGATAAGTATTTCTTTGAAATGTAATCGGTTTAGTTTTGTAATTTGAGCAAGGGATTTGGTTCAATTTATTGTATTTATTCAGATATATAAGGTCAGGCGTTAGAGCTATTAAGAAACAATGAGAAAACGGACATTGGATTTATAAATTACGAAAATGTTAAATTTAATAATCTAAGTATAAAAAATAGGAATTTTTAAACTCCTCTAGGTGTGAAAATTAAATATACGCTCACAGATTTTGGATTGAACAATCTAATTTACGAGTATTTTGTAATCCAACGTGGACTGAGTCATACTATGATAATACAATATTTTCATAAGTTGGTAACATAATTGAGGTCAAGATTCTCGTATCCTTTCCAGTCAAGAGTAATTATAATCTTTAAGGATCTCTTAAAGACAATTTCTGCTTTGAATGGTTCAATTTTGGTTACTTTAGTGCAATGTTTTTCATCGACCATATAAACCATTGTTCAGTAAATTTAAACAATATACATATCCACCATTTTTACATTATATTTAACAAAGATAGTACATCATTGCCTGATTTAGGCTATTACTATTTTTAGGTTTATGATTAAGTAATAGTTTTAAAATATGAAGTGAGATAAGATGAAAAAGTATGATTATAGTGATTTAAATAGTTTACTTCAAAATGTAAACTCAGGAAAAAATATTTGATAGTAACAATGTCTGTGAAAAAAACTCACATTCGTTAACCTTTAGACGGTTTTTACTATTAGGATTTGCAAAATTTAAATTTTCCTGAGAAAGTAGTAATAATAATACTTTTAACGGATTTTTTTTTCGAAAAAGAAGAAGACATTTGTTCATTATATTGTTCATTATATTGGAAATCAATACTTCTTTCATAATATGTGGGTGGTGGTTATGGGTATTTTTAAAAAATATGTCTAATGTGACTTGTTATAGAGTTTTTTTACCAGTAGCTTAGTATAGAATAAAGATATAAATAAAAAATGTTTATTTCCTGTACAGGTTTTGCAACATCAGCGCTTTATTATTCAATATTGATCGTTAAGTCAGATTAATGTTGTGAGTAATATTTGTATTTTTGTTTATCTTAAAACAAAATATAATAGCTTATGTAATACTTATGTACTATCTCAGTGTATAAAGATATATTGGGTTTAAACTATTGTATTATCAAACAAACAATTACGAAGTCATTTATTAAATAAATTGTCATTGTAATATGGACTTTATAAATACAAAATAGGTACCAATGCATTCTGTAAACGGTGAGTTTGGCTAGGCTTCATTATACTAAGAGCTCCGTTAAATTAGTTAAACTATCTTAGTAGGATTTTTGTTAGGAATCATCTTTATAAGTAATTAAAAGTTGAAAGAGCGCAAAATACTGCGGTAACTAAAATATATAATCGGCTTTGGCTTTGAGTTTGGATTTTCTCTTTGATCTCTACAAGAAGCTTAACACCTTGTAACTAGAAAAGAGAAATAACTACTGTACTTATTTTAATTAAGACTTATTTCTATTAAATTTAACACTCTTCTGTACATTACTAGATTACGCGGTGTGCAGTATACGAAAATACGTTATAATACATTTAATTAGAATATATTTCTACTTTTATAGATGTTAAATGGCCTGCCTTAAAAAAGTTGAGTTAAAATACAATCCTTCATTTTATTCAAAACCCTAAATCTTTTACTCAGTTTTTATACTACTTTAAAGTTGTACTGGTCATTGACAGATTCACAACAGATATTTCAGCTGGGACTTCAGTGACATATTCGTCCTTTGACATCAATTTCCTATGTCTCTGCCCTACTTTTCTGAACTTTTCCAACAATGGCATGGAGCATATGATACTACTACTACCCCCTTCTACTATTGCCCTTCTTCTACACTAACTTCCTTTGTCATTGCTCCATATAACATCCTATTGTTTTATGCAAGTGATACTACTTTTGTGAGCCTTGGACCTCTCAAAGTTCAATTTGGCATATCAAAATGTTATGTTGATTGTATGTATTACCTTCCATAAATCACTGCCTGGTTTGAGTAACTGTCAAATTCATTAATGTGTCTGAAATTAAAAACTAAAACGAAACTAACACAGAGACCAATTTGAAAGTAATAAAAGAGAGGATAATTCAAGAACTAACGGAGTTAGAATTGAAATCTTTAGTTATCTTACATTTTACATATATATAATATTAAAAACCGAAGAGATCCCGCATCAGGACATCCCAACTCTTTATTAACATTCTAAATTATGTTATTGACAACTCAATTATGTTATAAACAACTAACAGTCTCAATTATGTTATTTATTTAACTGAAATCCATTATGTTCATGTATTTATTGTCTTCTTATCTATACATGGATAGCTTAAGAAAACGATAAAATGTTGAATATTTTCCCAATCTTTCTACAATTGTGACAGACGCCAACAACACAAGCATCTGCAGCAAACGTAACTAAAATGGTTGCCATAGCAACGTGACGATATACATTTTGAAGTAGGCTTTAGTAAAATATTCAGATTATAAAAAAATGTAATGTATAGTAATAGTACTATTTTATGTATAATATTGGCATTTTAATCATACAAATATGATTTATTATTGTGTAGAGCTAAACAATTTAATTTCTACAACCAACTATTTTTTTATAGTGTAAACCAAGGACTAGTTATACAAGAAAGCTTGAACGTGGGGAATGAGATCGGTCAAGTTAAAATTGGTTATTTAAATATATTTCACCCTTTTTAACCACTATTCCTGGATACTGTGTTACCACAATATATTAATTTCAGATGTATTTTTTATGATTTTTTAAAATTAGATTTTGTATAGTTGAACTCTTTGGGTGTAATTATTTTAATACGTTCTTTCATAGTTACCTCAAATATTACCAAACGCTCTTTTTTCACTGAAATGTTGATACAAATTAGTTCAACAGTAATTTCTCTTATTTATGGGGGTACGAGTAGTTAAAATTTTAAAGAGTATATTATTACAGATGGAAGCTATAAGACACATCCTAAATTTAGAAAGAACCTCTAGCGAAAATTATTTAAAACAATATTTCAAAGATTTGGAAATTTTAACAGTTCCGTGTTTATGTATCTATAAAACAACTCTGTATGTAAAAAATTATAAATCAAGATTAGAGCGACTACAGGATATCTACAATTACGATATAAAAATCATAAAAAATAAAAATATAAGCAAAGTCCTCAGTATATTGGTAAATTTATCCATCAACTCCCAGATGGCATAAGTAAGGAGTAGAGCACAAATAAATTTAAAAAGAAACTGAAAACATTCTTAATAGCAAATAATTCTTTTAAATATTTTTTAATTTAAGTAATGTATTTATTTTATCTAAAAACTGCTGTTATAGGATTTTTTACTTTAAGTAATACACTTATTTTGTATAAGAAAACAACATAATGGCGCAATCATGTACGATATATCTGTATGTTTAAAAAAGAATTGATTGATTGATTCTCGATAAAAGGTGACATTATTTACACACCTAAATTGCACATCCTACTATTGAAATCTCGGTATTAAATCGAAAGCATATCGTGGATGAATAGACAATCTCTCTAGGTGTATTCCGGTGTATTCAGACAGGAAACTAAATAATGCAGTAGATGCATTTGGAGTAGAGCACTCATTGGCTGCAGTGACAGCCTATTAGAAAATACATCACGGCGAATAGCCGAATGAACCGCATTCGAGAGCTTGACAGTATGCAATTAATTTTACAGGAACATATTTAATAATGAAACTTATGAATAACCTAAATCGTACATCGAGCAAATGTCACATTTGCGAAACCAATGTTGGATGTTTCAGTTATAAAACCTGGCGTGGATAAATAACTTTCCTGGCCGTAGCAAATTTTATAATAAGGCTCATTATGTATTTATTTGTACAATACCAAGTGTATATGTCTAAAAGTTTGTACTTTATACTAAGCGATCTGATCACCATAAATTCGTAAAATGTTTTGCTTTGTCAAATTCATTTCAGAATAAATCCAGTAACAAGATTCAACCATTAAGTCCTAATACATTTATTAGTTTCTAGCTTAAGAGATTTTGTTGAATCCTTAGTGTATAGACGTACAAACCACTTTTGGCAACAACCGCTAAATTAATTGAGCGTAGTTGACCGATAGCTGCAGGCTAGTATACAGCTTATCATTTGTATTAAATCTAATATCATTTCTGATTGCACACGTTTTTAAAGAAAAGAGTTACGGTTTCTATTTTATTTCTTAATCATATTGCTTTTTACCATTTGGTTTGGCCTTCTTGATTCTATAGATTTTAATTGACATTGGATTCAGGACAAAAGCTATGCCTTTATGATATAGGGACACTTTTCAGCAACGAAATTTACATTTGTATATTAATTCTGAAAATCAACTGATATAATTTGTGTTTATACTGATTGCAAATATATAACATATTATGACTCCACAAAATATTTTGAATTAGAATGATTTAATTTATATTAATTTGAAGTTATCGAAATTAAAACTAGTATGGTTAAATATTATTACTACGAGCTACAAAAATATGGTAATAGATGTATAAAATAAAATTAAACTAACTTTGTCCACTATTTCAAACCATATCCACATTTACTTTAAGTATAGTGTGTTTTGCTATATTGCAAAATACAATTTACTAATTACTTTTAGAGTGAGGAGTGAATTCTATGTGACATATCCTTCAACAGCTTAATAAAGTCCTGCACATGAGCGTGTTAACCTAAATTACTTTTTGTAGTACGTTGGACTCTCAAGTAAGTTAGTTGTGTGACAGGTACCCTTTAACCTTAACAAAGTTTAGCGACATGCAGTCAATGACCTTGGGATGCTTTCAAATTATCGAGCCTAAACGAATATCGAAACCACATATTTAATTGGCGTGAACATAATTGTGAGAATTCTAAAGGAACATTTAGAAAAATAAAACTAAACTACTTTATCCTAATTTTATCGACAAATAGAAAGATTTTTTAAGCAAATAAATTGTTTATTTAGGAACATTTAAAAACAAAGATAGATAAAATAAATATGTCTTTTATTTTAATCCAACTGAAATGCCTGGCAAAACTATTCTATTGACCGTGTAATTTATTCTCGAATTGTAATCCTTAAAGAAGCTCAATGATGGTTTAAATTTAGTAAGTAAAACATTACTAAATAATGAGAAATATTTAGACATTACTCTGCTGATGAGAAATATTTAAACATTACTCTGTTGATGAGAAATATTTAAACATTACTCTGTTGATGAGAAATATTTAAACATTACTCTGCTGATGAAAAATATTTAAACATTACTCTGTTGATGAAAAATATTTAAACATTACTCTGTTGATGAGAAATATTTTAAGTTCCAATATTTAAGGATCGTGTCTGCTATCCACACTAGCTTTTTTTTGGCAAATGGTGAATACATATTATATTAAGTGTTCAATAACCTCTTCACTAAAAAAAACCCATCTAAGTACGCATAAAATTAAAAATAATTTTTTTACTGGTTAGCTCATTTAAAGCATAGACTAATATATTGCTTGATGTATTACAGAATTATTTTTAAGCTATCGACATTTTAAATATTGGCTCAATACATTAAAAATAACTCTCAATAATTAATCGAAATCAAAATGAGTGTTCATACATCTATAAAATGAAATGAAAGTGACATCAGTGTGGAGTAAATTTGATTTGTCCAATGTTCTGGTTAAAGGTTTATATGAGGGGATCCCTACATAAATTACGCATTTTAATGAGGTGGAAAACTTGTTTCCAAAGCAGAACGAATGATGCAATATCCTTTTTACCTTTCAAAAATTACTTTGCAGCCGAAAAATTACATTCCAGAAAACCTCGTCAATATAACATTAAGTGATTAAGTTAATTATTTAATTAATAAAAAAATACTAATTTACGGTATTTAAAATATGTCAACCATATACTAAAATAATCAAGAGTGGCTTACTAACTTAAATCAGGCTCCCTCTATAAATAAAAGTAGTCTAATTTTAGATAATTTTTCCTAACTGTTTTGTTTTATGTTTACAATTTTGACTGGATTTTAAAGTTCAACTTAAGGTTCACCAACTGTAAATTGAAATTTACATTTGAACCAGTTTTAAATAAAGTTGATCAGCAAAACCGTACCATTAGGGAAAATAATTTAAAGGCTAATGGGGCGAAGCCCTAAAAAATAACCTATTTAATTACAATTCATCCCTTCACCAGATCACTAGATTATAAGCTTTGAAAGAAAACCTTAATCGTAAAATCAGTTTAGTAGGATGGGTGGAAAAAGTTATTAAAGCTCCTATTATATTTAGTAATTTTTTTCCAGTAAAACTCTATTACTTGCTTTAATACTGACAAACTATTGGTTGTTTATCCACCCATCTGTAACCAACAGAACAACAACAATGAATTAAATGGACCGGGGTGCCAGAACTGGAGCAAACGTTATAAATAACTATTTTCCACCCACTGGTCATTGAACTTCTATATTTTTAGTTAGGGATATAACATTATTTCTTTCCTCCACCTGCTACTCGTTGGCGGTGTTAATTTGTTACTTAATAGCTTGTAGTGATTTAAATTAATTACAATTAAATGAAATCATGTCTTTGACTTTAAAATAAAAATGTAATAAACCATACAAATATCTTTTCAATGGACTTTCATAGGGCTTCAATAGACTTTCAATATCTTTTCATAGTGACTTCAATAGAAGTCACTCTATATACAAAATTGTAGGGACATCAAGGTAATTTTTTTTATTATTTTTTTATTACAGAGGTTGGCGGCCTCTTTTAACCTTGCATTTGCCCGTCCACATAGACTAAGCGCCCGTGCGTGGATCGTTTACAGCAAAGCAAGGAGTGAGCCGGTACAGTACAAAGGTGAACTGTACTGATAAAATGTTATCGGCAGTGACCAGGATCCGAACCCATGACACTACTGCCTTGAGCCCGAAGTCCGCGACGCTACCGACTGAGCCACCGACTCACTAAACTAATCACCAACCTAGAAAGGAAATCTTTTCATTGACTACGTTAAAAGAAAAATACTTTTTCAAACTCGTCCTTGTTTAAAATAGTAGGTTTTTGCTGCGATCCTATGGTAAAGTCTTTAAGCCAGTAAAAGGTGTATTATCACATCAGCATTTCACATATAAAAATACTCATGAATTAAAGTTTAAGAATGTCTTACTCAATAACTTAAGTTTTGAAAATGTTCAATCTAACGAGAAAACCACGTTTTGTCAACGTTTGTGTACGTATAAAGTGATAAAAGATGAAGAAGCAAACAGGTAAAACCTTGAACCGATACAAATAGTCTTGTGTTTATACAGTATGTATTATTTTCTGTATAAGCTTTTTTTCTGTACATGTTACTTCATACTGCATAAGGTACTTTTAAACTGTATGAAGCACCTTCATGTTGTACCAACTGTATAGAACCAAAAGTCCTTGACATATCACGTGACATGTTTATCAGTTAAGTGCCTGTGACATTGCAAGGCTATCTTGTGATGAATGGGGAAGGTAGGTGATTGATATTGTATCCCAATCTTGATTTAACTTTGTGTATACATCCAGTAATTTTGGACTACGGAGTCAAACTGTTTAAGGAAATAATGTAAAATTTCATAATGCTATTTCCTTTTTTAGAGAACGACTTATATAGGGGATAAGGTATTACCGTTGGTTTCATGGTAGGACCTAGACCCGGGACCGTTTTACTTTTTCTTTTGATGTCCCCAGTCACTAGTTCAGTTCAATATTTCTGTGAAAACCTGATCAGGAAAATGGAAATTTGCTTAATCTGCATGTTGGCTGTGCATGTATTTAAATTTGTACTGAATATCAGTAGTTCACCTTACTTTTAGAATCAAGAAGGGGATAAACAAACATATTTATAGTTTTATCATGAAAACCTGTGAACATTATTACCTTTGAAAACGCTTTTTTATTTGTTATTAATTTACTTTTACTTACGGCAAATAATATACAGGGTGTTTTTTTTTTAAACTTGCATCTTTATTTATGTAAAAACCGCAATAGATAGAAATATGCAGTTGGCGGGAATCATCTATTGACGTAGGGGGCACAATTTTTTTTTTTATTCAACGTTACATTCACATTCCCCCCCTTTCCCCCTGCCACCAACTTAATTTTTTAAATAGCAAGGTACCCCTTGTGACATATCAAATAAAAGAGCATGAAAAAAGAAAATGTTTGATGAAAAAAATTTAAAATCGGTTCATAAATTTGTGAGATATTCCCCCCCTCCCCCCGGAACTTAATTTTTTTTTAAAGCAAGGTACCTACCCCTGCTGACATATCAAATGAAAGAGCATGAAAAAAGAAAATTTTTGGTGAAAAAAAATTGAAAATCGGCTTATGAATTTGTGAGATAATCCCCCCCTTCTCCTATTCATAAATACCTTGCTATTAAAAAAAAAAATAAGTTGGGGGCAGGGGGAGAAAGGGGGGGAATGTGAATGTAATTTTGAATTTAAAACAATTGGCCCCCCTACGTCATTAGATGATTCCCGCAAACTGCATATTTCTATCTATTGCGGTTTTTACATAAATAAAGATGCAAGTTTTTAAAAAAACACCCTGTATAAAACTTAATATGGGGACTCAATATGGTTATGGCCTATTCAAAAAACTAAAAAAAAAAAACAATTCTATCGTTATAAAATAAATCAATAGAAGGATTCTATGCATGATTTAACTAATTAATTATTGACAACATAGCATATTTTCAAAATTACATGGTATTTAATAGCCTTCTGTAATAAAACATTTTTAATCGCTGTTATCTGATTGTATTTTGTATTTTGTTTTGTCATAATTGTTTGATGACAACATTACGAAATCCCTGAAGCAGTGCTAGGAAACACCACTTCTAGTAGAAGGCAGACAACGTTTATTCAAGGGCTCGGTAAATTATCCTTCACATGTAATGGATGTTTAAACAGCTGATCCTCGTTTGTTGCTTCTAAGGATCCCATTAACATGTTTAGTTGAAATATTCTATATATTTGTGTGCTTGAGCTGCATGAAGAAACTAAATTGGCAGAAGAAAAAAAACTATAGGTTTTAAAATTCATGTATTTAGAAAGTAAACTTTTATGAGACTCGTCTAACAGTCTCCTACTGAACTGAACTAGTGACTGGTGTTTTTTTCCCGAAAGGGGACATAAACAAAAGTAAAGCGGTCCCGGGTCTAGGTCTTACCATGAGACCAACGGTAACACCATATCCCCTTATATGAGTCGTTCTCCAAAAAAGGAAATAGAATTATGAAATGTTACATAATTTCATTAAACAGTTTGACTCCATAGTCCAAGAATAAGGGATGCATTCACAAAGTTAAATATAGATTGTGATAGAATATCAATCACCTACCTTCCCCATTCATCACAAGATAGCCTTGCAATGTCAGTCACTTAACTGATAAACATGTCACGTGATATGTCAAGGACTTTTGGTTCTATAAAGTTGGTACAACATGAAGGTACACCTCTGATGATTTACAGGTTTTTCCATCCGTACGAATCCTATGATTGAGGAGGACTGAGTTCACTTTCAAACCACCGAGAAGCAATCCTTATCTTAATGATTAAACGTATATTTAAAGCCCAAAGCTCTGACAACAAGTTGGATTTGATTGAAATAAATTTGAATGGCTAATTTTATAAAAAGATTTATCAGTAATAATTTGTACTTACAACTTGAGTATTACTCCTAATTTCTTACCTGAAAATAAACATAATATTAGATTGCAAGAATTAAGCAAATACCAACAAATGAATGATTGTTTTTACACTTGATTTTAAACAACTGATCAAAATTTATCAGATATAGCATAAAATATACTTATGCCATTATAATATATACCTTAAATTGTTAAGGTACATTGTTAAGGTGAGAAGTCAATAATTCTAAAGGTATACAGGGTGATTGATATAAGTGTGCCAGCCGTTTTATTCGAAAACTATAAGAGATATAAAAAAAGTTAAATGGTAAGTGCCTTGGATTTTTTATTTAAAAAATTGTAGTCAAGTCAAAAAAAATATTTTAGCCGCCATTTTCCAATATGGCCACCAACTTTGATTTTTCTTACGGAACACCCTGTATTTTATGATGTATTCTGGTATAAAAAGTAATTTTAAGACGATTTTATTCTTGTGATTTTTTTATAAACTTAACCGTTTCAAAGATAATAATGGTTATAGTTTTAAAATTTCTGCATGAAAAGGAGTTTCGATAAAGGCCTAAGCAAGCATGCCAGCTGTTTTGTTCGAAAACCATTCAAAATTTCACAACTTAAACCATTATTATCTTTGAAATGGTTAGGTTTATGAAAGAAAATTACAAGAATAAAATCGTCTTAAAATTACTTTTTCTACCAGAATACATCATAAAATACAGGGTATTCCGTAAGAAAAATCTAAGTTGTCGGCCATATTGGAAAAATGGCGGCTAAAATATTTTTTTTTACTTGACTATAATTTTTTTAATAAAAAATCCAAGGCACTTACCATTTTTTTTTATATCTCTTATAGTTTTCGAATAAAACGGCTGGCACGCTTATATCAATCACCCTGTATACGGTTCAGTACCTCAATGAAACATTGCAGATTAAAAAAATCACAACTGTGATGTTGCAAATGAGGAAAAAAACAAATTAAAGTTATTTCCAGATTTTTTCTCACTAAAACTATTGTTATTTTATAGAGAATAATACATTTTTAATAAGATTTATTTAAGTTGGTCTTATTGGATAAGTTAATCTATTTCGTTGAGGAAAAATGTTTCATTAATGACAAACATTTAAATTCGTAAAGAGATATATATATTTTTTTTTAATTAAACTATGTGTATCGATTGGGTATGAATTACGTAAAAATACTAAGCCTAAAATATATCTAACTAATGCTGTCCAGGTAAGATATTCAATTGAGTAAATCTAACAAAATTAATCTGGTTGGAGTGAAAAGTTGAAAAGTTTTACAGTTTTTGTACGAATGAAGTTTTTTTTTGTATATAATTACATTATATTAATAAGTGTCAAGTCAGGTACGTATAAAGATCACCACCTACGAAGATGTCGCTGCCACTCTCTATGTTAATGGCCTATGTTTATTAATAAGCCTAAAAATATAACCCTCAACTTAAATTACTTTGCTCTCATAGTTTAAACCGTAAAATTAATTATAACAAAATTTAATTTACGTTGCTTTTACAATTTAAATTTATTAATACCTCCAATTTCACAATCATCGTAATCTATTTAGACTACGAATCTCTTTTATATCCATTAGAATGTATAATCATAAATAAGAACCAAACTCTTTAAAATAAGTATTACCGGTACCTACGTTATAGCAAATTCAAATTAAATAGACACCAAAACCATCTACTTAGAGACTGGGCAATCTCAACATGTATTTAACTGTAAGTAAGCTAGAGTATAGAATGGAAATCTGCTAAATAAAAAAAGGATTCTTATGTACTAAATTTGTATAAAAATCACTATTAAGTAATCATAACTCAGTACTTTGATCATGCTAATAATATCATGGTAGACTAATGTGCAGTTTGTGTTAATCAAGTAACAAAAGCCTTTATTATTTGAAATTATAGTTTAGGTGACCGATTATTCAATAGAATTCAGTAATGAATTACCATTCTTTAGTAATTTTCAACTATATGTTTAATTTTCTATTATTATTATACGTTTATTTACGACTTGGAATTTTCCGACGTTTTTCTGTAAGGAAACTGCCCAAACCTAGTTTTGTTACTCTTCTTTTTGACAGATAAGTCCAACGTAATTGCCGTTGTTTGTGGGAGGGGTATGTATTATTTGAAAGCCCATTGACAAATTTAATGGTTCTGGGTACAGAAAATCTAATTTGGAATCAATCCAGCGCCTTTCTAATCATTGTAATTTACAAATTCTTCCACTTTACAATAAAACCAACTAATTGTTACAAAGATTCGAATAAACAAATACAAATTATAAACAAGTAGTTCATATAAAATTGATGGTGAAGTAATTTTTATTTTGGTCTATCATGCTTCTTTTCACTCTAATAATGTATATGTATGATCAATGAAATGAAACTCTAAGTATAAATCATTAAATACATTTTGTCGTTAGATTTTTTATTTTATTTTTGTGAGAGCCAAAATCTACAAAGACTAATTTTGAAATATCATTGCAGGGATGCCCGAAATTAATATCTAAAACAAATTATGCGATAGTACAAAAGTGAGAAAAGAAAATTAAACCAATAAAGCTGCATTACTGCATAAAAATACCTTGTGCTGCGAAACAGGAAGACTGCATGGGTGTATATTAACAAAAGGTGGTCGTTTCAATATAGGACTTTATATGAAAAGCAGTCTCATGTAACGTATATCGTTTTGATATTGGAGCCCTAGGGGTGGATGCGCTGTACCTCAAGTATTCGGGTTTTTCAAGACTGTATATATACGATTCCCGGTGTATATAGATGTATGTGTTATCGAAACTTAACCATACTGTAACCGATTGGTTTTTGCGCTATTTAGAAATAGACATACATGCCGTGAAATACAATGACTTTGTAAATGGATACTTATTGTTGAAATGTGTCAAATGTTTAAAGGAAATGCTAATTATAGACTACTGCAGAATTATTTTTAAGCCTTGCGGGTCTTAAATAAAATAAAAATCTCTTTTACCCCCTTGGAGTAGCTTAATGCTGTTTCCATTTTTCCATTTCGTTTTGTCATGAGAGCCGAAACCCCCTGACTGATTAATACACTTGCTTAATGCTGTAGTGATGAAATATATTATTGTGTATAAAACCACTATATTGTTTATTATCTTTGATAATAGGCCTAAATAAAAATCTATCCACTAACCCCAAGCCAATAAAGTGGTAAGTAAGCACTAGAGAAAATAATTTGCAATCCAATGTTATTAAATTTGGCTATTCAAGATCCTTACTAATTATAATTCAATGTCCCATCAAATATTAAGTAACTTAGGCCCTATTTGTATTATAAGCGCATGTCTATAAAATAACATTGGTGTATTTTTGGACAAAGAAAACCCAATATCTTACTAAAAGTTGAAATATTTGAATTTGTATAGCTACAATAACCTAACCATTACTTATTCCTCTGAAATGTACCTTTTAATCATAAACTTCATATCTGAAAAGAACTTCATGTCTGTCATATAAAAAATGCTAGCCTCGTCGTGGGACCTACCTTTAACACAGGCAAGACTTTAAACCTTACTTACTTTTACTCCCAGGGTCATTTATATCGGAGGTGATATTTGGCCGCACCAACAAATCTTCGACAAAGTTAACCGGTCTTTCACATCATCCTCCGTAGCCCCAATTATCTCCAAATAATCTTGCACTTGCTTCCACCACCTCTCCTTAGGTCTTCCCCGGGGTCGTCTTCCTGTAGTGTTTCTCTTTAAAACTCTTCCCAGTCTACAATCTTCACCTCTTCTTAATACATGACCAGCCCATCTCATAAAAAAATAAACAAAATAGTTAAAAGTCAAAAAGTTTAAAGTATTTTAAGACTTTAAACCTAATCTCGAAAAATACTCCCATTGTTCTAAATAAAACCAGAGGAATGCGAATTACGAAGTTGTAGATTTGTAATTAAACAGATTAAAATAACTTTTTATTAACGGTTTTTCTTTTATATACATTTTTCTTTGCTTAATCAAACAGAAACTGAAGCGAATCGTTGGGCTTGAAACAAAAAGAGGTTGAATGCCCTTAAATGGCTCCCTTGAACCAAGGCCTTTCCCACTGGTCATCAGCGTGGGTTGTATAGGATTTGGTAATCCATTTATCTTATAGTGAATAATATAAGTTTGGAAGTTTGCTTTAATTTGACGAAAAATTGCATTTTGTTATAAAACCAGTCTTATAATTGTTGTAAAAACTATTTTTAGTCATAATTCCTCGATTCAATAAACCAATGTCGTTTTAGCTAATTATGACTAAACTATAAGAGAGTATAGACTATTGGAGTGCAATTAATACTGGTACGTAAAATATCAACTGTGAATAAAATAAAAATAGAACCTGATTAAGTCGGTGTTATATGATATTGACGCATACGGTTTTCTATTCGGTGTACTTTTAAGTACATCATACCTATTCTCATTGTATAGGTCGGAAGAAAACAATATAGCTAACATATCTGCTTTGGAATAGAGCCTATTTATATTAGGCTTATAATTGAGCACGAAAGGAGTAAATACAATTTTTCATTCGTGCTCCCTATAGTGTATAATGTTAGCGCATTACTACATTTCACCTAGTAACTGTTAAAATGGTATACTTTATTTTTATTGTTTCACATTAACTTAAATTCTTAACCGTGTTCAAATATTTAAAACAGGGATCAATATGAAATACTTCCGACAATTAAACACTGCCATAGTGATCTGTTGGTGGGGTTACTAAACGATTACTAGTATTAGTATTAATAGTATTATTAGTACTAGTAGTAGTCATTGGGGGAGCGAGCTGGCGTAGTGGTTAGAGCGCGGGACTTCAGTCCCTGAGGTCCCGGGTTCGATCCCCGCCAAGTCACCAATGGATTTTATCCAAGTGATAATGCCGCAACCCCTAGGTCTGTGCCTAGCGTCCTAGGACAAAAAAAGTAGTAGTCATTGCGTTGAAGCTATTTTCACATATTAGGACCACTAAATTTCCATTCTAAATAACAAGAAAAAAAAAGTTCAGTAGCTGGGTTATGTTAGGTATTTATGATTGGATCTGGACCCTTGATAATGTCATGCTGATAAAATTATTGATCTTTTTTTACTTAATGTATTTAAAAAAATAATTTGAACAGTTATATAACAAGGGAGAAAGTTTTGAAAACGAAATATGATGTGAAAGTAGCTCCTCTAATCACGAATACAATCACAGAATTGTTTAGTGTTGAAATTACAGCTAGCATGATTTCCCTGGACAGTGGTCCAGACCGCCTACACCAGGCATTTTCTGATTGAAAACGTTAGAATCAAATCTACAGAATACAAGCGTACTTTCCACGCATAAAATGTGTTTTTCCGTAAAGTTTTGTATAGCTTTAAGGGTTTTAGAGAAGACACTTAACTGGCTCAGGAGATTAACCTTTGCTCTTAACTTGGCAGCGATTAGAGTTTTAACTAATGAATGGTAAAACCAAGATAAAACTCTTTGAAATTATATATTCTTATCTAACTTTTTGAATATCCTTCTTTTGGAGAATTTTTTAGTTGACAAAGCAAAGATTTTCCGAGCATGTAAAAGGTATGCAATATATGTATAGTATATATGTAGTATATGTATATATGTATAGGTATGTATATAAAGGTATGCAATTTTAACAATACATTAGACTGATTGAATTGTTTTTTAAGTAAATTTAAACATATAAAATACAAAGTTGGATAGTTTATAAAAAAATATAAATAGTCTCTTTAAATGATTGTTTGCAAGGAATTTAATATTTAAAAATGGTCTTTTAATGGTATTAATTAAACCTGAACACTGCTAAGCTAACATATTTTTCCACATATAGTAAAAATTATTATTTCAAGTTTAAAAATATATATTATTTTAATATATATTATATTTACAATATTATATAAAAATCTGAATTGAAAATCCATAACTTTACAAAGACACCTTGTGGCAATAGCTTTTAATGTGCCACTTAAGCTAATGGATTTCATGTAAATACATAAACAAGATAGGGTTAAACTCAAAACCTAGGACTAGGTTTCAAAATATCAGCGTTGAAACGGTAAAATATTCTGTAATAAAGATTTTTATCAGCAAAAGACAACAACAATGAATAGCGTCAAACGATGTTTTGAAATATTTTAACAGTTTGTTGACAATATCTTATGTAAAATATTTTTAATATTATTTTTTAAGTATATTTTGGAGTGTTTTTGGCAGCACGAACTTCATCAAATACAATTCGTTTTACATAGTAATTAAGTAATTGTTATGATTTAATATACGTGATATGTATATAGGAAAGTGTTACTAAATCTATTTGCATATTTATGCAAATTGGACTTGCAGGGTGAGATGATGCAATTTCCCTTTGCTTTGGTGTTCTGTTTTGTTGCGCAAACAATATTAATTGTATTACCAGTAACAATATTTGCATATCTACATATCTGAATAATTGACTACTTATTTTATTTATATTTGATTTATCTATATTTATAAAAAAAAAAAAAAAAACTTAGTGTTTATGATTAAGTGGTGTTTTTGACAAGAAAAGGGTTTTCACACTTAAATATTATATATCGTTTCAGTTTAGAATATTTTATTTCTAGATAACTGTTTGTATGAAAACCTAAGGATTTAAGAAATTCTAAGTCTTGTGGGGTACATTAGCGTATCCATGGGATTCTGACAAGAAATAGTACACGAAGCATAACTGTGTAAACATCCTTTGAATGTTGAAGGTAATTTACTGTTTCAAGGTCTTGCTTCTGAATAAAGTTTTACTGTCATCTCCTAATTCTATATGCTTCTTTTAACACTAAAACTGTTACCAAACAAATACTGAACTTATAGCTGGATAGATATTTGTTTATATGACGTGCCTGGGGAGCAAAAGGCTGCTGGTTCAATGCTGAAACAAGTCCAAAACTGTTATTGACTTAGACGTGAACCAATCTGTACTTGATAATATTTTTTTCAATAAACACTCTTGAAGGCTTGTTAGTGACTAAGGCCGACATACTCCTTCGACACAGCTGTTAATTAATAGCCTATACAGCTAATTATTTTTACTATATTACTAGGCCTACTCATGTATTTAATGCCAGCTTCCTTATTTATTATTATTGCACGATTTTTGCACACACACACACACTCCCACAAATTATACTTTTGTTAATACTTCTGTAATATTTTGCTGTCTTTTGTTATTATTTTCACAGTTTATAATTTGTTATCTTTGTTGCCATAGTCTATTTTGTTGGTCTTATTTAATCTTTGTTGTTATTGCCTGTTGTAAAGTTACCGTCATTACTGCTTGTTACTTGTTACCATTATTACTAGGCATAGTCTTCTTGTTGTTATTTATTGTAGTTTTTAGGTCCCACTCATGTATTTATTGCCAGCTTCCTTATTTATTATTATTGCACGATTTTTGTAACCACTGATATTAACTTATTATTTGCTACTTATGTATAGTTCATAGTTTGACAAAATTGTATTAATGGAGAAACCGTTGGAATAAATAAATAATGCCAACTAAGGGACCTACAGTTTATGGTGGAATCCGAACCAATTTTTGTTTGCCTCTGTATTAACGAATTGGTATAATTATCAGGATAGTACTGCGGATAGTCATAGTACTTAGTGCGGACGTTAATCCACACCAGGGAGTATCCACAGTGCATGCCTATAAATATCCACAATTCGTGTATGTATTTTAATGTTATAATCATCGATATTAATCCAATTATAATATTTTAGAATAATATAGATTTGGTTAAGAATAAATCTGGCCTTATTATTAGTATAATGGTTTATGTATACAATTTTATTCTGTAACATACTGTAACCTGTTAATATTCTGTTTCTGTTTGATTTATTTTGTCAATAACTACATTATTTAAAAATTGTACTTACAACTGGACGAGTTCACTCAAAATCACTTACCTGAAAATAAAACATAAAATTAGATTGCAAGAGTCAATTAAGATTACAATTAGTTGATACCTATAAATTTTAAGGTAGAAATATAATTATTAAGCCTTTGGATGGACATTTTCGTACGTTTAAATGACTGAATGTTATCTTTAAAAAGGAAGAATTCATTCTTTTGCTTAAAAAATACACACCGTGCAAGTAACCAAATTCGTTCCTTTCCCTCTGAAATAATGATGCATGATGTTATGTGTAAATATTTTTTTTAAATTGTTTATACTATTATATTTTAGTTGTATTTTTTTGCAACTACTTGCCACTTTTCACGTAAGAATAATCAAAATTTGTTCGCCTATTTTCTGTCTGGCCTTTGGCATATAAATAAATATAAAAATGATATCTTCCAAAAAATAATTTATTATGTACTCTTCCCCAATATATTCTTCAAAGTTCAGTGTCTAAAATTTATATAGCTGTTTAAGTTTCAGTATAGCGAGAATATGAAATTTAGGGGATTGTCTTGAAGATGTATATAAAATTAATCTTTAAATCTTAAAACCTTATGAACGAACAAAACTACACCGGATTTTCGTTTTTTTTTAATTAAACCAGAGGCAAAGCAAACGATAAGAGAATTTCTGATTGTGCTCTTACAAAAATTGTTATGTAACATAAAATGAGTTACCATTAAATATATATTTTTTTATAATAGCTAAAAAGATATATTGATTACGTATTACTAAAAGATTACAAGCAAGAACTCAGAAAAGAAAATAATAACTTTTGAGAACAAAGTTTTGAGAACTATATATGGGCCAGTATGTGAAGATGGAGTATGGAGAATCCGCCACAACCGGGAGCTAAGAGAATTATTTCAAGACCCTGATATCATTGGAGAAGTTAAGAGTAGAAGATTAAGGTGGGTTGGCCATATCCTAAGGAGAAAGGAGGAGAGTCTACTGAAGATAGCACTCAGAGGAAATCCGAGGGGAAGAAGACCAATAGGTAGACCGAAAGCCAGGTGGTGGGGTCAAGTACGAAAAGATTTGGAAAGGATGAGGCTTGTAGAGGAAGATGCATGGGACCGAGACTATTGGCTACAGCGTGTTGGCGAGGCCAAGTACCAGCTAGGGTACAAGTGGCCATGGCAGTAAGCAGTAAGCAGTAAGTATTACTAAAACGGTAAGCAGTCAATCGTTTTGAAATTTAACTTATATTCGACACAATTAATGTTTAAAGTATATAGAATAAAACAGGTTGTTTGAATGAATAGAACTACCTTTTTTTAGAACGAAGAGTGAACTGATATTTACAGTATTTTGCTCATACAATTCAAATATAATATCCGTCAAGTTTAAAAGGTCACAGCCAACGAAGATTTCGTCGCCACTCACTATGTTAATATTCTATGTTTATTAATGAGTCTAAAAATATAACTCTCAAACTAAAATAATTTGGTGCTATGGATTAAACCGTACAATTACTCGCAATATGGTTTGAAACTCAGCTGAGTGATTTGAGCTGTTTATTTTACTACACTAAAGTACTACCAAAGTCGTAGTACTGTAATGTGAAATACCGGTAGCGTATGTTCATATAATTCATAATTAAATCATAAAACATAAAAAGAACCAATGATTCTTGAGTTTCGACCTTGAAAAAATGTACACCCTTAATATAAAAGCCAACAGCATGATGAGATGACAAGGTATCAAAAACAAATTTTACTTATCAAAATTACGTCTATAGAAAGATAGTGAATTTTCCAATTGAAACCAGCTGATTACGAGTTAGAACTAATAAAAATTACACATAAAGTGTTATAAAATATTTTCTAAAGATTGCTTTTGTTCAACCAAACAGAAACTGAAGAAAATCGTTGGGCTTGAAACAAAAAGAGGTTGAACGTCCTTTAATGGCTCCCTTGACCCAAGCCCTTACCCACTGGTCATCAGTATAGGATTTGGCAAACCATTTGTTTAACAGTGAACATTTCAGTTTGAAAAAATTAATTTAGTAATAACTATCTTGATTTTAGTATCTTAGTATCATTCTACAGAATTCATTTGAGTGATGCCCTTATTAGGTATTTTGGTAAAAATGCATGTGGTTAAAAATCCTTTTCTTCTTTTTTTTTAAGAGGTTGACGGCCTCTTTTAACCTTGCATTTGCCCGTCCACATAGACTACAGATCTGTGCGTGGAACGTATCCAGCAAAGCAAGGGGTGAGCCGGTACAGTACAAAGGTGAACTGTACTGATAAAAGTAAGTGGCAGTGACCAGGATCCGAACCCACGACACTACTGCCTTGGGCCCGAAGTTCGCGACGCTACCAACTGAGCCACCGACTCACCTAATCAATTTATCCTGACTCTTTTATATTAACAATTTTAACAGAATCAACAAAAGTTTCTTTTTAGCAACCTATAGATAATCTGTAAAAGAGCTATGTGGTATGGAATCGGCACATGAATCCTTATCAGCGTGGAAAATTAAGAAAGAAACTTCCTGATTACGTTAGAGTTAGGCGATGTTGAAAATTACGATTTTACATTCATTGAACAAAAAAACATTTCCTTCCTTTTCGTAATGGAAAAATAATTCAGTTAAAATAATCAGCTAGCGATACAATCTATGAATAAATTGCGTGAGACTTAAAAATAAACATTTCATGGTTAGTGGAGTTCTTCATAACAAAAGGTCTGGAAACCTCAAAGATTTACTTTTTCTTTTATATTGTTGAACCTACAGTTTTAAATAAGTATGAACAGCTAGAACAAGGTATGCTCGCCTTCAAATCTGAAGGTCACTAGTTCGACTCAAAGTGATATCTCTATAACATACTACGATGTATTCCAGCTGATCGATTTAGCAGTGATGCCTACTTGTTTTCAATCAAACGCGAATTACGAGCCTAATACGAGCACACTATTTTTGTCGGTTGCAATACTGAAGTGCGAGAAAGTAAAATGAGTGCGACAAAGTGAAATGGGTGTGGGAAAGTACGTAAATGCAGGAATCAGCTACTTTGCGTGCTATATACAGTACAAGAAAGCCCGCTTTGTCAGGTAAATATTGACAAATATTTTGTGAAAATCCTTCTCTAGTATTACAATTCCCAAGATAGTTTTAACTGTTCAAATTACAGCTAGCGTGATTTCCCTAGACAGTGGCGTAGACCAATTCACTAAGCCTCGTGTTATCTGATTCACTGGTCTGGAGAACCCTGCATCGATTTGACAATTGTATTACTGAAGTATCTAGTAAAAGCCCCTTAACTTGAGTTAAAGCATTGAGTAGGTATACTACTGTAGTTATTTTAGAATGGTTTTATAGTCTTGCTAATAACTAGGTAACTGTTGTAGGATGAATTAAGCAAAAAGAACACTTTTATTTAGATTTCCTTTGGTCTTAGCGGTCATTGTGATGATTTTGATAACTTGAGGCTAATCTGTTATAATTTATAGTGATGAAACCTATAGAACTATGTTCAGCAGATTTAGAAAGTATTTTAAAACTTTAAGAATGATTATAAAATTAACCTTTAGATAATTAAACAGATATTCAAATGAAGAAGTTATAGCATTGGGTATAATAATTAATTAAGATTATAAAACTGTCTTACTTTTACAACAATGATTGTATTAAAGAATGCAATTTTGATTAGGCATCGATAGCACAAATGTTAATAGTAAAAATTGTTTCGAACAAAAATGACTAATGCTCCGAAAAAAAAGAAAAAGAAATCTAATTTTCTAATACTAATACTCAGTTCTCTTGGAGGGGAGAAGATGTTACAATTTATTGCCTGCCTTTGGTCTTTCTGAATAATTAATTGATACTTACAACATATGTTCTTAAAATTATTGTAAATATTGTCATTGTTCCCTTTGTTTTAAAATACAGATCAAGTTTAATAATTGTCTTACGTCTTGTCTTTGATAATTTTTAACATTTTAAGCTGCATTCACACGTAAATAATATTTTGGGTAATTTGATCCTGTATATGTTTAAGTTAAAGTTTTTCACTTAAAAGTGTGATCTTAATTTTAATGTTTACGTAAACAAAAAACAATTATGAATATTTGTCTTTCTATAAGAAATTACACTAAACATTTTTATTAAAAACTAAGCTGTAAGATAAAAAAATTACATTTTGAACAGCAAATCTTCAACAACTTCTGAACTATCAAAGGATCCTTTTCCTATATTAGACCTAAATATCACTCTTATCCCAAAACATTATCCTAGAAGACTAATGTCAGTTCTTTCTATTTAAATGGTTTGTTCTTTGACAGCTAGAATAATCAAGGTGTTTTCATGATAATTAAGTCAATGAATACAATTTTCATTATAAACCAGCAATTATTTTAACTATTCAAACGACACAAATCGCAATTTGATAGAACAAAAATGATCCAATTTTGATGAAATTTGGTGATTAATTTGAACGGATGGTTTTTTTGGTCTCTAGGGACATCAAAATGAAAAAAGTAAATCGGTCCCGAGTCTAGGTCTTATCATGAGACCTATGGTAATAGCTTATTCCCTATATGGGAAATTCCCTAAAATACAATACTTGTTACGCATGAATTGAGTTTCCTTCCGCGTTGGTAATAATAGCTTAAAGGGGATTTAGCTAAGACACTTAACTGGCTCCAGGGATTAGCCTTTGCTCTTAACTTGGCAGCAATTAAGCAGTTTAAAATAATAATTGCAAACATAAATAAAGACTCTTTAAAATATGATACGCATTTTCTCCTTAAATATTTTTATATGGGTGGTTATGCTAATATACATTCAATTGTACTAAACTACCATGATCAATAGTTTGTGAAAGATGGTTTAACTATAACTATAACATTATAACGATTGCTGTTAAGCAACAAATCAATGGACATAAACAAGGGCAATGGTTCTCGAGGCTTATACAAAAATAATATCGATTACAATATACAGGGAGTTAAATAGTATACAGATAAATTGAAATAAAATACGCAACTCTAATAGTAACGTCTCAATCCTCCTCCCTACCACAGCATTTTTTTATATTTTTCAAAATGTTCATCCAACAACCAGCATAATTGTATTGTTACTGACATAGAATCTACTGTTTTAGAATATACATTGTATACTTTCTCCGAAAGAGCATAATTTGTTACAGTCGAATCGATATCAAACCTTGAAATTTCAAAACACTTTGAAAAATCTATAAAAAGGATACCACAACTTTCTTAGGAAAATTATTTAAGGTCTTGTTAACAACTGTCAAATGTAGACCCTAAAACGTCACAGAAAATCGTAATATTGTTTAATATTTTTAAAACAAGATGATATTTTTAAATCTTTTTTGAAAAGGTGATTATTTCACCAAGAAGGAGAAGTGAGATGTGCATTTAATCCGAATTGCGTATAATTATCGCAATTTAAGTCCCTAAAATTGTTGACACTGAGTACCGAACTCCCTGTATATTTTAAATAGTATAAAATACTACGCCAAACGCATTACTTTGGAATAATAAACAAAACAATGTTTATTTATTACCGAATTAGAGACCTTGTAAAGTATCATAGTCTATAGGGTTGTCTAAACGATTTTCAATAGTTGGTTTTATGTTTTCCGTTTACAAATACAAATTCTATATTTTAGATATATTTTACAATTTCTATATTTTCATCTACATTTTATATATAAAAATTTAATCACTAAACAAACAAACAAAAATAGAAAAAAAACAGAAAGTTGAGAAGGCATATAAGAAAGCAAATATGAATTACAACACTTTTTATTTGTTTCAAAAAATCCCCTTCGATACAAACTATAACTTGAGAAGCGAAAACTATCCCGAGAACTCTCTAGAACTCCAACCCAAGCTAATTTAGGTTAAAGCCCCAAATCCCACGTCAAGATTGCAGGTTTATTAAGACTTTGATGGATTTATACGTGTTAAGTCTTCTTCATAAAGTTCTTGCTCGAGACTTAAACCCTCGAATCACTCTGTGACTTACATCTGACAATTGGAAACACTTAGTATCAATTAGAGAATATTATTCAATGAGGATATACTATTAAGTAACTAATTCAAGTAGTAAATCAAGTAGTTAATAGTAGTAGTAGTAGTAGTAGTTCAAGTAGTTAATGAAGTAGTAGTAACTAGTTCATTAACACATGAACGAAGGCAAATTTTTATACAAAACAAAATTGTTTGATGTAAAGATAGTTTAAAAACCCGTCGTAACGTAATTTTTGTGGATCTTTGGAGAATTAGGTTAGACATTAAAAAAATTTTAAATTGATCAAGTACTTACCACAAGTATTTTGTTGGTTTTCTCACGCCCCTCCTTCATAATAATTAAAATGATGTTTTACACAGTTTATCTTTCCTTTCTAAGAGTTAATTTTTCTTTTTAGTACTTTTTGTTCTTTATATCAGCTCAAAAAAGCATAGACATGGTGTTTTTTGGGAGGGGTGTATCAAACAATATTATAAGGCTTCCATAAAATATTCTTAAAATCAATTTAATTAAATTTAGTCAAGTTATTCGGTGACAAGCAATAAACAAAAACTGATGAAATTTTAAATTTTCTGATGAATTTTCTTATTAGTGTCCTATTACATTACTAATAGGCAAGTTCTTCGTTTTGTAGATCTATTTGTGTATTTTTATATCTAAACCTTTTACGCTTTAAAGTTGTAATAACTGGTGATTAGCTGTATTAGAACCCGACCCTTTCAAACAGAAGCTTAGCCCTTTAATCACTTTGCAAACCACGGCCATATTGACGGTACTAATTTAGGCATTTAAAATATAAAATTACCAAAGGATTATTATTAGTTTCTTCGTTATACATCTATAAGTATGATTAAAATATCAGGAACAGTTGTGAATAGTTGTGGTTGTTGTAAAAGTACTGTAAAGAAATGGATATAATAGTCAATTTGTAAGATAAAACACAAATTTAGCATAAGAGAGGATTTGGTTTAATTTATTCATTTAATTTCAGTTTTTTTTCCTGCTTATTAATAAACATGAGACATTAATGTCGCCACAGCCTTTACGAAGAACCTGATTTGACGGATATTGATAAAAGGTATTTCCATACTCAAAATATTGTTAACACCTGTGTTAAAAATGGATTAATTTTATGGGTTTGATGATTATTTGTTTTAGTACTCAAGACTATTTCATTTTTACCTGCACATTAAAAATATTATTTGTTTATTTCTAGAGTGATTGTAGAGTGGTCGTACGATTATCATACGTATTAGGAATGTCTGGAAATGACAATGGGAACAGCTGTTTACGGGTGTTTTATGGGGTAGAAATCGTTTTTTTTTTAATTTTTGACCCTTATAACACAAACTTGTCCAATTTCCCTCTATACCTTTTAAAAGAGCTTAAAAGACAAATAATTTAGTATATCAAAGTGTTTTTGTACGGTTATTGGTAACGGTGAAAATTGTAAATGTTTAAAAAAAAATTTTAAATTTCCATGTTATTCTCATTGAGAATATTGTAAAATGTTGTAGTTTGCTTTTTTATGGATCTGTTTTGATCAAACTTTGCAAACATATTTATTGTATACAGTACTAAGCTATTCATTCATATTTTACCAAAAACCCCTACTTTAATAGTTTCCTAAGAGCAGCAAACCTTGGTAATCGCTAAACGTAAAGTTATTTAAATAGATTTAATTAAAATTATTTCAGATAAATGGAAATTCGCTTAGTCGGCAGGTTTGCTGCGGCGGGGGTATTTATATTCAGTTCATTTAAACATCCCAAATCAGACTTTTAGGTTGAGAGATGATGTCATTTTCCTAATCTTCAGTGTACAGTTTTGCTGTTAAACTGGATTAGTTACAATTGTGTTTTAACTAACTCTCTTTTTGGCAATATACAGTATTACCGATAATATTGCATATTTACATATTTGCATTAATTAGCTACACAATTTGTTTGCTAATGAAAAACGTTACCCTAATATTCATAATAAATACGTACATGTAAAAAGTAATTAATGCTTGAATATTATTTTACATTTTCTGTTATACACGGAAAGTATTACTACTATAGTTCGGCCGCTTAGAAAACGACCTATGCGTTTACAGCTGAAGGATCAATGAGCACACAGTTATGTAGGGTGTCGCATAAACATATTCGGGGGATTTTGGCTAGGAATAAGACACGAAGCACATCTGTTTAAACAACCTTTGAATGTCTAAGGTAATTTACATCTCAAGGTGTTACTCCTGAATAAATTCTCACAGTATTCTCTGTATTTAACATGATGTCTCTTTTATCATTAAGTATACAGGATGTCCCATGAAGGTGTTGAGACATTTGATTTTATATTACTAGCCCATTTATGCATAGAAAGTTTTTTGAAACCATACAATTTAGCAATTGTGTTAAAAATAGTGTTCTAGAAAATTCAGCTTCCTATCATTTGTAAAATAAATGGTGACATATTGGGATTATCACCAATTTGGATCTTATAAGGATTTCTTTCATAAGTTAGTACATCATTTGTTTGGATGTTGAAATTTATCACATAATATTACTAATAAGTTCCATTCAATCATCGAATAACAAATAAAAAACTTATCGTGCTTATAGACTGCAAAAAGAGGGAAAGAGGTTTTTATTAAGACTCAAAACGAGAATCTTTATTTAACTGAATGATGAGACCTTTGGGATTTTTAACTACAGTTTTAATAAATTCTTCCTTTCAAGGTCTTTACTGTGACAGTATTCTTAAAGTAAGTGACAATTTAATTCTTGTGCTGTTTAATATATATATATATATATATATATATATATATATATATATTATGTTTAATATTTGTAGCTTAATGTGTTATGCTTTAAAATATTTTTACTATTGTATTTAAACTATGGTCTGGACATATTATGCTAAAGGTACATCAACTCTCCCGTATATACCACAAGAAGAATATTAAATGAGAAAGTCAATGATGTTGATAAATATTTAAAATGGATCCAGTATGAACAAATGAAAATTATATTCCAGTAGATATTTCAAATCGTTTTGAAATTTTTAGCTTGAAATGCAACTTCTTTTAATTTGCATCCTTCGTATATGTACATGCATCTGTAGTGATTTATCATGATAAAGAATGTGTGTTATTGGAAATGGATGACAATTTTACAACGAAAGACCAAAATATGAGAAAAAAAAATAAGAAAGAACAAATAGCCCAGCATTTAAGTTTATTTTCCATAATGACAGGCACAATACATATACTTATATACACTCATCCTATCTACCATAGTAATCTTGGCATGTTGATATTTCAGTTTCACAGGTATTTTAAACACTCCACATCCTTTAAGAGCTGAATGCACTTTTGTGAAAACTCGGAAAAGCTTTTAATTTTCAAAGACATTTCGCTTAAGGAAAGTGTTTTGAAAGCTGTTATGTAACTGAGAACATGAGATGACGTCACAGGCTGAGACGCTGTGGAGTGACAGAGACAGAGATATTATGGAAGGAGGGTCCATTTCTGTCAACCTGGAAACATTATACTTGTGGAGAAAGAAAAACATTCAGCTACAGATAATGCAAGAGTTCATCCTAGTAGGGGAGGTAAAAAAAAGTATAATAGGAAAATGTATAGCCATCTGAGGAATAGTACCTGTGTTTTACTAAATACTCTTACATAAGTTATAAGTGCAGAAAAGACATTGTAACAAAGTAAATAATTCAATGAATCAAGGGAAATAGTATTAACGAAAAACTAGCTGTTACCCACGGGCTTCATCCTGTTTGACTTCATAAGTATTAATACAACTATTGATTGGTTAAGTTATGCTGAAAAAACAAAACAGAATACAGTACAGTAATAGTAATGCAAACAAATAATCGAATTTGATTTTAATAAGGTAATAAATTGAAATAGAAGAATAACAAACATAATTTATTTTTGTAAAAAAATACAACCGACTTCAAACGCTCTAAAAAGAATGAAATAATTTCAATAAAGTAAACTGTTGTATTAGGCAAGCTCACGTATAAGTCGGCGCGGCTCTATGATGATTTTTGATACAAAATTGAAAGAGGGTGTCCATATTGCAGGTGACTATCTATAACTAAAGTTGTTAATCTGCATGTCTTTTTCATAGCTATGCGTTAAGTGTTATTTTATTACCGTAATCAGCGATCGGCATCATAGTGGTATTAACGAGCATCTTTAATAAGATTATAACACATTTGAATGTTTCTAACATGGAAAAGTAACGTTTTAATACCAAACTAGCTTATTTTACCTATCATAATATCAAACTAAATTATTTTCCTATTCATATAGAACATTTGTGTGTGTTATTTTCATAATGCATTTATTCTGAAGTAAACATAAAATACAAGAAAATATTTCCTTTAATATATAAACAAAACAGTTCAGTATGTTTTTTATATATTTATGTTATCCAGCTACAACTTATTGATTTTCAAAATACACAAACAATATTTAATTTCAACCATATTTGCAGTTTGAGCCGCGCCGACTTGAAATACGTGAGCCTGCCTAATACAAAAGTTTACTTTATTGAAATTATTTCATTCTTTTTAGAGCGTTTGAAGTCGGTTGTATTTTTTTACAAAAATAAATTATTTCATTATTTTTAGTGGATGTATAATTTTTTATATATTAATTACTTGAGGTTTTTTGATAAGCAAAACTGTTTGAAACAATCAAAAGTTCCACAGAACAATCATTATTTTAAAACTGCTTGAATCACCTGTTCAGGTTACATAATCAATGGGTATGAAAATAAACATTTTTAGATATTCCTGAAGAAAGAAAGAGTTGTCCATTACATTAGGCCTAATGAAAAACTAATTGTCTTTTCTTGATACATTGAAATGTCAGACATCATCGTTTCCTGCAATCGGTGCACTTCTACATTATAAAAAGAAATATAGTAACGTCTCAAGCCTTTTGGAACAATATGAAAGTTATTCCTCAGCTACCAGCACTAAAAAAATCCCTCAAAAGTGGAAAATTGGTCGATAACACGTATAGTACCTTTGGAAAATATTATATGAAAGATTGGTGCAGCTAAAAGTGGTGTAAGTCATGTAGGGGGTTTTGTTTGCTCAAGATATAGCCTGGTCGAAATTGCAAATCATCTTCCTCTAGGACTTTCCGAAGCAGGCATAATAGTATTAATATGATATATAACTGGGTAGAGACTATCAATAAACATTCCACAACTGCAAATGCATGTTTAGTACATAATTCAAATGTTTAACACTTTTAAGACGATTGACTATTATGCACACTTCTTAGGTCGTGTAAGGAATAATTGCATTTAATTTATATTTAGACCTGTTTTACGAATGCTTTGGTTTTCACAATACACCTTTATTTGTCAATATCATACAGCTATTCACTGAAACATAAATGTTTTTTTAAGTCAGAATATTCAATACTAAAAACAGAATTACTGTACGGTATACACAAATCAGATCAAACGTTAAAATACATTTTTTATAGTAACCAAAACAAAATGCATGGCAAGAAATAGTTTATTGATCAATATGACACAACTGTTTGATGAAGAATTGTCTCTAGCTTCATTTAAATGGTTTCAACTAACAGCTGTAGGAATGTTATCATTATTTATTGCCTTCTCTGCACAAATGTAAACAATCTGCACAAATGTAAACAAAATAAATGTTGAATATTTAAGGTTTTCAGAATTTTTAACCGAAACAAATATTATACTTAAACATAATATATAAGGTACCAAATAGAAACTCTCCTGGTTATTTTGGCGGTGGAACCACACTGATCGGTAAAAGAATCACAGAGAAATTGGTGAACATACATAGAAAAAAAAAACATCGCCACAAACAAATTGAGAACCTCCTCCTTTTGTTGGTAGTGGGGAAGTCGGTTAAAAAGTACAGCTGAGGTAGTTTTAACATTAGGTATATGGAAAGTTCCCTTTAGAAAGGAATTAAAACCTTAAAGGGTAGTTTTCTCAAAAGTTCATAGGTACTTTGGGATTTATATATGGATTTATTTTTATAAACTAACTTTGGATGTTTCAGAAAAAATCTACTGTTTTGGTTATTATAAACTTTATAAACTACAATACCCCTGTTTAGAAACAACAATTTATAGAGTAATTATAGTGTTTTCCCTTAGAAATAATGAATAAATAAATGTTGTTCGCAGAACTTGATTCTTTTGGGAAATAATTAACACTAATGAAGCAATAAAAAAAGAAGAATGTCAAATATGAAAATTTATTTCTTAGTTTTAAACATAAAAATCATACAAATTAGTGTGTTTATGCGTGATTGGTTTTTTATCATTATTTACTATGTATAAGTTAATAATAATTATTTTCAACAGTTATTTTAGAAAAACATTATTTGCGCAATTTGGCACAATTTTGAAAATAATTTTTCACTAAAACTATGGATAAGGGAAATATTATAAATTTGAAATACAAACTTAACAAATATTTATAATTTCATAAATAAATAAATAAATAAATAAATTTCATAATAAAATTAAAAATTCAGAAATATTGGTGAAGTTTTTATTTCAAATTTATATTAGTTCCAATATTACCAGTTCTTCTTGAAGAAGGGAAATATTGTTGTCTCTTTTAACTATGTAGATATTACGACAAAGTATGATCCAACTAAAACATACCCTTTATAGTTAAAATTAAACTTGAGATTTATTTCATTGCTCTTCTTTTAACCCGAATTTGCAACTTCAATAATGACAAGTCATTGACAGATCCACCACATAAATGCCACAAGCGATATCAGTGACATTTCCCTTCCTTTGACATCAACTTCCTTTGTCCCACTTTTCTTAACTTCGCCAACATCTAATGCTGTGGAACATGTGATACTGGTACTATGACGTCATAAGTGCAATATAAGATATTCAATGGTGTATAGTATTGTAACCTTCCATAATCAGCAATATTCGTTTTCATGCACACGTCACAACTTGTGATTTATAAAAACATTGTTTGTAATCTTGTATTGATACTACTCAACGGAGAATTTAGCCTAGTATAAGAATCGTTTTATCAGTAGACAGCTCCTGTCCTGTTTTGACCAAAATTTGAATTTCTCATTGAGGACAGATATAGAAGGTATAAAAGCCATAATGTCAAAAGACCAAACCAAACACACAAAATAACCCCTAATTAAGTCAAACCCACTAATAGAACATAGTCTTGTAACCTGAACTATGGTTATCTAGTAAATAACACTGAACGAGCTGTTATTCAAACAACAGTTCACTCAGTGTTATTATAATCCAATATAGAGAATGTTCATCTTTCAAAATTCACCTTCTATCATTTTTTCATAAATAATAAATAGATCAAGGTAGTCTGTGTAACACTAGAACATTTTAATATGTATTTTGTATCGACCCACTCCATGTCTAACTATCTAACTCAATATGGTTAACAATTGCCACTAGAAAGAAGTTTAGCTTTCTTATGTACGCACAAGACATTTTTGTTCCATTTTTTATGAACCATGAAACAGTTACGTATTACCATGCAGATAAAACCGATATTCTCATTCAAATATATATTATCAATAATACAAAGACATATTTATTACCGAGTATATAACTTATTTTATATTTAAGAAAGTGACAATATGCTATCAAAAATTGTTTTGACCTAAATATAGGTCATAAGAATAAAAATTTAAACATATAAATCCTAAAACAGGACTTCATTGGAGTATTTTCACCAATCACTGTCAATTACACCAAGTTTTTTATTAGGTTTCCCAAATCATCTTGTAAGTAGGACAGGCGTCACCAACATAAGCCTCTGCAATCCTCGCTTGAATGGTTGTCATAGCCACGTCACAGCATCCGCTCTGACGTACTTGGAATGATATTTTATCAATGTAAAAATATTGGTACGGAAGTAATATCATATGGCTTCTGCAAGCAAGTGATTTTCAAAACTGTTATTTCAATTGAATAGATTTTTGTTGGCTTATAAATTTGTGAGATTTGTAGATTCTAATAAAATAGCTTCTTACCCTAAAAGTAATTCGCTAACCATAACATTTTAATAACATTGTTAATCAATATAGTGTGCAAAGGGAATCTAACAACTTTATCTGAAACTCACAAATAAAAAAGTTTACCTGCAAATAAAATTTCCGACTTTATGAGAACTGTCAAATTCGAATACATTTTTATGTATCTGGTTTAGGCTTCTGAACAGTAGATAAGAAAACATTCATGATTAATTTTAAGAACCAAACTCGTACACTGATAATTACTTTCATTTATTCAAAACGAATAAAACCTTTTTTTCTCCTCATATAAAGAAAAAAAAACAATTTTGAAATTTTTTATACTTTATTTTACATTTCAAAACAATTGCTAACATTATTTTTAATCCTTAGAATACCAATTTTATTTTTTAATATGTTATAACTTACAAAAAAAGTATTCTCTAAAGTAAATTAATTGGCAAACTTACAATTTTGATATATTATTTGAAAATAGGCTTGAATTTGAAATATCGTCCTACAACAATCTCGATTTCAGTAATTTTTTAAGTTTCAAAAAAGTTTTCCTGTAAGATTCAAATTTAGCTTAAAATATTGCATTTGTTGTATAAAAGTTGTATAGTACATTATAAACATAATTTAATAATAATAATTAATAATTTGTTTCGCACAGCTACAAGTTAATAGTACAGAATTATCACTAACCGAGCTAACCAAAATATTAGGTTAAACCTCTTAAGCCAGGAATCTTTTTACCAAGAGGTACTGAGAATTTCAAGAACCCTTGGTCATAAGGATACTAGTACCTGATGAAAATGCAACAGTATAATCTAGCTCTTCTTAACCATAATCATTAAAGCTTATAATGAAAACTGTGCAAGCTTAGAAATATTACACAGTGCAAATATCTAATTAATAAGTACCTTTCCTTTTTTGTAAACATTTAATATTTTGATACTTAAACTATAAATACATTATGTAAACATTATTGAAAGTTTATGATTCATATTTTATCACGAAAACATTTGCCTGGTAAAAAAAAGAATCTAAAATTGAGCACAATACAAAGTAAAAAATCCCATTGCACTTTAGGTTATTTATTATTGAAACCAGGAAATTACCATAATCTTCTTTTAAAAATTCACAACTCATTCTATTAAAGTTGTTTAGCGGTTTGAAAATAATGGGACAAGTTCGAAAAGTTTAGTTCTAATCCCTTAACAAAGTTAAAGCAATAAAAAAGAGCAGGTGTGGAAATTGAATTAAATCCAGTGCCGGTCAGTGACCTAGATTCCTAAAGTAAAAAGATCTTACCGTATATTATTTCGAAAGTTTTCTTGGTATGAAGATTTTATAGGAGTTTTTCCAATATGTATGTTATTGTATTTATTAAAGAATGTTATATAATGTATTCAAAGGAGTTACATACAGTAATGTATTATTACTAATGAAAAGTCATTACTCCTCTTTTTATGTTTTGTTTATTCGTAAAATAGTGTTCATGGTAAGACCGTACTTTCAAGCAGTTATACCAACCTTGGTACCATGTATATTGCATTTAATCATTTCGCATATGCAGGGTGTCCAATAAGAAAAAAATTGGGAAATTTTCCTATGGGTAAAATAAAGAGGAAATCAAGTTACAAATGTTTTCCCAAAAAATCTTCGTCAACCAGGTAACCACACATTTAGATTTTTTCTAACCGATCTTTATGAAACTTGGTATGTATTTCATGGTAGAAGAGACCTATGCTAAAAAAAATCAAGCTAGTTCAGTTAAAAATTTCAAAATGGTGACCATTTTAATTTTTTTAACCTAAATTACAAACAAATTATATAAAGTACACTTCATTTTACCAATTAACCTTCCTATTACACAACACCAAGTTAAACAGATATCAATTACCTTTTTGGTTTTTGTTGCCTTGAAGTTCTTGTTGATTTTTGATAGCTGATGCGCATTTCGCCACAGGTTGTGGCATCTTCAGAGTTCACTATCCTACACTTACATTCTAATATATACACAGTTTATATACACAGAGTCTCTGTACCGGTTCCGCGGCTACAACCTGTGGCGAAATGCTCATTAGGTATAAAAAATCAACAAGAACTTCAAGGCAACAAAAACCAAAAAGGTAATTGATTAAAACTGTTCTTGAAACTGGGTTATATCATAAATTAAAAAGATATGTTTTACAGGTCAGAGTTCTATACAAACTACATGTTTTCACCCAAGCAATCGGATGTACGCCTCAGAACATAAAATACCACATCAAAGGTATCTTAAATGGTCAATGGCTTACAACAAAAACACACTGACTTCCTTAGGGGCGGTAATTGTGTTTTATCTCTTTAATGTAAAATATTTTCTATAATATAATTTTTTAAACGTTTGCGTCATTAGTTTTACAGAATAGTACACATGTGTATTACTTATACATCAATAACTAATCTACTTATCTACTTTTATGCTGTTATTGATTTAGTTATTTTTTATAAAAAAGAAAGATTTTTTTTATTTAACTAGTTTATTTAAGTGTTGAGGACTGTGCCATGTACGATTTAAAATGTGTAATAAACTGGATTAAGAATATAAAATCTTGATAAATAGTTGATGTATAGATGGATAAATCATAGATATATGTTGAAATTACAGTTATTTCACAAGCCCATACATCTAATGTTAACTAAGAGACCTACAGTTTATAGTGGAATCCAAACCAAATTTTAGCCTTGGTATTAAGGAATTGTTCTAATTATTAGGATAGTACTGCGGATAGTCGTAGTACTCACTAGAGTGGACGTTAATCCACACCAGGGAGTATCGCATCCACAGTACATGTCTATAAATATCCACAATTCGTGACCTCCTAGTTCGGCCGCTTAGAAAATGACCTGCGCGCTAATGCTAAACAAACGCTAGAGGAGGTCGCTTTCTAAGCGGCCAAACTATAGTAGCTGGATTACAGGACGACGCCACCGTCCCAGTCTATAGCTTGGTTATGGCAAACCAAATCGAAAATAATATTTTATATAACTATTTTTTTATTGTAATTTTCAGATATTTTTGTATCTTTAATATCTTTGTATCTTCAGATATATTGTATCTTATAATTGTATTAGGTTGGAGCTCGTTCGCTACGCTCACTCACCTTTAGGTTGGAGCTCGTTGGCTGCACTCACTTGCCTTCAGGTCGGTTAGCTCGTTCGCTACGCTCACTTGCCTTCAGGTTAGCTCGTTCGTTACGCTCACTCACCTTTTGGTTGCAAATTAGCTGTTGTCATAAATGTAAAAGAAATAATAGTGCTGCACCCTGTTGGTAATCCTTGTACCTTTAATGCTATTGAACATCATAGAACAGAACCAACTTGTTTAATTGAAACAGCTTTTAAGATTCATTAATTCCATTTCTCATAAGGTTATTCATGGGAAACTCCAGAGCCACTGGGGCGGAGCCTATTGGACGGATCACGAAATTGATGGTGTATAAACCTATTCCATGAAATTCGACACGTATGTACCAAGTTTCGTGGCAATCGGTTCAGCGGTGTCTGAGTTTATCACTGCCAAACAAACTAATATATATATATATACAAACATCCTCTTTTATTCTTATAATTGTATACTTAGGAGGGTGCATAAACGAATTATTAGTTTTAAGTACATTGCTTTTAAAATGATGATTTTTACATACAATGTGTTTTTGCAAAATGAATACTTTTTTTGTTTAATTTATAAACATTCATTTAATGCATATGAATATCTGATGTTTATTGAACTCAAACCAGATAATAGGTTAACGCTGTAGCGGAATATCTAGAACAATGACAGTAGTTGTATTCCTTATTTATCGGATGTGTAATTGACTTCCTGTCTGAAACTACATCAAGCGAGTTTACCTGTTCAACTTTGTAATACTATCTGTGTGAATTAATAAAATTAAAATTTAAATCCCTAGTTTACTAATAAGAAACTACATGCATCGTGCCCATCGCCTCAACAATATACTGAATAGTTTGATATGCCTATCATAGAAGTTGGGCAGATTTAATAAACAAAACCAAATGAAAACGCGTTATTATTATTATTAGGCTTAAAAAGCTAAACTATTGATATACTAAAAGCATCAAAGCTTTTCAGGGTTCGTTAAAACCTAGCGTACTAGTAAAATAAAGTCTAAAAACAACAATTAAAAGAGGGATATTTTTTATCTCAAAGCTATTACCAAAGGCTTGTTTATATTATACTATTTCCAAATAAAACGTTATCTTTTATTATTAACTGTAAAAAGAGGATGGCATTTCTCCGCTGAAATGATGGAAAATTGTATTCATAAATAACACACAATCCTGTCACTGTCCATTGAAGCGTCCTTAATTTATTTATGCGTTTCGGCATTTTGGAGATTGCGCTTGAGGTTAGCATTATTTATTTTGTGCGTGTTTAAGCTATTCTTATAACAACAATGAAGTCAAGTTCTTGCCCTGACTAAATTGATATTGATATTGCATTAATATGTTTTATTGGTACACGACGCAGTGGAATTTTGATACAAGTTTATTACATGGGTATTACAACATTTGGAAACCAAGGCACGCTGCATGCTGAGGAAATAGATTTTATAGAACCGAGTTTTAGCAAGATAATTTTTTTTATTAAATTTATCACGACAGTGTGTCATACTTCCCTATTTATACTGTATATCGTGTAGCACAGAGAAAAGGTGTAAAACTTGACTGAATATTTAGATTTTCTTTAAATGTTTGTTGATACGGACTTATTTATAGTGTAATACTTCATATTATGTATTTATAGTACTGTATTTAAGTACTGTTTAAGCAGTACTGTAGCTGTATTTATAGTATTAAACTGTTGTAGCAATATATACAATATATTGTAGCAATGATGTAAGCGAATCAATTTGATCACAATAAGGTTTATATATAATAATAAATTTTTAACCTAAGTCGTTGAATAATACGTATCTGCTAACTGGGATTATGTTTATAGATTGAATAACACAGTGATCATTTGTCTTTTATGCACAACTACAAGAATAGTTATTCAATTTAAACATGTAGAAGCTATGGTACTGCTTAGATGACACAATTGGCATATTTATAACTTATTTATAAAATTAGGTATATAATAATTATTTATTATACTCAACCTTGTCAATTTTATTTAGATTATTGTTATTTGTAATTATACTATTTTGTTAATACTAAATATTTTATAGCAATTATTTACTAAGATACTTTATATATATATATATATATATATATATACGAGAGGTCGTCCAGTGGTCGAAACTCGACCAAAAATATGTAATGTACAGACTTCTCTATTTTCTCCCCACACTGTAAATAAAACATGTGATTTGAGTTTCTTCTATTTGTTTTGATTTTCTGTTTATATTTCGTTGTTATTTCGTAACCAGCATAGCAACCCATAAAATCCATGTTAATTTTTTCAAATTTTTAAACTAATTTTTTGTGCTTATCTTTGAGCCTATTTTAATTTATAAAGGGATTCTGCACACCTACAGGAAAATAGCTTTCTAACGGTATGCGTAGATTTTCCCTACGATGCACACGAGCTGAGAAAAAAGGTTTTAAAGAAACATGCTTGCCTATTAATATATAGATAGATATATATATTAATTGTTCTGATTTCTTCCATTGTTTGTTGTTACTTAGCACATTATGTCTAATTCACCGCTGTTGGTTTTATGATTGTTGTATAAGCAGCCGCCTTGTTAAAAAAATAAGTAAAACAATAATCTTTTGGTAAAAAAACTTTCTTACCGTATAACTTTTACGTTTCTGTCGTGTGTTGTTTCATCGTTAATTATGAATAGATTTTCATTATCTTGTACAATTTCAATATTAATTTTGATATATGCGGCTAAGTTACATACATTTTTCTTATTTTATTGTTGAATTTAGATTATACCAAACAGTACTCATTATGGAATAAATTTGCTTCGTTTCTAAAATGTAAACAATCTGTATCCAATGTATGAACAGCCTTTATATTTCACTATATATATTTTCTGCCCTACCAATTTAAAACTATGTTACTGCCAGATGTATGGTTGCTCTTGCTAATTTCTAATGTTCCAATCACTCAATAACAATTATCATGAGTTAAAATGTCATCTAGATAATCCTAAGCCATTTTTATCATACAATTGAGTTTAGTAAATAACGAAGTCTAATGTAAAACATTTCCTAAATTCAGGAACGCATCAGAGACCCAGTAAACCTCGACGGAATCGGTAATGGAACAATTTGCAATCGTTAAAGCTAATGTCTTCCAGTTCAGGGTCTTGCGGATGTTAATTTAAATTTGAACTGTTGTGCAGGTGATTTAGGTTTATTGTGTTATGTTTATCCGTTACATGATTATATTTTACACTCCTCGGAAGTATAACCATTTGGTTTATCATGGGAGTTCTGAGAATTCCTTTCTCCGTAGCGTAATATAATAACAGATTCCTTTCCTTGTCCATCAACTGGTCTGCTACGCAGAGAAATATCAGAAAAAACAGGGAATATGTTTAACAATGTGTTCATACTATTATCTGAAATTAAAAAATGACAATGAAACTCTTCTATTGACAATCTATTACTATTAGACTAGATATAAAATATCAAAACTGAATAGATCCAAAAATTCAAAATTGGAAAAAATAAGTTTTTTTATGAAAAACTAAGTTTGGAAAATATTCAGTGTAGCAAATGTAATTGGAGGTATTTTCTATGTTTAAAATGTAGGTTGGTAAATTAGGAATTCAGAGATAATATGGCTACCATGGAGATTTGGTTAGATATTTCCCACAAAAATATATTTGTATCGTCCTTTATATAAGACACAGTGACCAAAATGGTTAAGCCTTTTTGGACTTTAGCAATAGCGTTAGGACTCTTTATTGTTGGTAAAAATTAATGAAAATGCTTAACTTTCTGGTCATTACTATTTCATGATTCATTGTTCATGACTAATGAATAATTGAAATTTGCCTGGTAGGTGTTATGCTATTATGCACATGTATCACAATTTTGCTTATTTATTTATCCTATGCATGCTGTTTTAAATCACACCAATTAATGAAAAAATATTGCTAACTAAAGATTATACAGAGCCAACCAAAATATTAGGTTAAACCACTCCGACCAGGAAACTCTCCTTCAAGAGGTCCTAGAGTTTCAAGGACCCTTGACGGAAAGGATACACGAATCCAGTCAAGCACGGAGATTAAGATAAATATGACCTCATAGTTACCTCGTTATACCAGATTAAGAAATAGTCGTGATTAAAATGGTCAAACTATAAAATATTCGACATATACATCCATGATAAGAAACAAAATTGTCAATAATTTCACTGATAAACCTTTTTCACAACAATAACTTAATATACACGTGTATAAAGTATGTTTCTTTAATTATTTTTATTATATTCAACTTTTTTTATTTTAAAAATGTTATGCGACGATTTTGTTTAATTTGTCATGAGTAAATCATATTTTTATAAGCAATGCTAATGGAATAGAAAAAATGTTACACTAGTTGTTTTGTATAATTGATAACTTACCTGGATAAAAACTTTCGACTCTTGTAATAATGGCTAATTTAAAGATAATATACTTCCAATCTTATAGAGTTAAAAAAGTAATATAACTATAAATATTGAAAAAAAAACTATGTACTACAATTAATTGGCTTATATTGACTCTTAGGGGAAAACATCTGGTTTATCACAAGGATTCCGAAAATCACGTTCTCTTTCGCGTAATATAATCATTTTTCCCTCCTTGTCCACAAACCTTGCCAATTTTGAAAAAATGACACGTATTTGATCATTTAAATGGTTATAATTTTACACAAAGTGTGAGCACAAATATTATGAAGGTATAAATGAAAACCAGTATCGGCAAAAGGCCAAGACCAATACTTTAATTTAGCAACAAAATCCTTCCATATGGATTATAATCAATAACATCATCTAATATTTTATGTTTACATATATAGTAAGGTAAATAATGATCTATGATATGTTTATTAAAGGTCACATTCTGCAACTCGTATCATATGCATAGACTTGTTTTATGGACAGATTTATGTGAGTGAAGTAAACTAATATTAGTTTTTAATCGTATTGATGGCAAACTGTCGTATCGATATATTCAAATCAGCTGTCGTAAAATAAGAATAATAATCAATCAAATTCAGTCACTAATTTTTTAACATATTTCTAGCATGTTGTAATGGTGTTGAATCATATCTCGTGCTCAATAAAAATTAACTATTATATTCATTATTGAATGATAACTTTTGCAACGTCTATTCAACTAGCTTGTAATGTATTTGGTAACAAGCTACCGTACAGGCCGGATATCTAGGTCAGTGGCAGCTCAATTCTAAATGTATCGGCTGTATAATTAACATCCTGTCTGAAACTGCATAGAGAGATTCTGTCTATTCAGCTGGCTTAGTGATATACACAGAACATTGTAAAATATAAATATGTAATACTCGTTTACAAATTTACTTGCATTATAAATCGTTACAATTGTTACGCTTCGTAAAAATCATTTAATGTTATATCTTTGTACTTTGTTCTTTGTTATATTATTTATTGTTAGTCTATGGGGTATAGAATATATGTTTCAGTATTTTGTTTTGTTGCAACCAAATTCATCTATGTATTGGCAAAGCTGTCGACATGTATAAATAACATAAAAATTATATCAGTTAATACAATTATACCCCGGCCACAGCAAACCTGCATACTAAGCCAATTTCCATTTACCTGGCTAGATTTCCACTAAAATATTCCCTTAAAATTGTCAGATCAAATGTCAATTGATTCAAAAACACATTGACAATTCATAATTAAAATAATCATATAGATTTTTATATTACACTGACAACAGAGATAAATTATTTCACTTTCGAATTATATCATCATTACACTTAAGCTGCAGGGTAAAAGTATTAAATGTAATATTTCTAAGCTCAGTGGATGACAAATTATATCCTGAAATGTCAATAAGTTCTGTCACTGCCCAATGAAGCAGTCTTAATTTATTTACGTGGTTCGGAATTCGCGCTTGTGGATAGCGTGTTATTTATTTACTGGTCGGGGAAGCTATCTTTGCGTGACAGCAATCCAATCCCAGATTATTACCTAAACTGCTATCTATATTTTTCGACATATCATAGCTCCATTTTTTCACAAAATATTCAGTGTATGCTTTATAATATTTGTATGTTGATGAATCATTATTTTACTTGCATACTACTATATCACATATTTAATTATTTGGTTGAATAATTTTTGTATTAAAAAATTATTAACTTATTGACCTTATGTTATTGAACATGTAAACAGTAAAGTACTATAAAATCTAAACATAAACCATCATAATACAATAACGAATCTTGCATAGTAATACTATATTAAAAATATACCACACAGTATTTTGCTATTAATATATTTTGTAACAGATAATTGTTTTACGATAATCCAGTTGATATTGTCACATACAATATTTTACACAAGTCTTCTATTTAAAATATCCTTCCTGTATGTTATTGCAGTTCTTAAATGGCATGTTTGAACCTTTTACAACGTGTGTAAGTTTTTTCCTGATAAGACAAACATTATGTTTGTTAAGTACTTAAGGCAATGTTTGTTAACATCTGTTTTTTTTTTTTTTTTTACAAAAAATAAGACAATGTTTGTTTTGAATGATAAGTATTTGGACATCGATTTCGGTATCAAAATTAATATCAAAAGGCGTTTTACGCATAGGAATCATCAAATCATAAATATTTAATTATATTGCAAATAACTAGTCTATAAATTATGTAGTCTAATTTTAACATTACCTCAGCAAAATTACATCCAAGCATTAGAGACCCAGTCAACCGAATTGGAATCGATAATGGAATGATTTGCAATCGTTAAACGTAATGTCTTCAAATTCTAGAAAATCATGGAAATTTATTCAAAACCTCTGATTTGGCTACATAGCATAAGAAAAACATTTGATATACAATCTTAAAGAAATATATACAATAATAGGTTTGCAATGAGATAAAAGAAACTTGTTTTTTAAAACATTACTTTTTTGAAAAAGCATAATGTGAAAAATTCTAATTTTTCTAGGAATAATAACAATCGTTAATTGATTTATCGAGTTAAACAATAAAACTACACGTGATTTATAACAGTATTCAGTAATGTGTCATGGAATATTTAAACACATATTTAATCTTTAACTTAAGCAGCAATTTTCTTGGATAGACTATTAAAAAAGTCAATAAAAACTGTATCCATTTAAATGGATTGCTTCAAATCCCAGCCAGCCAGATCGAATACTTATATAATTGGTTCACATATTTTTTTGGACATTTGAATTTTTACGATGTAATACTATTGGCAGCTAATCAATTGATTCACTACAACATAATTTTGTTTACAAAACAATTTGCTTAGTAAATAAGAATACACGACACAATTTTGATACACATTTTTTGCTCAAACGTATAGTAAAATGTGTATTGGAAATTGGAAAATTGCATTTAAACTACTCGAATACGACCTTTACATATTGTTTAACGCACCATGTAGTAAAAAAAATAGTATAATTTAATAATAACTAGTGTGCAAAACGGTATAATTTAAATACAATAAAATAAGGATAATAAATTAGTATTAATTTGGAATGAATAAATAATCAAACGTCAATTTTCAAAGTCGAAAATTGTTGACTTGTTTTCGAAAGTAATTATTTCGATCCCGCAAAATTACTGTTTAAGATTTTGTCTCACTAACTTAAGATCACCAAAATGTAGATATTTTAACCTTCCACGTCCTAAAAGCACAGATAATTCTAAGCCTTGTTAAAGTAGTTGTTCTTTTAAGAATCTAAAGCTGACAAAACCGACGAGGGAGAAATTTATTTCAACTCAGAGAAGAATTCTTTACATTCCACCTCTTTAAAGGCTTTAAGAAATATTCATGTTGTAATTTCATAGCTCATCATGAATATGAGTAATATTATTTACTTTTATTTAATATTTTATGACTATGTGTTGTTTAATTATTACGTCCTTAGCTGTTTCAAATAAACTAGTTCATGGTAGAAAGTGTTTTAAGAGCTTTTAAAAATCCATATTGAGTTGTTAACTAATTTTATGCACGGAAGTCTAAAGAACTAGTAATAAACAGTAAGAATTTGTATGATAATATTTCAGTTGTTATACATTTAAGAATAATATACTATACATCAACATTGTATGTAGGTCATGAATGCTACATCATAGATACCATTTAAATAATCAAAAATGCTGAATTAGTTTTATTCCATTTATTGTAAGGGTATTCATATGAAGGTACCAATGATATAACCAACGTAAAGGCTTATACATTATTAACTTAACACAGGTACCTCATATTTTTTTCAACTAAAGCATTTATCGCTTCATCAAGAAACTAATCTTCGAGAAGGAAAGAAGAGGGTAAATGTTCCCAAAGGTGAGATTATTTCAAGCAAGGAAGCCATGCTTTCCTTTACTGTTAAATATTTATAGTTAACTCTCTGTTTCACCCCACCAATGCATCACTGGAAACGTGATCTTATACATCAGCTGATACTGAAAGCTTAGCGAACAAATCAGCTGATACTTTAATTTTGTTTGTTTATTTTATAAACATTGTTACATTGAAAAAATTATTTTCTACTCAAAGTTGCAGAATAATTGTTATATAACATTCAGATAACAAACTTTACAAATCTTAATACATCTTGTAGTACGGATAAGCTATGTATATTGTTGAGGGATAGTTGTGGACATGTTTCAACACGATTAGTTTCATGACGTTTCGGGATGTGGAATGTGACCCCGTCCTCAGATGAGATAGTGCATAAAACATAATAAGATTAGTTAACAAATCCAGCTTAAACTGGAAAATCATATCAAAATCCCATGTTCCCAGCTTTGACTTTCCTATTCTGAAACGTCAGAAACTGGGTTTTCACGAATCTTGGTGGAAAATGTTCCCAACAGTACTAATCCCTTAAACGCCATAGAGCCACAGCCACTAAAAATGATTTTAAAATATAGAAATAGAATTCGTAAATCGTAGTTTAGAGTTAATCATGTTTTGTTATTACTATACTGTGTATAGTTGTCAAATCCAATGCTAAATGTACAATCGTCAAACCCTGATAAAATAACAATATATTACTAATAAAACAAATAACTTAAATATTACAATTGAATTCGCCTAAAAATTCCAACATTAAGGCAAACTTTACTTTGGGAAACTTTCTGAATTCTTGACGTCTCAACTTGAGTTATGACCCTTCATCCGGAACATATGTTGGCCTCTCACTAGGTTTTTCTTCAAGTTCGTGTATGTTTGACAGTATAATATAAGGAATATCGACTGTTAGTGGTAATTTATTTTGAGATAGGACGCACTTTTATTTGTTTGTAACCACAAACTTTTTTAAGCATGGACTGAACAATGTTGAACCAAAATCAAGTCGATCTGTGATGAGAAAGAGTCATTTTGATCAGAAAAATCAGAGGTTAAAAATGTATAATTCTTGTAGTAAAAAATATTCAAAAATAATGTGTGACGGAGTATAACAAAGTCGTGATTGAACTAACCTTCGCTCAATTTATCTACAGTATATACCATGGACTATCTAGTACTTATATAATTCCCAATAATATACATAATTAAATTTAAGTTATTAACTTTATGGTGTAGGGTATTTACTAAAATAAAAAGGGTTATTATAAGTAATAATATTAATGATATTTTAAAAATTAAGGTCCGCCCAAGTAACTATTACGTAGACAAAAAATGCAGTCCTTAATTATATCAAGTTCTTTCCATGTTTTATCAACAATTTACATCAATATCAATAAACTCAGGTAAGCCAAGTTTTTTAGAAACGTACACTTTTGTAATTGTTAATGTATGTTTTTCCACTTCAAAATCAAACACAAAGAATAACCAATTAGTACCGAATTCAGCATAAATTTTTTAAATATTATTTCTATAATTTTTTTAAGTTTTGAATATATACTCTCATGTATTTTCCATTAAAGACTTATTATTGAAACAATTAGTGTGAGTAAAGTAGTTGGCCTACGCTTAGTATAATTAGAAAAAAAAAACAACTGCGTACAAATTTAATATCGACTTGGCCTTGTTTTACTTCCTCATTAGCTTAGCCGAAGTAGGCTGTTTTTAATTAAGTCTGGGTTCAAGGATTTTTAATTAGGTCTGGTTTTATAAGCTCTCTTCCAACCCCTATATCGTTGTTGGAGTTAGTTTGTAAATTAATTGCTGATGCCACAAATTAAGTATTAAAATTGATTAAAAATTCATTTACAAGGTGGAAAAACCCAACAAATTAGTAAATCATTGATCAAAAGCTACCTTTAAGTTGTGGTAAATTATAGCTATACTTTTTAACCAAAACATGAAAGTAACGTAAAATTAACACATTTATTACTACGGTACTGTAATCAACTCGTTTTCAAGGAATTCAAGTCAAACGATGATTCTATTTGTCGAGTGATTGAAAATAACAACTACAAATTAAAATTACTTTTTAGAACATAATTCAATCACAAGATCACTGTAGTAGGCCTACATATTAAAGTACCTTCTAGAACTCTATCCCAACTTCCCACCTAAAACAAATAACATTGTATTGAGACCAAAATAAAAAACCATACTAACACATCGAAAACTTCATAAAAATTACTACCAAAGTACCAGTTGAACATTGATTAATAAACAATATATTTTAAGTTTACTTTACTACAGAAACGGAGGACGACATCTAAACATTAACCATGCACAAGCTTAATGCTGTAAATATTCCTTTTTGCAAAAAGATTCCCTTGCATACAAATAATAATAAAACTCAGTAGGTATACTAAATATAAATTAGTTAAACACAACTGCACTAATCACGGTTCAAAAACAAATTGTAAGTACTTTAGTTTCATACCTGGTGACATTTTATTTATCATACTACCAAGTCTACTTGCAAATTTATTTATATTTAATTAATGAAATCCCTAGCAAATATGTGTGGAAAAAGAATACGCAACAAGGAGATGAATTCGTACAAAAATCCGCCAAAATAAATCTTTCGCACATGGCCTTTAAATTGTTTAATTCCCTAGGCTAACTACAAAAACCAAGATTAGTTTAGTCCTTTCGAGACGAAAACCTTTGTCAATCAATTACTGTTAACTAGAGTTTGTGTTGTTTAAGATTATTTGGAAAGTTTAAATTAACCTCAGACCAATTTAACTTGTAACAAGAGACAAACAGTTTAAATGGTTTATGTACTCAAACTGCTTACCATGCATTTTGTTTGGCATTAAGGTTTTTTTCACCAAAGGTCACTGGAATATAAGAGCCCCTAACAGCCTAGCTTGAAATGAAATGAAATGAAATGAAAATTCTTCTTTATTGAGGCGAACTTAGGACCACATGGTCCTACAGTTTCTTACAGTTAACCTCTTGACTATACAGCTTACCATAGATACCTATATCTTTCTCCATGTACCATAGATCGTATGAAATAGTATAAGGTATCCCAAAACCTCAATAAAGCACAAGTTTTCATGGTATTCCAAAATAGTACACAATGAGTAAAATTGCTAAAACAATCAAACAAAAAACCCCTAAAGTTGAAGATTGCGTTACAGATTAAATTAAAGCGTTTATCTTATCTTATCTTACTATCTTACTAATATTATAAATGTGAAAGTTTGTGTGTTTGTTTGTTTGAAGTTCAATCACGCATTAACTACTAGAAGGATTGGGCTGGAATTTGGCATGATGATAGCTCACTTTCCCGATTAACATATAGGCATATTTTTATTTTAAAAATCCTTCGGGGCTCCGCCCCAGTGGCTCTGTATTTCCCCATGTTAACCTTATGAGTATTCATATTTAAAGGGAATTAAAGAATTTAGTCAGCTGTTTCAACTAAAAACGTTGGTTCTATGATATGCAAAAGCATTAAAAAGTTATAAGATTTACCAACAGGGTGCAGCACTATTATTTTTTGCATTTATGAAAACGGCTTATTTGAACCAAAAAGCAACAAAAAACTGTGATATGCAATGAGAACTGCCAAAGTAGGATTGTTTACAGTTTTGTTTATGTTTTTAATTTTATGAATAATTTGTGATATTTTGAGAATTTTTGATAATTTATTTTTCTCTATTATTTAGGTGAAGTTGTAGAACGTTATGCCTATGGTAGATGTGTAATACTATAGTATACCGTAAATTTAAAGAAGCAAACTTCATTAAACTGTTATTTTGTCCTCCCCCCTTGCAAACGCAAAGCTTGAGTATAACTGCAATAAGCATTTTATACTTATATACCAAGCCCGTACGAAGGACGGGTACTCTGCTAGTATAATAATAAACTGTACTAGTTTAAAACTATCCTTATACGTTAAAACTATTGCGAATCTTAAAATATTTAAACTAAATAAGGTTTGTTGAATTTATCAAGAGTTTCGGATAGAACACCTGCATGTTTTAAACGCGAGATTAAATAAAACCTGTACAATGTTTATAAGGATAGTGCTCGACTAGAAAAAAAACTAGGAAAAAATACATTTGAGATTGTACTTGTTGTAAGATACAACAGTTCCCCACTTGACACAAATGTTTACAAACGTTTTCTGAGTTCCAGTTTGTCTTCAGGGAGATATTTACTCTGTTTGTATTTTTGCTCGAACTCGTATCTTTGTTATATGAGTTTTTTTTTTTAGATTTAAATGTTTTCTTAAGCCATGATGTAAAATATATTAGGGTAATAATAGTAATTGGTGTATTTTAGCATAACCCATTTAAAATATTATTGTTGTGTTTAAAGGACAACGGTATTTTAATTGAACGTTTTTCAATTACAACTTTTGTGGCTTAATTAAATATCAAAATATGTGTATTTATCGTAATAATCCTTTTTACTAAACAATGCTAGTTTTATCTGAGATTGTAATATGGCTGAAGTATGTGACACCATAAGCTATGCATTATACCTAAAATTAGCACAACAATACTTGAAAAGAAATAGTTTCCATAAATAAATTAAAAAATGATTCAGAGTTTAAATTGCAATCTACATTTTGGTGGTAAATTGGTAAAAGCTATTGATATTGTTTGTCAACTTAATTCATTTTAATACAAGATATGGCAACCCTTGCATTTTAAAATAATTATCTTATTTCATGGTGAAATATAATTTATGTACATGGTTTTTAAAGTGAAACGATTCTTCTTCAGATTTTTTAATCTTAGTTTTTCACTTTCATTAAGTAACCAAAATGAATGTTTCACCTACCTTGGTAGTACAGAAAAGTCTAAGATAACAAAAAGATTTCTATAAAATCTCTACAAACCATTCAATTACAAAGTTTACAAATGATTTTGATAGCAGGTATCCTTGTAATATTAAAATCTGGAAATGTAAATATTTATAGAGAAGGATTATTAAAATTTATATCATCTAATTAACAAACTACGTTTCGGTTTTATCTTAAGCGATCAACTATTTATTACAGAATTTATAACTATTACCTAACCCGTTGAAACAGTTCTTAGAAGTAAGTCACAACTCAACCAAGACACATTGACGGAGTACCTAGTTCAACTTAACAGTTGATTGTGAACTTTCCTGAACTTTGTAATCTACATTATTTGTTTCCGGAACAAATTATGACTTCTTGGTTGAATAACCTCTTAATAGCGTTGACTCAAATAAGTTGTTTGAAATCAATATTAAAATGATATAATAGCCTCATTATTTCCAAAATTTTTATATGGGGATATGTTGCAGGAAAGTGTTTTGAAAGCTTTTATGTAACTGAGAACATGAGATGACGTCACTGGATGAGACGTTGATGAGTGACAGAGACAGAGAGATTATGAAAGGAGGTTTCCTTCATGTAATCTGGAAACGTAAAACTTGTGGAGGAAGAAAAATATTCTAGTGACAATAAAAGTTGTCTTATGCTGGTATAGAGGACTATGGTATCCAAATAATTTTTAATATTGAATCGATTGTGTTTATAGAGCGTAAGAGTTTTGTACTATACTCCGTTCACAAAATGTAGTCGGTTTTAGGGGATGAAATCTATACCCTCCACTTGATCCTACCTTCAAAACAAGCTGAGGTTTGCCAAAACGTCAATCAGCTGCAGCTGAAGTGAGAAAACTTCCCCTCAAAATTCCTGAATTTTGTGAACGAACAATAAATTCAATAAGTCTAACGTTTTAAACCATAGCTGATCGTATTCAAAATTAAAAACTAAATATGAAAGTTTTGTTAACGTAGAATTCGCATTATCTGTAAGAAACCTCAGTTTTTTTTATAATGGAACGATTAATTTAGGCCATAGAAACTTTCTGGGCCACAATAACATTGACTATTGCTTTTCGAACAAAAACGACACAAACGAACAGTATGTTGAATGAAACAAAATATTATACCCTTTGTACACACTTAAGGGTGTTTGTGTGGTTTGAAATCTACATGTTTATGCCCCATACGGACCAATTATCAAAATTTCTTTTTTACAAAGCATACAGTTTCTGGTTCCATTATTATTTGGAAATCATTCACTTAAGATAACCACATACAATATTTCTATGTTTGTTATTTTTATTGTTTGTATTTATTTAAAAAGCGTGACGGTTTCATTTTTCCGAATAAAGTTTTAAAAATTTCCAGCTCTTGCACTAGGCGTACATTAACATTTAATTTTTTGTCAGCTTCAGTACTTTGAAGTTTTACATGCGATTGACAGGTGCATTTGATAAAGGTCAGCAGTGATATCAATGACCTTTTGCATCCTTTGTCTTGTCCCAGAAATACAAGAAGGAAAATTTCACCTAAATTCTACACCAGTTTTAACTCTACGTACATTGAGTTGGAACATGTGATACTGCTACGATAGTGATAGAAATTCTTTACAGTGCTTATTACTAAACATTCTTATTGAATATGTACTTTTCATCACTAGAGCCTGAAGAGACCCAAGGTCGAAAAATGAGTAAGGATCAAAAATATATTTTGGTCTGCGTGGTTAGCAAAATTGTCCGTCACGTTCAATGATTTCCTAAGTTAATTAGCTTTAATATTAAAATACAAAAACATATTTTTTCTTTATATTATGCAAAATTAAGCACATAGTAAAAAATACTTAAATGAGCCAACTAAAATATTTGATTAAATCTCTCCAACCAGGATACTTTCCGCCAAGATGTCTCGAGAGTTTTAAGGACCCTTGAGTAGAAAGGATACAAGAATCCAGTCAAGCACGGAGATTAAGATGTACCTAATAAAAATGTTACTCCTAATTTCAAAAAATAAACTAAGGTAAAATTTATAAGCTATTATTTATAAATATATAACGTGACCCGCTATTACATGACCTCCTAATCCTAACCTTATATACAATTTAATTAGACTATGTTTTATTTAACCCTATTGTGAAGATTATTGTAAAAACTTTATAATCAAACTATAACACTAAATACTTGCTCAAAATATCCAACTATCCTTATATTTTCTATATTGAAATCAAGGGAACAATTATTTGATATCCAACCAATTATTCAAAAGTTAAAACAAAACATAGACCACTGTTAAGTTTCATGTGATACTTGTACTTAATATACAAATCAAAATTTCACAATTTTCAATACATTGATTTAAATTAAAAGTTGATGAATTGGAAATAATGGAACAAGTTTGACAGTTAACTTTGTTTAGTTCCGATTTCCGAACAAAGTTGGAGCTATAATAGAGAGAGCAGGTGTGGAAAAGAGATTGAGGTAAAGATAAATTAAAACCAGCACCGGTCAATGACCTGGACCAAAAGGGTTTATTTTGGTAGAAAATATGCTTAAATTAATAATTTTTAGAATTAAGATGCATTATTTAGGTGTTTTTCTGATAAAACAATATATAATATAACGTTTTCAGATGTAAAACAATTAATTTTCTACATTATCCATTTAAGATAGTAACTTAAAGTTTGTAGCAGTATTACAATGATACTTTGCTTACTACGAATATTTGAAATTGTATCTACTTATTTACATAAATACATACATGGAAATATACAGTAATAATCTTTTAGCAATAAACTTTTTAGTTTTGTTAAATATCCTTTTTTATGTGCATGCTTCGTAGTTTAGATATTATGTTTTAGTTATATAACTGAAAGTAAGATAAGCTTTCACATAATATGGGTCAGTGTTATAATTCGAGTTTTTAAACTCCGAACGTTCAAAAAACTGCCTCTGAACATATTGTTACAACATCAAAGGTGACCTGAATGGTTAACAGCTTACAACAAATTAATCTTTACGAGAGGTATTTTGATTTTTGCTGGTCACAGTGATCATATTATTTTATAATAAGTACATGTTATAATAATAATAACTTACCAAGATAAAAATAATAAAATGCAAATATTGTAAATAATACAATTAAAAAATAGATAATCGGAATGATAATTTTATTAAATGAATCATACCTGAGATACATTTTTATAATTAAGTGATCATAATTACGGTGTATCGGATAAACGTTTAGGTTTTTAAAACAATTATCAATTATATAGTAATATTGGTACTTTACAGTTTTATACAAGATTAATTAACCTGGATCAAATTCAATTGATTTGACTCGCACATTTTCTTCGGTTATGTAATATTATAATGCATAGGTCCAATTTTACCGAAAACACAATTTGTATACTAATCAATTTTTGATATTATAAAAATGAAGACAAAGCGATTTTTTAGTCCTTAAAATACAGATAACTAAAAAGAATAACTGGTTGGTCTACCTTACTTAAAACTGTATTTAAAACATGACTAATGCTAAAAGACAACTTTTACTATAATGTTGTGAGCTGCATGAATGGAATTTAAGCTATCAATATGATTTATTTATTTTTAATTTTATGTTGGTTCGTATAATATACATAAAACTATCTTTAAATTTAAATAAACGACATAATTCACAGATGCAAAGTTTCTTATCCAATTGAATAAAACACATGTAAGAATTTTATACATCGAGCGATACACAAATATGTTTTATGTTGTTTAGTAACTGTAAAAGATATTACGCATAATAAATACTGCAATACATTTTTCAATGGAATAAATACGTCTATTATAGCAGATGTATAATGCGTTTGCTAATAGGCTTTTGCAGCGGCTGGATATTTAGGCCAGTGACAGTTCCATTCCAAATGTATCTGACGAATAATTAACTTGTCTGAAACTACGAGAGATTCTGTCTATTCAGCTAGCAGAGTTATACAGGGTGTTTTTTTAAAAACTTGCATCTTTATTTATGTAAAAACCGCAATAGATAGAAATATGCAGTTTGCGGGAATCATCTATTGACGTAGGGGGACCAATTGTTTTGAATTCAACGTTACATTCACATTCCCCCCCTTTCCCCCCTGCCCCCAACTTAATTTTTTTAAATAGCAAGGTACCCCTTGTGACATATCAAATAAAAGAGCATGAAAAAAGAAAATGTTTGATGAAAAAAAATTGAAAATCGGTTCATAAATTTGTGAGATATTTCCCCCCTCACCCCCCCGGAACTTAATTTTTTTTTAATAGCAAAGTACCCCTTGTGACATATCAAATGAAAGAGCATGAAAAAAGAAAAATTTTGGCGAAATTTATTTTTCATTTGATATGTCACAAGGGCGGGTACCTTGCTATTGAAAAACAAGTTATGGGTAGGGGAAAAGGGGGGTGATTATCTCACAAATTCATGAGCCGATTTTAAATTTTTTTCACCAAGAATTTTCTTTTTTCATGCTCTTTCATTTGATATGTCACAAGGGGTACTTTGCTATTAAAAAAAAATTAAGTTCCGGGGGGGTGAGGGGGGGAATATCTCACAAATTTATGAACCGATTTTCAATTTTTTTTCATCAAACATTTTCTTTTTTTATGCTCTTTTATTTGATATGTCACAAGGGGTACCTTGCTATTTAAAAAAAATAAGTTGGTGGTAGGGGGGGGGAAAGGGGGGGAATGTGAATGTAACGTTGAATTCAAAACAATTGGTCCCCCTACGTCAATAGATGATTCCCGCAAACTGCATATTTCTATCTATTGCGGTTTTTACATAAATAAAGATGCAAGTTTTTAAAAAAACACCCTAGTGATATACAGTATTAACAAAATACAATTTTGGAACGAATAAACAATGTATATATTGTATTGCAATAATTTATTATTTAAATATATATATTAAAAAAAATTTCCTTTGGCTAAACTATTACAAAGTTACAAAGTGGAAGCTGATTTAATCTTTTAAAATCTAAACTACTTTTTTTAGTTAGGGTTCCTGCCAAACGAAATAATATAAAAGGATTCTTGATAAATAATACTTCTTTGCTTTTGCATATATGTCATACGTTTGAGACCATTGGCATAGTTTTGAACCACCAAAAAAATGAAATATTTTAATTGAAAATCCGAATTTACAGTTTTATATAATATTATTACAAAATCTCAAAATCATAATGTTTTAAATGAATGTTATTGCCACATCAACTTGGATAAAAGGGGATAATATTTCTAATCTCAATGGATGGGAAATCGTATAATTTATATCAATAAATCCCGTCACTGTCCACTGAAGAAATCATTATTTATTTACGTGGTTTGGAATTCGCTATAGCGATTAGCATATTATTTACTTATCATGTATTCAAGTTATCTTTGCATGACAACAACGTAATCCTGATATTTTCCCGCCTAAATTGATATCAATAATTTTTATAAATCAACTCGTTTCAAACGCATTATTTTATCTAAGGTTATTTAATAATAATTTATTTTTTATACTAAAATTACAAAATATAAAAAACTTTAAGTTTTACCTTATCTATATAGGCCTATCTATTTGTATTAATAATGAAGATATTATTTAGGTTTAATCCACGTTATTCATTAAAACAAAACCTGTTTTGCGTGATGTATTATATTAATTTCGATTGTGCAAACCTGGTTTTAAGTTCAATTGCATTTCTTATACTGTTTTACACAACCAATTAATCTTAGTCTTTTAATGAAAAACATATTTTTAGACCATTACGATTAAATTTATATATGTAAATTGTTTTTGGACAGTTATGTAGTGTAATGTGAAACATTAATTTAGTGGAACTAAATCTACGAATTAGAGGTTCAGCCAATAGTAGCAGAATCGACAATGAAACGATTTGCAATCGTTAAAGCCAATGTCGTACAATTGTCTAGAACCTCTTTTAAACGTATTAAAAAAAAGATTTAATCACTTTTTCAGAAGATGATTGTTTAATATAATATCTTTGGCTATTGTATGGTACCTCTTTTTCACTAGTAAACGAATTTGTATCTAAAAAATTACAATCGTGCGTACATCTTATCGATAGAATAATGCAGATTGTGTGTGTGTAAGAATAAAATTATAAACGTTGATTTTTATTACAGTAAAGAGTAATTATGTTATTAAACATTTTTAGAATGTTTGCTAGTATTACTGTAATATTTTTAGCAGCTTTATAAAATACACCTATTGTTAATTTACATAAAGTGTATAATTTTCCTAAAATGTATACTGTGCAGAAGATAATAGACCATGGAAAATAATAACTAATTCATTTTCGAGTTTTTACTGTTTATCCTTCAAAAATATTTTCCATAAAGATATTGTAAACAATAAAATGTCTCTTTAGGTACTACCTCCGAACAACAAACTGTACTTTTTACACGCAAACCCATAAAACGAACATAATTTAGTTTCAACAAAAAAAAAACTGACAATTTTATATAAAAAAAAGAGTAGTAATTAAATTATTTAATGAAAGTCTGGTCCAATAAATTCAAAAATGTCAAGGACTCTGTAAAGAGTGACTTGATGAAATATACGGGAACCCCATAAATCCTCTCCTTTCCTAAGGTAAAACCTTACTCTAGAATCTGAGACTAAAATTGATTCATATTATCCAAATGGTAACACTTAAATAAGCGAGTCAAAGTGACAAGACTAAGTAAAGACATTTTAAAAAATTTTGTTGATTAATATGTTGTAGTTTTAGATAAGGGTTTTATTTAGGAACTGTGTCCTAAAAAGACCTTTTGTACAGTATAAAAAATATAAGGTACGACGCACAACACGATTTTCCAAATAAAATGAATTAGAATTTTTTTTTTTATAATGGCATATGTTTTTATTCTAACTGAACCTAGTGCGCAATCTCGTAAAACGGCGTAAAATAAATTTTAGTTATTCCAATATTACCATTAAAAATCATACAGTGCATTTCAACATTGTATTGAATATATCACTCGTCCTTAGAAACTTTAACAATTTCAACAGAAGTATTTGTACCAATTTATTCCCCGTTTGTTAACACTTAAAACTGATATTTGTTCAACGAAAGCATTTCCCTCTCCATCAAGAAACTAATCTTAGAGAAGGAAGGGAGAAAGTGAATGTTCCCAAAGGTAAGATTATTTCAGGCAGTCAAGCCATGTTTTCCTTTACTGATAAATATTTACAGTGTACTCTCTGTATCATCCCACCATTGTATCACTGGAAACATTGTCTTACACATCAGCTGATAATTAGGAATGGAGTGTAATTTAATTAATTAAATACTAGTGGCGTAATAAGTGCTTAACCTTTCAATACCTATGTATTCATTTACACTCAAAGCTTCAGTATCATTCAAAACGCCAATAAAAATATATGATTCCACAAAACAACAAACTATATGCACTTTTAGGCCAATAGTATTACTTTCATCGTCTGGTTAACCATCATAGTACAATAATATTAAGCAACATTTAAAGGTAATTCACAATAAGTATTATGTAAAACCCCCTACCTTAATTGAGTTTCAGGCATTATTTAATATTAACAGCTGTATACATATTTAAATTAATTAAAAAATAAAGTCGAATAAACTGATAGAAAACCTACTTCTTGTGGGAAACGTCTGACAAAAAAAATCCTTTTTTTATGAAAATGTTTTGAACTCCAGCCATCTCAACGTCTCAGCAAATGAGTTATGATCCTTCATCCTCAACATATTTTACCTTCTTCCCAGCATTCCTTTGAATGTTTACAAATTTCCACACAATGAATAATAATGAATATCAACATTTAGTTACAGTTTCATCAATGGCCTCGTTTATGAATAAGCTAAAAAGCTGGACACAAACCAAAACATTAAATTAAACCAAATACATTGGTTAAAATTTCACTTTTTATGATTTGTATCATTAGAAAAAATACTTTAATAAAGTTAAAGTGTGTTTAAATCACAGCATTTACTATAAAGTTTTGACTCAGTATATTTTTATTTGAAACCTAGTATGTTGTACTAACTGTTAACATAGATTGTTTAAAACAAATGCCCAACTAAAACGACAGTGCTTTTATGTATAGATAAACAAAAAAAATTACAATAAATAGTAAGTCATTAAAAGTAATATAAGATTTCAATAGTTGTAGTTTAAATTATTACAATTTAGAATTAAAACACAAATCAATATAAATACCTTTTAACTGAGCGTTAAGAATCCCATACCAGAATCTCACCTGTGAAAACAATTAAAAATTAGTAAAACCAACAATGAAAGAGTATAATACAGCATAATCGCACGTGGTGTACTCAGTACTGATAATTAGCAAAAACATTAGCAATAAGCATTAGTACTAATTATTGACAATGTTCCTAGAAACACGAATATTATGCATTTGCAATAGTATTGGAGTAGTATTTTTCACTATTAGTACCAATGGAGATTTTAATCGGTGCACGCTCAAGTTATGAAAGTTTTAGAAAACGTGCCATAGTAGTTATTAAAAGGTTTTATGAAGATCTTTTCTGGTATTCTACATAATTTTGCACATTTTAATTGATCATATCAACAACAATAAAAGCTAAAATCTTATGGAACAAAACAAAATTAAACTACACGTCTTACAAAACATTTTGATGACTATATGCCTAAATATCTGCCTTTAAGTCCTTATGACATATGCAGCTGTGTACTGTGGCATTTAATATCCTGTAGGTGACCTACACCCAGATAATCTTTCCCTTCCTCTAGGGTTAATTAATCAACAAGCCTAATCAAGATCCTATTCCCTCACACGAATTACAACAGTGTTCTATGTATTGAGAAAATATTTTTTGTTAAGATGTAAACTATTCGTAAAATAAAAACACGTTTAATTTGATTTCTATTAATTATTTATTCAATTTATATAAATAATTATTATTACATGACTTTTATAAATTATAATATCAACGTATCGTGCAATTAATAACTTGATAATAACAAAATACAACTTATTATGCAGCTTTGAGTTGCAATAAGTAAAATAAACACAACATTAAAATATTTATACAAGACTTAAGCAGTTAATTAGATTTAATTTGATCGTGTAACAAACTAGACAACAAGCTGAAACAAAACGCTCAATGGACACAGATTTATACCAGAAATGTATTTCCTCTAACTCCAACGATTTTAAAATACAATTACGATTGTCATATGATTTTCGAAGAGGGTACGCCCTAAGGTAACGATGTAAAATTAGCAACGTTAATTTCCCATTTCCTTATAAACCACTAGTGCTATCAGCCCGATTTTTTTAGGTTTTAATTCATGCTTTTATATAAACTAGTGTCCCTGTTGCTCGAATTCGAGCAAATGCTAAGTATTACAGGCGTTATTTTAAAACGAATAACATTCATAATTTCTGACGACTGTAAAAAAGATTCGACTCAAAGATTTTGGAAATACTCATGATGTAGGTACATATCATATCGATATAATCACAATTTCTTGTAAATATCTTATCATTTTTCAAAAGCTGATCTTGTTTTTTAGTGTTTTCTACAAATAGCCTTACTCATAGCCTCATTAGATTGCCATAATAACGATTATAAATTCTAAAAAGAAATTCAATTTTTTCTCCTTGGTGGTGTTCTATGACTTTCCTATGTTTCCATAGTTTGCAAATCAGCTCTCTCAATGCTTACTAAGAAATGCAGCACAGTGTTAATTCAGTTTTCTTTTGAAGATATCAATTTATCTAGGCTCTCTCGCTTTTTTCTATTGTAATATTTACGCCAACCAAAATTCAAATAGTAAACATTTCATTTCAACCAAATCAGTAAATGTTTGTAGCAAACTGTTAAATTAGCAAACTTATTGACTGTTTACAATTAACATTACGTTCTTCTTCTCACTTTTAATTTCTGACAACAGCACAGCTGGAGGCTCATAACAATTGTTGTTTCCCATGTTAATCTTATGGAGAAATACGAAACTTTAAAGGGCCCTAGGGCCTCACTCTCTAATTATTCCCCTAAAATAGTCTCCTGCACAACTTCACGTTACTCTCTTTCCAATGAGACCAAAAACATGTCAATCGGTTCAGTAGTTTCGGAGGAGTAATTGTCATAAAAATCCTGCTTGCGTATTAAATAAGTATAGATACAAAAATTTATTTACCAAATTTATTTACTTAGGTATTTATTTATTTAGGCATTTACTTAGGTATTTATCTAGGTACCAAATTTATTTACTTTCAATAAAATTTTAATGTCTACATTTTTTTTCAAAGACTTACCTTAAATTTCACTTTTTTGAGTGTATAAATGGCAGTAAAATGTTTCTTAGGTAGAGTATATTAATAAATTTGGTACCACTTCTGTGAAATAGCTTCAAATATATTCTGTAAAGATTTCATGGTTCTATTTATTATAGCTCCTGGGAAAAAATTGACATAGATATTACAAAAAGTCGTTTTCGGGGAAACGGACCTGAAAGTGGAGATAGCTCGATTAATTATTAGTCACATGTAAGGAAAAACTATCGAGTAAGGTTTCATTTAAAAAACTATTTCTAAGGTTAGGAATTTGTTAGAACCATAAATAAGATGTTATTTTGTTCAGGAAGTAACAGGCTTTAATTTGAAGTCAAAAATATAAAAAAATTATAAAAATTATTTTTCTGTGTATGAGACCCCCATGGAATGACATAGAACTACAGAAAAAAAATCGGATTTCACTATTCATTTAGGTTTCGATAGCAAGTAAGACTAATTACTACAAGCAATAAGTATAGCCTACATAAACAAATGTTAATATATGTACACTCCTTAAATGTATGCACTGTGTGTAATATACAAACGTCTACATGCAATTTCGTGTCCTGACTTTGAAAGGTGTAAGTATGATAGTTTCTCAGAAACATTTAAAATCAAAACGAATATTAAATTTTAAATATTTGCTGTGTCATGTTAGCTATATGTAAATAAATGTAAATAAAATTCTTCTTCTACTCTTCTTATAGACGATTACATAACCTAATAATCAAGTCTTATCATAGAAGATGGATCCAGTACTGTACCTCCAAAATACAAGAATTAAAATTTAACTTTCAACGAAAAAGAAACACAAAACTGTTTATTACAGTTAACTATTTTGACCTTCGTTTCTTTTTTCTCTCTTCTCGGAAAGGAATTTCGTTTTGGTTTTCCATTGGGATTTCAAGAATTCCTCTCCCTCTACCACAATACAATAACAGACCTTTCGTTCTGTAATCAACTTTGTTATCAAGTAGCAAAAAAATTCAACAGCTTATATCTTTCGTTCGGTAAAAAACACAAACGAGTTAGGTTTATCGAATAATAAACATTGTTGTATTAAAAGCTCTTAACTCTGGACTTGTGCAAATATAACCCCAATACATGAGTACACAGTTTAAAAATATAATTGGATTATACGAAAATTTAAATTTATTTCGTAAGCATTGTTGAGTTGGTTAATTTAGTTGTGGTTTAGTTGAAAATATTTTTGACTACATGTGTGAATTAAATTTCAACTATGTATATATATAGATTAGTGAACCCCAATCATAGGAATAGGAATGAATAAAAAAGGTCATCTTAAAACTATAAGTCATAACCACAGCTTGGACGTTTAAACGGCTAACATCCTTTGTCAGAAAGAGGTAATTTATTTGTTGTGTAGTTGGCAGTGGTATCATATTTATCGTTCGTAGTTAAAACGTCATTAGAATAAATATGATGTGTTCGTTTTTAGCGTGTTTACGAAGATTACACATATACTATTAGGAATAACCTTACGAATAATTACAATTTGGTTTGAGCTTTATTTTGGTATTTTGTAGGTATATACGACATCTAATTAAAAGCATATCTTATAAAAAAATTTATGTTTGTATAAATAAATTTAAAATTGGTATTGATTGTAGTTACACAAGATATGCAATACATTTATATAGGATTTTAAAGGGAATGCTTTGAGAACCAGCTAAGAATCAATAAAACGTAAAAAGAAAAAAAAATTGCATAGCTTATTAAAAGGGACCATATAATTAAGTAAGTAGGTATGTGAGCTGGGGCGTTATTATTAATGATTTTGTGTTGTTAATTAAAAGGGGTTTTGTACTTCGAGGAAGCCTTTCGTTAATAACTCACTGTTTCCAAATTTGTGAATCATAGCTTAAAATCAGATTCAAACCACCACCCCATAGCATTGTCATAAAGCTAAGGTAAGTTATTAGTAATTGGAACAATGTCATATTAGGCATCATGGGCAGATATTATGGGCACCATGGGCCTAATGGGGCTGGTCCAAAGGTTAGAGCGCGAGACTTCGGTACCTGAGGTCCCGGGTTCAAATCCTGTCAAATCACCAATGGATTTTATGTAAGTGATAATGCCGCAACCCATAGGTCTAGCCTGAAGTAACGTGAAAAACAATCCCAGGCTCGTGCTTAGAATCTTAGGACAAAACAACTGTACCAGTCCACTAAAATGTAGAGTTGTTTTGTGTATTCTCAACATAATTTCAAAAATGTAATAAATTTTGAGTAGTTAATAAGCTATGATCTTTTGGTTATTTTTATATTTGACTATCGGTGGTTAATTTATTCTTTTTGCAGTAATATAATTAAATTATTGCTTGCACATACTTAATATTTAACTAAATACACAATAAATTGACCATCCAGACAAATTTATAACACTTTTTATTATTTTCATATCGTAAAATGAAGTGGATTATGATAACTTCATGTAACACCACACCGAAACATGTTAGCCAGTGGTAATATATCAAAATGAAATGAGACACCGAATAAGCTTGTAGATTATATAAGGATATACAGATAGACATAGTTAACTCTATCGGTGAAACCATTAAATGTGATCCACTATCAGGCACGATATTACTAGGGTTAAAACATACTTCCAAATAAAGTTATTTTGTTTTTCGTTTTATAAAAAGAAAGAGAATCTTGAATGTCAGTTTGAACATAATCAGAACTCCGCAGTCTTTAATATTCATAAGATTTGTTTATTCAGTTCAACTGTGGAAGAGTTCTTTACACTTGTAAAATGTCCATCCAAAAGTAAATGAAAATGTTTTATTGGTTATCCAGACATCTATCTTGATGTTTATAATATAAATGTATCATATATCATATAATTTAATTTATCAATTTATCATATAATATAATTTTTACATATAAGAGTCGAAGTTACAATTTAAGCTAGTTACTGTGTTCAATATACTGTCCCAATATTTATAGTTTTTTAGAATAATGTTACTATAATGCCTATAAAGTCTTAGAAATGGATAAGGTAACCTAAAAAATAAAAAATCTACAAGAAATAAACTTATATTTTAAATTTAATTTAGTGCCATTGAGGAATTTAATACGTTTGCAAATACATTGGATGGACAAGAATTTCCTCAGTAAGAAGATAAAATATTATTGCGTACGCAATTTTATGATATGTGTCTTTATTATCTGTGGTGAAATGAAACATAAAACGGTCTGGTAAACATTGCATTGTAGTTGAACTTGCTATTTATGGAAATATTGCCTTTTAACTCTATTTAACATGGAAATTACAAAAATGATATTCTTCAAGAATGAGAATAAAAGCATATAGAACAAGCTTAAAATATTTTTTCCTACTGTTCTGTTATTGTACTGGTCCAAAAATGAATACATGTCATCCGTCTATGTGTATGTGTTTTATGCATAACTTTAACCTCAATGTAACACATTTTGTTACATACATACATTGTAGTATTAAGTATATTAAAAATGTATATACCAACCTTATAACCTAAGATATTTCATGTACGAATAATTGTGAGTAATTTCTTTTAACATTCATAATAAAATGAAATATTAAACATATACTGTGATCACATGGATGATAATTCTTTGAACACAAGACATCTTGAGATAAAAATTTAATAAAGTATTACAATTAAAAAAAAGAGGTAGTAAAGTTACAAAGTGATATCAACTTAGAGAATTATCTCTTAATAAACTTGTATCCCCATAACTTTTATATATGCATAAATATGTTACAAATGCACGTAAACTTCATATAGAAAACTACCAATATAACCATCACAGTAAAATATTTATTGTTTAGTACTATTTTTGCGAAATTAAAAATAACTATATTCATACTCATTCAAAAAATTATAATCTAATATTGTTACTAGTAGAAGTGGTAAGTCAGTTCATCATTAGCCAAATAATAAAGTGTTTCTGTGATAAAAAATAAATACTTCTGTTTTATAGTAAGGAAGTCTTCACGTCATTAGTAAGGAAAAGGATTGCACTCTGAGGGGAGGGAAGAGAGAGGTACTTATATAAGAACAGATCTGGCTCTCTAGGGTAAACAACTAGATTGGGTTGTACCCTTGGACACGGATTTGTAACTGGGGGAGCGGGCACAGAGAATTACACATCTAAGCATGTATTATTGATTCTGTATCACAAATTTAATAATTATATATAAAACAAGACCTGGCAAATGGATATATTAATTTTGTGATCCTTTCAAAACAACTACAAATAATGTGTTAAATAGATCAAATATTAATAACTATCATATAGTATTATATGCTTGTACCTATAAATTATTGATAGTTTAACTGTATACCATCAAGATGACATTAAAATTCGAAAACCTCAAGTAAAACATTATTAAAAACTTTATTATAAAAGTTTTAATTTGTTCTCATTGTTTGATATAACTCTGTACTTATTTGCATAAATTAAGACTTACAGACAAAAATGAATATGTAGCAAGCTATAAAATAAAAATTATACTTTTCTATTCACGTCCTTGAGAAAGAACGATTTCATTTACAGACATAATTAGAAACTGTCATAAATAGTTGGGTATGTCTAGTATCACTTTAGTGTAAGTCTAAAATTATCCATTGCAAGTAGTTGTGCTCTCAAGTGGTCTAAGAACGTATAATCTTTATCTTTTTATAAAAAGTAAAAGGGTATAGCATTATTCCTTTTGAGCTCTATTAAACTTACAACCTCATTATCACTTATGATGTTTATGATAATAGCGCTGTATCAATATATACTAAATAGAAAATCCAAACAACGCCCGGAAGTATAATATTCGAATACAAAACTCAAGATAAAACTGCTTAAGACCGTACACGTTGATAAATACAACGGTTCTTATTGCTTGACACAAATATTTACAAAGGTTCCCTGAATTCCAGGTTGTCTCTTGGGACATATTTACTGTGTTTATATGTTAGGTTGCATTTGTTGCCTTCCAACAAGGTTATGTTGTTTAAACACTTTGAGAAGTGTATTTTGATTTGTAGCAATAATTTTAGGGAATCAATTAAACATTTATAAAACAATTTAGGATTTTTATTTGTAAAAAAAAAATACTATAGCCTGAAATATGTTTTAAAATATTATTTTTAAAAAGTTTTACAAATTTGGTTGATTTGACATATTAGCTTTTATATTTTTGTGTTGATAGAGGCTAAAATACTTTTAGTGGGAATTGGGGTTTACATTATACATTATTGAGCTTTGCTATTACCGAAGCACCACTCCCATAAAATTATTGAATCAGCGAAATCAATGTTACAGAACTTGTATTGAGATTGATATAAAGAAAGAATATATTGTTGCGAAAATTAAGTCCTGATATGTTTGTGTAGCCTACCTATTAGCGCTCTATATGTGATTTTGTAAAGAAATATTTTAAGTTATTTTTGCTTCAAAATGAAAAATCAATTTATGAAGGGAATATAATTTACTAGTTGTGACATTGAAAGCCCTGAGTAGGCTAACATACTTTTCCAGTTTTATGACACCGGTCTTATTACAGCTGATACATTGTTGTCATAAAGTGACCTTACGACGGGAAATGTTTTCATAAAAACTAAATTATGTACGGAGTTTGGTATAAATATACAGTAACTTGGTATAATAGACCATGATTCAAGTGTAAACAAGAGTTAAAATATAACTAGCTATATTTAAAAACTGGGAACCATCAATGAGATCATAATTTTTTTGCTAATGATACTTCTGTTTAACGCTTTCACCAAATATATATTAAAAACAGTGGTACCATTCACATTTTGAAGAGAAAAGAAAACACAAACATTTCTTTAATTTACTGCATGTTTATAATAATTCTGTAAAATATGTTGCCAAAAGACAATTAAGGATCTTGGGGTGCGCCAAAATAACCTGACGGTTTTTAATACTAAATAACTCAAGAACAAAATACAATTTTACGTATTAAATAATGTTTTATTGTACACACTACTATGCCATTTTCATAAAAAAAAATATCACTTAGGTGATAACCTTCTACTAAACGCACCAGGCTTCCAATTTTTTTATTTGCAGTAATCTTCACCTGAAGAATAGAAGCAATCTCTTCCCGGATACACTGCTTGTGTTCAGGGATGGTTCAAAATTTAGAAACAAACACTTTGCTTTTTCAAGTATCACTTTTTAAGTCAGTCTGGGGATCAAGCTGACCACGGCACATCACCAAACCAAGAGATCACTTTATCGGGAAATAGTTCACGCAAACTGTCATTGAATAATTGGCTGTATGACAAGTAGTGCCGTCCGTCCTGTTGAAACCATTTGTTGGTCATGTCTATCCCTCCTAACATTCACAGTTGTGGAACTAAAACCCCCCTCAGTATTTCCACTTAGCGTACCGAGTTTACAGTGATGGTGTTCCCTATTTCGTCCTCAAAAACATATGGTCCGATGACTCCAAACCGTACCACACCACACTAGACAGTAACATTCTTTCGACGAAGTGATGTTTCGCCAAACATAACCTAAAAATGGCATAACATAAGCAATCGATCACTGTAACAATGGGGTCTCTAGCTTGTATAACAGCTGACTTATTACAAAACAGAAACCGTCAGGTTATTTTGGCACACCCTTTATTTACAGCATTACTCAATACCTATATTTTCTAGCCATTATGTTATGCGAAACATATTGGCCAAACAATGTGAGGCAATAAAACGATGAGTTTATAATCTATTTGAAAATATTACTAATTAAATTGAATACTTTTTGCAAGTAGATTTACTTGTAAATTACTTAACCAAGAACTGCTAGAAAATTCCCTTCATTGAATTCCCCCAGGTGAATTCTAACTTAACCACAATGACAAAGTACCTTGGATAGTCAAACTTGGGAACTGATTGTGAACTTTTCTGGAGCTTAATATCCATATTTGTCTCAGGAGCAAATTATGAGTTATATTATCAAGAGTTCAGTGACTCTTGAATAACTTCAATTCGGAGGTAATAATTTATGGACATTGCTCAAAAAATATTTCTTAGAGGCATATTAGTCATTAACGTAATATCGTCATTGATTTAAATGTATTCTTAGACATTTGTTATTGTATGATTTAAAATATTTACCTTTGGCTTTATATATATTTTAAATAAATACATTTAACTCTGACAAACCAAATCGTAAGAGCAATTTTGGAAAAAATATAAAGGAAAAACAAAAAAAGGTTCAGAATTTTGTAAGTTGTATTCTAATATAATTCTCAAGTAAATGCAGGATTAGTAGGAGACATTGGTCATCAAAGATTGCTCATGAACTTTAATCTGAGAGTAGATAAAATATTAGAAGATACATACTTAAATACTGTATGATAATATATATATATATATATATGTATTTAAAAAACCCTATTCCCCAGATATTTAAATGTTTATAACTGGATAAATATCACTTTTGAATGAGGCATTTAATTTTTATTAAGTTTAGTATTCAATAGGAAACTTTTGTAGATCATTTAACGCGTTTTTTACATGATCAAAGAACCATTTTAGTATTTAATTAACAAAGAAATATTCTTTGCTGATATTTAAAAAGAACAATAGAAAGAAAGATCATCAAAGTACAGTTGAGCCAGGAAAACAAAGCAACTCATTACGCTAGAACTTAAAATGCTTCCTTTGTGCAACAATTAAAACTAACTCTTAAGTATTTCTTTCAACTGCTCTTTCTGCCGTGTCTTATTATTTAAATAATTAATTTTGTTGAGAGAGTTTGAAAACTGTGATGAAATTCTTGAGCCAGTGAGCAATTTATAAACGTTTACAGTTTCATGCTGGTTTTGTAAAACATAATAATAAGAATGGTTAGGTTTTCGTAACACAGCTTTAAGATACAAAAAATCTATATTCCGTTTAAAATTCACACACAAAACACGTTACTGGTTTAGTGAACTGATGAGTAAAAACGTAGCCATACTTAGGTCATAGTTAGGTCATAGCAGTACATTAGGTCATAGTTTGACCTAATAAACTTTTACAAAATCTAATTTCTATGTACATTTTCTTCACAAGTAATAAACATAGTATTGCAACCAAATGAACCCAAAAGCATACAGAATTGCAAAGCTTACAGTATTTGATCATAAAAGCGTGTTGAAATGCATATGTAAAAAATTGTTGAAAAAGCATAACAAATATTTTCATAATTAGAATTTTTATTTCGCAACCTAGAAAGCTAGGCTTGAAAGGTTTTTCACATTACATAGGGTTCCGGAGTTATGTCTTGGTTTTTATTGGTAATCAGCAGGGTTTGAAACCAGGTCTTAAGGGACTGAAGTACTGCGTTACATCTCAAACCCAAATCACCCATGCACCAGCTAACTTCAGTCCCCGAGGTCCAGGGTTCAAATCCTACCAATAAACGATGGAATTGTTCTAAGTGACAATGCCGCCACCCTGTCTGGGTCTAGCCTGAAGTAATGTGAAAAACAATGCCAGGCAAGAACCTAGAGTGGCAAAATTCCTTAATGTTCTACAGTATATTACAGTTGTAATTGAATACTAACCGGCCATTTCAAACTAACTTCTTTCACACATTTGAAATGAGTTAAAATATAAAACTGTCATAGTATGAGAGAATTAATCATTATCACTACCACGACAGTAGAAGTAGTAAGTACCTAGCAAACAGTGAGGAAACGGTAGATTATAGTGGATGAAACACAATCACAACTACTACAGGAGTGTTTGCCAGCGAATGTGATTACAGAAATACGAGCAGTAATATTCTCTTTGTTATTACATTGAATGTTTTACCATAAAGCTCCAACAAAAAAGTATTGTCCTTTTTGTCAGGAGTTTAAAACGGCATATTTTATACTTTTGCTGCGATTAATTCTATCCTATACTCTACAAACTTTTAATTTCGTCCAAGGATTTATTTTCTTTTTTCACTATTGGGTATATGGCTACAATAAATCGATAAAGCCGGGCAAAATTCAGTTTCCACCCTAAAGCCCTTGAATGTGCCCATGTTATCGTCAACACCTTTTTGTAGCCGCAGTTAATAAAAACTGCTGATACAGGTAATTTTTTATTTGAATCTATGTATTTATATAGGTGTATTAAAATATTTGTTCACATTGATTATCGTTGATAATAAATATCTTTAATTTAGCTAAGTATTAATACTATAATTAATACTAAAACATTTCGGGTTATCACAAAAGGGATTTTGTCACGTAACCCCCTAAAGGCGTTCAACCAGCGAGCACAGAATAAAAATAGAGAGGACATCCGTGCGCGGCGGTGAAGCCAAATCTTCCGCGGGTTTGACCGAATCCGGAGTGGGGGGAGCGATGAGTCACCCTAGTACCGAGCGTCTTGAGCGCTGTCACGAGGCTCCGCTAGACAACATTTAGTCGGTTGTTGACATTGCACTTAGCAGAGCTGTAGTGTTTAATCAGTTGAAAATGGTAAATATCACTGAAGTAATCATTTCAAAGGTTTTAAGCCGTTGCATCGGCCTACCCATATTCATATCAGATCATTACAACGATCAAGAATTTGAACAAAACCATCTGATCTTACTGCTGAAATCAATTTGCAGGAAGTATGTGAACATCAGACTTCATCATTACAGTAAAATATTCAATGATAAAGTTCATTCCTCCCGAGTCAGGCACCACCTAACCAAAGTTGTGACATTTCTAGGCCAATAAGGGTAGAATTGTAAAACCACCGACACTCAATATATGAACTTATAATATTGAACTATATTTACTTGTGAAATACAAGCTTAGAACTAAAGCCTGTTTATTTCTCCACACAATAAATCATCTACAATCATTACCTGAAGAGAAAAAGTGCCAGTAAGTACAAAAATATTTATGTAGGTTAATTAGATAAGTGGTTCATTACTCGATTCTTAGGGCAGCAGTGAGTGACGAGACACGGTCGCAGTGACAGCGTGCAGTGCCCGAGTCGCGCCGCCGCGCGCCGTAGGACGGATTTTACTGCCTCTTCAACCTAATTTATTTCCTTTACCAGCCATCACAGAATTCTCAGAAAAATATATGTTAAGGTTCAACTAATGCTCTCAAACTTTGCCGCAGACGAAACTTTCCTGACCAAAAAATAAAAAACTTCCTCGATTACTAATAATTTCATGTTTTCACAAAAGAATTAATAATTTCTTTCAGTTTTATCAATTAATAAAAACAAAATAGGATATATATAATATTTTAAAGCTTACTATCATTGAGCAGTACTAATAAATTTTCCCTGTTCCAAGTTTGGTAATTTTAGGACTACTGTAAGTGCGTCTAATCATCGAGTATCATAAAAAGGGTTTTTGACGCTGTTTTACTCGGTCACGGCGAGTTGACCGAATCCGGAGCGGGGGAACTTGGCGTCACTGCCTATAATGTTATTTAAATACGCATGGCCCCTCTATTTTTATTCTGTGCTCGCTGCGTTCAACAGTACTTACCTGGTATTTTACATCTTACACATTAGTTTAACCTTGAATATTATTAACTTTATCATTTGTAATATCAACTGCGATTTTTATGTGTACCTTTTCTGGTTATAACTGCACTCGTGTCATCTGGGTACCTACCTAGACCAACTATACATAGGTTTAAGTACTATTTCGTCAATGTATAAATAATATTCAGTTCTCTTAATATTTAGTTATTTTCGAAATTTTCTCATTATATATGTCATGTTTTGGGTAAGTTTTGTTAATTATTTCACATGGTACATATTTTTAGCGAATTTCCCTATAGGGAAGTAGCTATTACCGTAGGTCTCATGGTAAGACTTAGGCCCGGGACCGGTTTACTTTTTCATTTTGATGTCCCCAGAGGCCAAAAACTCCATTCGTTCAAATTTTTATATATGTGTATATATATATATATATATATATATATATATATATATATATATATGTGTGTGTGTGTCCGTGAACACGATAACTTGAGTAATTTTTATCCGATTTTGATGAAATTTGGTTTGAAGGTGTAAGGCGGGATAAACTTGAATGAGTTCGCGATCCAGCATGATCGGACCATGGGAACAGGGTTTTATGGGGGGTTTTATAGGGTAAAAATTGGTTTTTCTCACTTTTGACCCTCAAAACACAAAATTTCCCAATTTTTCTCTAAACCTTCTTAAAGAGCTTAAAAAAAACAAACAATTCAGTATATCAAAGTGTTTTTGTACGGTTATTGGTTACGGAGAAAACTAAAAAAATGGTAAATTTAAAATTCCCATGTTATTCTTATGGAGAATATTGCCAAATGTTGTAGTTTGCTTGTTTATGGATATATTTTAATCAAACTTGGCAAATTTATTTATTTTATAGTAAGCTATCAATATTTTACTAAAAACACACTTTATTAGTTTCCTTTGTAGCAGCATACCTAGGTACTCGTTAAACCTAATGTTATTTAAATAGATCAATTGAAAATCAATTCAGCCAAATGGAAATTCGCTTAGACGGCAGGTTTGCTGCGGCGGGGGTATTTATGTCTACCATTGGGTCTAAGTCGTTTAAAATTATATATTCATCACTAACCAGGGTAAAAACATTTTTTGAGATAAATTCACTCTCGTATACAGTACCATCGTAACAAAACAAATAGTTGTTTATTTATAAAACAAAGGTTGTTAGTGCCAGTAGCACAAGACGGCTGCTGTAGCTGCAAGTTGTTGCTTGTTATTGTTCATCCCTTGAATAATTCAATCAGCTGTCCCTGACCCGAGTTGTCGTCTACAGAAAACAGAAATATAAGTCAGAAAACAGCTGTTATCTGAATTGTCGATTAACAATAAGGAATATAGTTAAACTTTTTTTCAAACAAATCAAAATAAATTTGGTTACTATTACAAAATTAAATTAAAGACTAGTGGCTTGTAGGGACATAAGTCCCTAAAAAGCTCAATAATATAAAACAAATTATTCTAATATTTAAACAAACTAAGAACTTTATTATCCTATGCGTCAGAATAGATATCCCTGTACGTCATATCTTTTGTGTAAAAACAGTTTGCTTTTTGTCTTTGTTTGCCTTTGTTGATGTTATTTTCAATAAATCATTCGAATCACAACATGGGTTTAACTCTGCTCAAGGCAGCAAACATTTAATTGTTTGTGAATAAATGATGGTTTACTAAAGTCGCTTTGGTCTTATGGTTTATGGTGATGACAAAAGGTTCCCCTGATTGCAATTTTGGAAATTGTCTTCTTCAAATATAAAAAATGCAAATAAAGGTGTGTTGAGGTAAGCTTAGTTCTTGGCCAAACCCGCTAAATTTGCACCCCTACCCAGTTAATATTTCTAAGTTTATACTCCTTTTGTTAAGGTTTAACTACATTAGTGTAAAGTAAAGGCATCCCATTGACCAAACTTAACCCTAGATTTTTTCTGATCAACATAAAAAAACTACAATTAGTAGTTGGTTTATGTGGTGGTATTCCTCAGGTGCGATTGACGTTACGATTCTATCAAATTAGGCCTAATCATCGGCTGATTCTTAACTCTTTTGCGAGCAACAGACGGTACCTGTTTAAAATCTCCAAACGATATTATTTTTCCTCCCATTGGAACTTGTCATCGTACTTACTTAATTAACAAATATATATTTCTTGTACGAACCTATTCCATCTTTATTCCCAGGTTATTTTCTAAGAGTAGCCGTTGGAGGTTATTCCACTTCATACAAAATATTGATTAAACTCTACAAAACATATGTTTTTAAATAGAAACAAAGCAGAAGTTGTACTAATCTTGGATCGTTAACTATTTAGTCAATGTGGCTATTTCATGTTAAATGTTAATAATACACTAATTTGAAATGTTTCTCAGTAAAATAATTTATTTCCACATTCTATAACGTACCTAACTAAAAAGTCTTAATTATTATAGGTAACGTTATCCTTGGTTTTATATAGTACATTGCAGAATTGGCTGGCAAATAAGTAATCCAAATGTCAACATGGCGTACTGGCTTGATGATAAATCACGATCAGCTGTATTGAAGTAAACAAAATCAGCAGTAAATGGTTTCTAATGCTATTCTTATGGAGAGCATTTTACGTTATATATCGATTTCTGGTAACTTTATGGGAATTCTGCTATTTTTCCCGAGTCCCTGGGGTCAAGACCTTTAATTTAAGACCCCTCCCACTTTTCTGCGACCTACCAGACGTCCACAATTTTCTGGTAAAAAAATTGTCTTACAGAATTATATATAAGGATAACTAGAGGAAAATTATAAAAACTGTTTTTCTTGACTTGGTTAAAAAATTCAAAACCTAAGTAAGCTTAAAATAAATTGACAATTTATGGTAAAAAAATATTTCTAAAGTAATAGCTTTGGATCTTTGAAAGTAAATGAATCGAGTTCCGGGGATTTTTTTGTTACACGATAGAAAATGACTAACCAATTTAACAGAATTTAAAAGTTTACATCTATTTTTGATTGAAAATGTATTCATATTGAGGGATAAAAGACTACTAAAACACAACAGGAGAAAACTTACATATCCCGACAAAGAAAAATTACGTTCTGAACAACTTAAAGTATGGTTGAAAATGTAACTTAGTCAAAACTTAAAAATTATAATCACTGGTGTTGGTTGTATCATCGATATATATATAACATACATCGATGGGTTGTATAATATTTAAATTTAAAATATAAAGTTATAACTGGTTGGTAAATCAAGAAGAGAATATTTTTTGTACGACAAAAGTAAACGGTATCTCCTAAATAGGGTATACAAGCTACGATAACAATACAATGATATAACAAAAATGTTCCAATAATGTAGTATTGGACTAACCCACATATATAAATCTATAGAACTATTTTAGCCTAAGTCAAACATTCTGTTTTAATTGAGTACCCGGAAGTTAAATAGTTATAGTTTTAAAATATTTTTTTTTTTTTATTTCTGAGATCAAAATTGGATGTGTCGTAGGAGTAAGGTGACAGTGAATACAAACCTCTTTCATAAAAATCATCAGGAAATTTATCCCTGTTTAAATCAAGGTTCTTCCAATGAAATGATTCAATAATCTCCATCTCGTTTGAAATTTCTAACATAAAAATAATTAACACATTTAAAGTAATACTATTGTAAATTCTGTGAGGAAGTTTCCTCCAGAGCACTAGGCCTTATCAAGGGTGGTAAGGGTCGATAAGTGAAAGACTCTGGGTATCTCAAACTTCCATTTTATTCCCTGATATCCTTATCCTAACACATATGTTTATATATACAATATTATATACAGTCTTGATCCTGGGTCCGTAGTCCTCCTACCAGGCAGTGTCTCCGGGCTCGTATTCAGGGGTTGGGCAGAGGTTGGATCAAGTCTTGCTTGCGCCCTTACTGGCCCGAAGGTCTACGACACTCCTAAAAGATATCCGTGTGGGTCCGCGGTCTAGATCCTTGGCACCTTCTCCCCGGAATCCTCGGTCCCCTAGCTGCTGCTCTCCACTGGAGACGGTTCTGGCTTTCCAAGCACAGAAGTCAAGCTGGGCCGGTTTAATGTGCTACTGCTCTCCACTGGAGACGGTTCTGGCGTCACTTGCTCAGAAGTTAGCACTCTCTAGGCAGTCTACTCGGTCTGCAGTCCGACGTAAACTCCTTCAACACTTAGCGTATACCTAAGTATATGCTTTAAAGGTGGTGGGGGACTCCAAAGTCCTCCCCTCCACCTACTACTACGGACCCGCGGGCTCAACACGCCCATGCGAGGGTGTCGGTGGCTCAACACGCCCGTCCGACAGTGCTGGTGGCTCAACAGGCCCGTCCAGTGGTACCCGTGGCTCAACACGCCCATCAGGTGTCCCGCGGGCTCAACACGCCCATGCGGGGTGTCGGGGGCTCAACACGCCCATCCGACGGTGCTGGTGGCTCAACACGCCCATCCAGCGGTACCCGTGGCTCAACACGCCCATCAGGTAACTCGCGGGCTCAACACGCCCATGCGAGGGTGCCGGGGGCTCAACACGCCCGTCCGACTGTGCCAGGGGCTCAACACGCCCGTCCAGCGTACCCGTGGCTCAACACGCCCATCAGGTGTCTCGCGGGCTCAACACGCCCATGCGAGGATGTCGGGGGCTCACCACGCCCGTCCGACGGTGCCGGGGGCTCAACACGCCCGTCCAGCGTACCCGTGGCTCAACACGCCCATCAGGTAACTCGCGGGCTCAACACGCCCATGCGAGGGTGCCGGGGGCTCAACACGCCCGTCCGACGGTGCCGGGGGCTCAACACGCCCGTCCAGCGTACCTGTGGCTCAACACGCCCATCAGGTAACTCGCGGGCTCAACACGCCCATGCGAGGGTGCCGGGGGCTCAACACGCCCGTCCGACGGTGCCGGGGGCTCAACACGCCCGTCCAGCGTACCTGTGGCTCAGCACGCCCATCAGGTGTCTCGCGGGCTCAACACGCCCATGCGAGGGTGCCGGGGGCTCAACACGCCCGTCCGACGGTGCCGGGGGCTCAACACGCCCGTCCAGCGTACCTGTGGCTCAACACGCCCATCAGGTAACTCGCGGGCTCAGCACGCCCATGCGAGGGTGCCGGGGGCTCAACACGCCCGTCCGACGGTGCCGGGGGCTCAACACGCCCGTCCAGCGTACCTGTGGCTCAGCACGCCCATCAGGTGTCTCGCGGGCTCAACACGCCCATGCGAGGGTGCCGGGGGCTCAACACGCCCGTCCGACGGTGCCGGGGGCTCAACACGCCCGTCCAGCGTACCTGTGGCTCAACACGCCCATCAGGTAACTCGCGGGCTCAGCACGCCCATGCGAGGGTGCCGGGGGCTCAACACGCCCGTCCGACGGTGCCGGGGGCTCAACACGCCCGTCCAGCGTACCTGTGGCTCAGCACGCCCATCAGGTGTCTCGCGGGCTCAACACGCCCATGCGAGGGTGCCGGGGGCTCAACACGCCCGTCCGACGGTGCCGGGGGCTCAACACGCCCATCCAGCGTACCCGTGGCTCAGCACGCCCATCAGGTGTCTCGCGGGCTCAACACGCCCATGCGAGGGTGTCGGGGGCTCAACACGCCCGTCCGATGGTGCCGGGGGCTCAACACGCCCGTCCAGCGTACCTGTGGCTCAGCACGCCCATCAGGTGTCTCGCGGGCTCAACACGCCCATGCGAGGGTGCCGGGGGCTCAACACGCCCGTCCGACGGTGCCGGGGGCTCAACACGCCCGTCCAGCGTACCCGGGGCTCAGCACGCCCATCAGGTAACTCGCGGGCTCAACACGCCCATGCGAGGGTGCCGGGGGCTCAACACGCCCGTCCGACGGTGCCGGGGGCTCAACACGCCCGTCCAGCGTACCTGTGGCTCAGCACGCCCATCAGGTGTCTCGCGGGCTCAACACGCCCATGCGAGGGTGTCGGGGGCTCAACACGCCCGTCCGACGGTGCCCGGGGCTCAACACGCCCATCAGGCCCCACACCGGTGGCTCAGCACGCCCATCCGGCGGGGTCGGGCCCGAAGGCCCAACTGACTTCTCGGTGCCAAACACCCTGGTTAAGTACCCGCCGAATGGTACCCAAGAGGTGGGGGTGAGTACCTTACCACCTCCATCGGAGCATCTCTCCCCTCCTTTGGAGTCATTTTGATGTCTCCGAGTACCTTTGTATCTTAAACCTAAAAATTCTCTTGGGAGTCAAAAACACTTCTTTACACTCTCCCTTTTCTTCCCAACGAGGAAAAAAATTCTATAATTCCTTTTTACAACACACCATCTTAATGAAAACTTGATTTTTTTAAAGGGGGAAAAAAATTCTCTTAGTCATTAGCCAGTTTTTAAAAGTGACCACAAAAATAAAACTAACACTGAAGTAACTGACTCTTGAAACGAAATGAAGATTCTTCTAACAAAACTTAAAACTGTCCCATAGTTTTTATATACAGATGAAATACAAATAAAATATCCTTCTTCGTGACTGGTCTCTCATATGACCTATTGTCGAGAACTGGGTGGCCCTTGTCTCTCTGGATCTCTTCTGTAGTTTATTCCTTTAGAACAGCTACAGTTCCCTGATCTACCCTCGGTTCCACAAAACCTACACGAGGACGGTTTCTTAGGGAGATGACAATCCCTGAATAAGTGACCTGGCTTATCGCAATTATAGCACCTAAGCCTTGAATCTCGTTGTCCATAGCCATGGCGGTTGTCTCTGTGCCCATAACTTTGAGGACGGTACCCGTCACCCTGATTTTGAGGTCGACTGCTCGTGGGCCATGGTAGTTTGTCTCTTCTCTTATATGCTATGTCCGGATACATGGATTGTGCAGCGTTCATGGGAGGGCGAAAATTATTGGCTGATTGTTTGATGGACTCGTACTCCTTTGCAGCTGTCATTAGTTCCTCCATAGTTTTTATGTCCCATCCGAGACCATATAGCTTATACTCTGGAAGCATATTTTCATAAATTTGGTTAAATTGTTGCTCAGGAGAATATTTTCCATGTCGCCGCATCAGGGTCTGAACACTGATTGCGTAGTCATCAAACAGTTCGTTTTGACCTTGAGTACGTGCTCTGATTTCGGAGTCCAGCTTTTCCCTGTAACGCTGGGGCAGAAATTGATTTTCTAGATGGACGAGAAATTCACCCCAAGTGTTCCAATACGTCTTGTAGTTCCGGTACCAGAGAAGCACCTTTCCTTTGAGCAACTCTGGGAGAGCAGGTAATAATTGGTCTTCATCAATATTGTAGGCTTCCCTCATTTCGTTAACTCGTTCCAAAAAGAGAACTACATCCTTATCCCCATCGAAGAAAAGGTTCCACTTTCGGACTGTATTGCATACATTAATATTTTCTAAATATTTGTGACTCACTATTTTGGAATCTTCTTTGGTTGGTGATTTCATTTCTGTAGTCTCTCTAGACGATCCTGGTGGTGGGGTAGCTAACGCAGGTCTGTATTCTCCTCTGATAAAACTGCTAAACATACGACGATCAGCTCTCACTGTTCCTGAAGACTGAAGCCCAAATTTTCTTAACTCCTCGACTAATTCTGCCTTCTTGAGAGTATATATCCAACCTGTCCTCGGGTTCCTCTTTTCTTCCTCGACTATACTTCCGTTGTCCGATTCACTGTCAGACGGCATTTTTTTCTATTCTTCAATAACGTAGTACTATTTACAATATTTACAGATTCCGGGTCTTCTTTACCCTTTTCAAAAAAAATCCACTAAAGTCTTCACTTTAGTCCCTGTTCGGGCGCCAAAATCTTGTGAGGAAGTTTCCTCCAGAGCACTAGGCCTTATCAAGGGTGGTAAGGGTCGATAAGTGAAAGACTCTGGGTATCTCAAACTTCCATTTTATTCCCTGATATCCTTATCCTAACACATATGTTTATATATACAATATTATATACAGTCTTGATCCTGGGTCCGTAGTCCTCCTACCAGGCAGTGTCTCCGGGCTCGTATTCAGGGGTTGGGCAGAGGTTGGATCAAGTCTTGCTTGCGCCCTTACTGGCCCGGTGGTCTACGACACTCCTAAAAGATATCCGTGTGGGTCCGCGGTCTAGATCCTTGGCACCTTCACCCCGGAATCCTCGGTCCCCTAGCTGCTGCTCTCCACTGGAGACGGTTCTGGCGTCACTTGCTCAGAAGTTAGCACTCTCTAGGCAGTCTACTCGGTCTGCAGTCCGACGTAAACTCCTTCAACACTTAGCGTATACCTAAGTATATGCTTTAAAGGTGGTGGGGGACTCCAAAGTCCTCCCCTCCACCTACGACTACGGACCCGCGGGCTCAACACGCCCATGCGAGGGTGTCGGTGGCTCAACACGCCCGTCCGACAGTGCTGGTGGCTCAACACGCCCGTCCAGTGGTACCCGTGGCTCAACACGCCCATCAGGTGTCCCGCGGGCTCAACACGCCCATGCGGGGTGTCGGGGGCTCAACACGCCCATCCGACGGTGCTGGTGGCTCAACACGCCCATCCAGCGGTACCCGTGGCTCAACACGCCCATCAGGTAACTCGCGGGCTCAACACGCCCATGCGAGGGTGCCGGGGGCTCAACACGCCCGTCCGACTGTGCCAGGGGCTCAACACGCCCGTCCAGCGTACCCGTGGCTCAACACGCCCATCAGGTGTCTCGCGGGCTCAACACGCCCATGCGAGGATGTCGGGGGCTCACCACGCCCGTCCGACGGTGCCGGGGGCTCAACACGCCCGTCCAGCGTACCCGTGGCTCAACACGCCCATCAGGTAACTCGCGGGCTCAACACGCCCATGCGAGGGTGCCGGGGGCTCAACACGCCCATGCGAGGGTGCCGGGGGCTCAACACGCCCGTCCGACGGTGCCGGGGGCTCAACACGCCCGTCCAGCGTACCTGTGGCTCAGCACGCCCATCAGGTGTCTCGCGGGCTCAACACGCCCATGCGAGGGTGCCGGGGGCTCAACACGCCCGTCCGACGGTGCCGGGGGCTCAACACGCCCGTCCAGCGTACCTGTGGCTCAACACGCCCATCAGGTAACTCGCGGGCTCAGCACGCCCATGCGAGGGTGCCGGGGGCTCAACACGCCCGTCCGACGGTGCCGGGGGCTCAACACGCCCGTCCAGCGTACCTGTGGCTCAGCACGCCCATCAGGTGTCTCGCGGGCTCAACACGCCCATGCGAGGGTGCCGGGGGCTCAACACGCCCGTCCGACGGTGCCGGGGGCTCAACACGCCCGTCCAGCGTACCCGTGGCTCAGCACGCCCATCAGGTGTCTCGCGGGCTCAACACGCCCATGCGAGGGTGTCAGGGGCTCAACACGCCCGTCCGATGGTGCCGGGGGCTCAACACGCCCGTCCAGCGTACCTGTGGCTCAGCACGCCCATCAGGTGTCTCGCGGGCTCAACACGCCCATGCGAGGGTGCCGGGGGCTCAACACGCCCGTCCGACGGTGCCGGGGGCTCAACACGCCCGTCCAGCGTACCCGGGGCTCAGCACGCCCATCAGGTAACTCGCGGGCTCAACACGCCCATGCGAGGGTGCCGGGGGCTCAACACGCCCGTCCGACGGTGCCGGGGGCTCAACACGCCCGTCCAGCGTACCTGTGGCTCAGCACGCCCATCAGGTGTCTCGCGGGCTCAACACGCCCATGCGAGGGTGTCGGGGGCTCAACACGCCCGTCCGACGGTGCCCGGGGCTCAACACGCCCATCAGGCCCCACACCGGTGGCTCAGCACGCCCATCCGGCGGGGTCGGGCCCGAAGGCCCAACTGACTTCTCGGTGCCAAACACCCTGGTTAAGTACCCGCCGAATGGTACCCAAGAGGTGGGGGTGAGTACCTTACCACCTCCATCGGAGCATCTCTCCCCTCCTTTGGAGTCATTTTGATGTCTCCGAGTACCTTTGTATCTTAAACCTAAAAATTCTCTTGGGAGTCAAAAACACTTCTTTACAATTCAACAAAATAGAGTATCGTTGGGAACATTCAATCGCTATATTAATGGTAGAAAATTAAACTTATTAAAAAAAAAACTATACATTATTCCAACCACAAAAGTGCTAAGCTACGAAAATCATTTATAAGTATAATAATCTTCCACCGTTAGAAGATTAACCCATCTTTTCCCTGGTCTCTAACAAGGAAAAAGCCACATTTTTAAGAAATTAAATCTTGGTCGGTGACATCACAATCTTTTGATCAATAAGTCATTAGAGCTTAATAACACACCTCTGTCTCATTTAATAATTTAAATTTACTGGAAAACCTATATAAAGATAAAAGCACTCTCCAATCGCAAGTAATAAACTATAAACTATTGAAACAAGGTAGTTAAAGTACGTGTGTATATAAAATATGTAACGTTTTGAAGAGATTATTGCCAACCAAATGGAAGAAAATTACTTTTTGTAAAAAAATGTACTTTTCGCAATATCACGTAACCCCACACGTAACACCTACAATCTGTGTTCAACGATTTTGTAGTTATTCCAATAGTAAATATGCAATTTTTCTTATGGTCAATTTAATTTACCATTAGCATTTTCATAATGAAAAAGCAGGTTGGAAAATGTTTTAAACAAAGAAATGAGAAAAATGTAAGTAAACACCAAGTGAAACCATGAGAAACAAAAAGAGAGCTATAGATCTTACAAAATTCATGTCTACCTCTTTAGTACATTTCATAGTGTAAAAGTAATTCTAACTGCCAACCTATTAAAATATTCTAACAACATTTTGTAATGGATTTTTTACATGCCATTGATCCTTACTGATTAGAGTTATAAATCTACATTGGTTGGAAGACCATCAAAATGAGGTGGGCTCCGAACAAAATGGTCATGCTATTATAGCATAGCGGAAATTTCATTGGTGTTTGGCAGGAGATGAACCCGAGCCACCAAGGCACAAGCTCCGTTCTTTAACAACTTACAAGTTGCCCCCATATGAAACAATGGACACGTACATTTTTTTACTAATTTGTAAAATACTTTTCTATAGTTTGTTTATTCTATATTTTATGTGCTGCCACTTGAATTACGTTTGCGCAGAATTAGTGGTTGCTGTTTTTAATTCAACTGTGTAATCGATGGTTGAAAAGCACAAAAACACCTTTAGTTACCAAGTTTGAATGATGTTTTTGAGCCCCTTAACATAAATACCATAAAGCCCATATAATTGATAACATTGTGATTTAATTTTGAATCATCAAAGAGCTTACAAACCTTTACCAGGTGGTAATATCAACTAATCGAATTACAAAAAGGGCCTTAATCTCTTATGCACTATTTTGTTTTATTCGATAGGGATTTTGCCATGTAAATATAATTTTTGTAAAGTTTATTTTTTTTTATTAAGTAGAAGTGAAACTTTACCATACATATTTTTAACTGTTTTAAATCCAACGAAACTGTTGCCTCCAATCAATTATAAAGTAGAATACGTACCAAAATAGAACATGTTTGTTTATATTATGATGCTGTCAACTGTTACAAACATGGAGTAATCATCTGTCAAGAATAGTTTACGTGTTTAACTAGAATTTCAGAATGTATGTCATGTGTGAAAGTTTTATAACACAAAAAATATTAGGTTTTCATCTGCTAAAATTAAGCAGTTAATTCCTGTTCTTTTGAATTATTTAGAACTAGAGGTCTATGCCGTGCATATATTCTACAATACACTGTAATAACAGCTGTCCTCTTGTAGAACCTGTTTTTCAATTTTATTTTGTTAACTGCTAGAAATGTGCAGTAATACCACCTCTTTTTGTTTCAAAGTTATTTTAAATTCTATAACATAGTTCTATGGCATAGTAGGTATAACATTTATGTGAATTTCAACGTAGAGCTGCTTAAAGATACAAATAATTAATTATATTACGCTTGATGTATGGTATGAACTAATATTAAATTTATATATTTATTAATTAATAAGATCAGGTATTTGATTTATGTAGTAGTGTAATTATATTTAATGATGTGTTAGACAATAGTCTGTCCTCAGGAGATTTCCTGATATATATTACCAAAAAGTGATCGTATTTAATTAATGTAAATAGAATAATTAATTTATTTTATTTTAGTGTATGCAGAGAAGTAATTAATGTAATTGGAATTACAAGTAAACTATTGATTATGCCAGATTATTAGCAATGGACTGAGAGTATAGTTAATTGAACTAAGATTTAAATATTCCAATCACAAAACATATTTTGTAAAATACCGTGAAAAAACTATAATTATTTTTCTTTTTCCAACGTTTACTGCATTTGTTCAATAGTAATCAATGGTCTATTTAGTAGATTCTCATCTTGGTAAGAAATATTAGAACAGAAAGATTATATTGTACTTGGTAGACAAAATAATAATTTAGAAGGGATAGAAATGCAAGTTTCCTACATTTATGGTAGGTCCTAGAATTCTATGTAAGAACAGTTTCGTTTATTGTAAAAAATTAAAAAGTGAACAGTTGAAAAAATTTTAGCTTTATTTACCTGGTAAGAAATGTAATCGGTAACTTGTTTAGAAAACTGGGAATGAAATTATTAAACTGTAAAAGAGAGAATATACATTTAAGATTTGCTAACGTCAATTCACTATACGAACACACAAAGTCAAGGAGAAACAACAAACGTCAAAACATCAATTATGAAAACATCTTAACGGCTTTCTCGAGCTACTGCCTGAATCATTTAGTCTACTGAGATACCTTCCAGCAATCTGATTCCTTGTACAACTACCGAGATGTATTATACATTTATTTATACAAGAACGCAGTTTTATTTATTATGATTTAAATAGTACACTACTTAAACTTTTATTTTATTTAGGTTTTTCAAATGTACATATTTGTATTGTTACGTGAATTTACAGTTCTATTAAACCGAAAAATTCACATGCAACTACCTACATAATTATTCTTGTATATATTCATGTTGAAGTTTAATGCTGACTCTAAAAGTCAATTAATTTAAAGTTTTCAGGATATTAAGTAAACAAATATTATCTGTGATAAGAGTATTGGGATTAATAAAGTCGGGAGGGATGATAGTTCAAAACAAATACATTTATATTGTAATTAAAATCAAACATTTCATTCACTTTATCGTTGACAAACATATTGGTCCAGAGTAATTAAGGACTCAGTGATAAACTGTTTACAAAATACAGTATCATATTCGTCACGATAAAATTTAAGTGCTTCCTTCCTAAATGTGACATGTATATAGTTTTTATGGATAAGTATTTATTAAAAGAAAAAATATTTAAGGAATTTGAAGTAATTCACATACTTCTTTATGAATACATTGGAAAATCTGTTCAATGAATGACTGAATACCAGAATTCAATTATTGTAAACACTTATAAAGTTTTTAACATGTAAAATACATTTTAACGATTGTTTTCAGTCTTATTTAACACATTTGTATTTTACCATTAGCACATCCAATGTAGGCCATTGTTAATTAAGGCTGGGCTTGTGGATCAGTTTAATAACTTTCCCACCCCTCCTGCTAGATTGTTCTAGAGATTAGTTTTGGAAATCATGTTTGGTCGTCCAACACTAGGTATAAAGAGAGGTAGGTTCACTAGGTATACAATTAATATTGTAGAATAATTAAAAAATAGTTTAATTCCTTCAGCTTTTCCTGATATATACCTGGTTCTTGGTAAATGAAAGTAATATTGTTGCTGCAATTTTACTGCCATACAAAATGTCATTCAAATTAAATTTAAATATCAACAGAGTAAAAATAAACACACTGTTGACTTCAATGAAAAACATTATTAACCAAAATCAGCTGATTTATAATAATATACAAGTCTCCATTAAGATGCGGTATGTTACGGACGATTAACTCAAAACGAACAAAAGACACCATTATAACTGTAATTCTAATAAGATTTTTGAAATCGATAATAACTATTTAAGTTTAAGACCCCCCAATTTATGAGGAAAATCGGCATATCGCTGCCATTAATATTTTCAATGCTAATTATGTTGTGTCAAGTCAAATAAAAAGCTTAGAATGGTTATGAATAGGATTTTAAACGACCAGTTTTATTAGCTAACTTCTATATGAGTACAAAAATTTATAAAAAATATAGGTTTACCTCTCAAATATAGCTTGGCATTCCAGAAAACGATAAATTTGTCTCACCTGAAAACGAAAAAGGTGTTTATAATAGATGATATTTATAATGTAGTACACATTTATTACATTCAATTTATATGTTTTACATCTAGACTATTATTAAATGCAAACCCGAATAGAAAACAGCGTTTAGCAGTGAAACTATATGTTAAAAGTGTTTGCAGAGAACTACAAAAAAAATCATAGTGCATTTATTTTCGTTAACACATAATGTGATGTCATTAAACTTATAAAAATCACAATATTTTCATGCATGGATGTTTTGTGGTTGAACATACTCACAGGTAACTGTGTAGTCGAACCAGATAATCTGTTCACGATACAATTGACTGTCAAACCTAATTAGGTAATTAAAACCGCATATTTATTTCATAATCTGTCAAAAAGCTGATTTATTTTTTATAAATGGGGTTTAAATTATAATGAAGGCTGCTACCATGTCTAAATGGTCGTTGTGTTACTAAGGGATGGATTTATTTAATTTTAAATGTAGAGTAGCTTCCGAAATGGGCAATTAACTGTGTATTTCAGTAAAACTAGAATAATATTTGTCTAGAAAAAAACAGATTGTACTACGGATCATTTAGTTGTTTTCTTTATTTGGTTGCATTTGTTTTACTGGCTAAGCGTAAAATGAAGAATTAGCATTTTATTTTGTACTATAGGGGTAATTTAACCTATATGTAAACTTAAATGGCACTTTATAAATTCATGGTTAGTGATGGTTGAAATAATGCTTAATTAATAAAATAAAATGTTTTTCAGTTTTTGCCTGATAATACGAATAAAATGTAATTTAGGTTCGTAAAGGTGTACTATTAGGACCTTTTCCGTAAATTCAATACCACTAGATTTTAGAGCAATATATTATTTATTATTATTGTAGAAGTGGTAATTAATTAATCTTTGGTTAAGTTATGTTAGGTTAGTATAGAGTTTAAAAACCTGACCTAACCTAACCACATTCCAATAGTGGTAGTTGAACGAAAATGGTCCTGCTATTTTCTACATTTGTGAAATCATACGCAAAACACTTTTATTGATTTAAAACTCATTTCATAGTTTCCTGTGAGCCTAAAATCTAAATCCTATATGTTTTTAAAAATATTTTTGGTTGATTCTAATGGTAGATAAGATCAATTATAGTTTTAGAGAGGAAAAATCTATTTTAACCATTGTGTATAATAAAAGTTATGGAAAAAACTAAAAGAAACCACGCAAGCATCTTATTATCAGCTAAACTTTGTTAGTAAGGGTCACGAACTTAAGTCAGGATATGCGACCCGAATAACTTAAGTTGTCTGGACCGGAAGTGCCTGTAGAAATCCTGGACAAGACTAAAAGAGTCACTGACTTAGACTAAGCACAGTTGTCCTTAATCCAAGAGATTTGTTCCACGATTGATCTCATGTGAAGTTTAACTTAAAGTGGTAAAAGCTAATTAAAGGTAATGATGTGTCTACTGAATATAATCAATGGTTACGTAAGTTATGGAATGCAATGGTAAGTTATTTAAAAAGTTGAAGGACTTTTAAGAGTCGTCTGCTATTTTACAGTCGATTTCTGATCTTAAGTATGACGAGGTTTTGAATATTTGGACTGAAAAGTCAATATTTAAAACAATGGAAGATTATAAAAATGAAACAACTATTCTAAGTGACTTTTAAATTTAACAGTGGAAAACTGTATGATATTTTCTAAATCTCTATTTTATAACTTACTTATTTTCTAAACTTGCATCACCAAAGGAAACAGTCTAAGTCTTGTAGTGATAAGAAAACCCTATACATTGATAAGCCCTTCTCGTAGAGCCAACAAATAAAACTGCACAGGCTAGTACTTTGTATTCAAAGCATCTCATGACAACATGGAATACCGCATTTAGACATGAAAATGTCAACCTACCTAACTTAAGCATTGATCTCAATATTGATTTTATATTAAGGAACGTACAAGACTCCTGATCTAAATTAGTAAAATAAATATGATTGAAGTTTATGATTGAACTTTGGCCAACATTAGTACAATTTACGTCGTTTCATTTAGATGTTATAATCCTCGTATTTAGTTTTTCGTAGTCATCATATTTATTGGGGAGGGTTTAAATATATATATATAAAAAATGTGCTAGTATTTATAATGGTTGTTATTTCCTTTTTACATTTTGAAATGTTGTTTTATATGTAAAAAAACACAACTCTCCAATAGCATAATTCCTTTAATAGTAATTATATAACGAAGAAACAATTTTTTATGGTGGAATATTGTGTTAGTTGCTCTTTTAAATTGAGTGCACTTACTCTGGCTACAACCTTAAATCGAAAATCGATAGAATATTCAGATAACTGTAACTAAAGTCAGTCTCCATTTTAAATAATTTAAATACAAATTTCAACTGGGTTACCCTTTTTAACCTATGGTTAGATCTACAAAGATAAACTTATTTGTACTGCAAACTGCCAAACTGACATATTGTGTGAGTGAGTGAAGTACTAAACTGGTTTGGCATTCGGAACAAGTTGTCTTGACATTCCACGTTCGTTGGTTTGGATCAAATTCGGAGAAGCTTTAATTATGTAGTCATGTAGTCATATTAACTTTTTAATACAAATTAAAACTCATGGTGAATCATACTTATAATTTAAATTTATAACGTTTTTCTTTGTTGATCCTATACAAAACCTTAGTTATCAAGAACATGTAAATAAAAAAATATTAGCTAGACATTTTTTTGTTAGCAATATTTTTTATATTTAAAAACTATTGCATTTTATTAAACAAGATATCCCACAGAAAGGTTCCTATTTGGAATTTATACGATCCCAAATTAATATAAAAACGGAATTTCCATATTATAACTAATTACAAATTTTACTACCCCTTCCCCGTTCCTTTGTATTTGTTCTGATTCCAAACCGTCACCTTCAACTGCAAATAACGATTAGTTTTCAACGTGCAAAGTTTAATAACACTTTTTATTATTTTAACTTTATCATCATTCGTTACCGGAGAAATATCAATTGGAACACTAAAAAATGAATAGTTTGTTGTGAACTTCCATACGAATTCTAAGTAGGTTCTCAATTTAGTGTTTTCTCCTTTAATCGTTTCTTTTGTTATAATACTTCATTTTAGTAAGTAAATCTATATAGTGTTAATGAAGAATCGTTGAACACATGTTTGATTTGTCGTATATCCAAGAATATCAAATGAGATAGAATTTCTGATATTCTAGTTAATACAAAAGCTGGTCTTGACATATGATTACTCCGTGTGTCTATCAGCTGACATCATGTAAATAAACATGTTCTATATTGGTACGTGATCTACGTTATAATTCACAGCTAGAGATTGTTTGAGAACTATCACACAAGGTATATGGTTCTAATTAAATATAATTAGATATGATTGACTTTTGAGATATGATCACTGTTCGATTGTAGCAAACGTAAATAATGTGAAAATCCAGCAGCCTAATATAAATAATCAACTTTATCATACATACAAACTTATGAAAAATTGATGGCTTCATGTAAAAAATAACGAAAACTTACATATTACATCTTACTTTTTCTTTTTATATGGCACATTCTATTTTTATATTCTTTTAACTCCTCTAATAAATGAATTGTAAAAAACTAAGAATGGTTTTTAGTTTTAGCTGATAACGCACATTATCATACAATATCTGCGGGGAAGTTGGAGAACATATAAAGATTTCCACCCGAAGATGTGATGATAATTTTATAAAGAAACTAGCTGACCCGGCGAACTTCGTATCGCCTAAGTTATAGGTTTCCCCTAAGACAGACCGATGGAAAACCCGGCAGACGTTGTCTGTTGTCTTGCCTTTGACTATTTTTAATTTAAGTACCGTTACGTTTAATTTTCAAGATGATCTCGTTCGCATCGCTCAACCACGTCCTGGTTGAAGTTCGTTCGCTACGCTCACTCACCTTTAGGTTGGAGCTCGTTCGCTGCGCTCACTTGCCTTCAGGTTAGATGTTCGCATCGCTCAATCACGTCCTGGTTGAAGTTCGTTCGCTACGCTCACTCACCTTTGGGTTGGAGCTCGTTCGCTACGCTCACTCACCTTTAGGTTGGAGCTCGTTCGCTGCGCTCACTTGCCTTCAGGTTAGCTCGTTCGCTACGCTAACTCGCTTCCAGGTTGAAGTTCGTTCGCTACGCTCACTCACCTTTTGGTTGCAAATTAGCTGTTGTCATAAATGTAAAAGAAATAATAGTGCTGCACCCTGTTGGTAATCCTTGTAACTTTAATGCTATTGAACATCATAGAACAGAACCAACTTGTTTAATTGAAACAGCTGTTAAGATTCATTAATTCCATTTCTCATAAGGTTAACATGGGAAACTCCAGAGCCACTGGGGCGGAGCCCTTTTAAGAATTTCGAAACGGGAAATAGTTTACTTCCTATTCGCATACCTACAGAATTTACACACCAAATTTCATAACGATCGGTGAAGTCGTTCCGGAGGAGTTTGCAGACAAACACTGTGACACGAGAATTTTATATATTAGATAACAACTATAAACTGTAATGAAATATTGACTTTGGACCCTATTGCATATTAATGATATTCAATCCAATCAATATAGTTGCCTAATAAAACTCAACCGTTGATTTATAAAAATATTATTTGTTACTAAAAGAATCATTATGTACCCATTTTTTTATGAAAATACTATGCGTATACTTTATCGATAAAAATCACTTCCCAATCCTAATATTTCACGAAATATTTTCCGTATTTACTAAATTTCATGGATTATATCAGAATCTAAATAAAAGCTTGGATTTAAAAGTAATCAATATAGATGAGTTCTTTAGACAGTGAGGTTATACAGCTAAGCTCGTACCTTGCTCAGATAATCAATCATGTCTGCCAAACTGTTGTGGGGTAAATTAATACTCAAACAAATTACCTAAGTTGATTAATTAATGTTCATATCTACGTCAGTCAAGATCGTTAATTTACATAAGCTAAATAGACAATAGAGCATCAATTATTATTTCTAATTAATACAAATATAAAATTTTAATCAGCCCATAATATTTATGTACTGTATTATACTTAGGTAGGGTCATGGTCATAACGGTTTATTTATTTATCAGTTGTCGGTCATTTGCCTCATTAATTGCCACTGAAAACAACACAAATGGTATCCCAGTATCCTATAATTTTCCAGTTTGAAATTTTTTAATAATTAACTTAATTTCTTAATTTTAAGATACTGTATGTTTTTTTGCTGTTCCCAGTTTTTTACCATTGTTGATGAATACTTTAAATTATTTCATGCAAGGTTTTGTTTTAAGATGTTTAAGATTGATTTGCTACCATGTCAATAATTGTTATATTAATGTAAACGCTACGAATGTAGAGTATTTTAATCTTACCTTTTCACATCATAGAACTAGGATTTTATGTAGGCACGAGATTGGCCAAACTATAAAATATCGATCGTCTTCAAACCTGTTTTGTGATTGATCGACTCTGTCAAACTATACAACATTGCTTAACAAGTGGTTATTTATGATCAGTTTTAGTCTAATTGATTGATCTGGAAAAATTAGTCTAAGAGTTTAGTAGTCTATAACATACAATCTTTACATTTTTCAAGGTTATCTTGTTTTCCCTGCAGTATGTGAGTAAAATTATATTTGACCTTTTTCATACTAACTTAAGAATTCACATAAGTATATATTTAAGATGCAATTTAAATTATTTTTTCTTGTCAGATAATTTTGAGATAATCAGTATATTTACCAACCAAAAACATTACACTTAAATTCTTATCTCGTGATTACGTAAATACATATTATATATCTTTCACACAAACTAACAAATAGTTTTGGCATTGACTATTGGATACTGATATATAAAAGTACAGAAATAGGCTGTGGCAAATTTTTTGTTAAAAAAGAACGTAGTTGTGTGAGCCAGTCACAGAATGCGCTAGTCACTAAAACTCTATTTTCTACCCTATTTTTCGTTGCTGGCCAAGTTGATGGGCCATAACAGTTGCTATAGCTCACAATAAGTAATTCCATCAGTTTGAATTGGTAAAAACTATTGTGTATTTAACAAAAATCTGTAATTTAGATCAGCACAATCCGTCGGTGGCCCACATCAACTACGACGATTTTGGTAAAAAAGCTGGTTACAAATTTAACAAGGGGATGTAATGTCTAGTTGTATTAGAAGTTCTTATTTTACAAATAAAATAACTGCTCAATCTCAAAGGAATGCCTCAACTGAATAGGGGTAGAGTTGTCCTAAAAGCTTTAAAACAAATGTTTCAGTCTTAAAATAATTTACAAAACCAATCCAATTAATTACTCCTACATACCAAAGTTACTAGTATAGAAGTATTACCGCTTTAAAGTAGTGCTAGACTTTATGCAATTTAAATACACAAGAGTTCCCACACAACCAATAGCTAAATATTTTTACGGCTGCACTTTAGTTTACGTCCTACACTCGTTCGAATGAAGAATATCGATATATAGATTATTCGATATATCGATTATTTCATTCGGTTAGTTAGGTCAGGTAAGTCACCTAACTAACTAAACTTGACATATTGAATAATTTAATCGATATTATGATCGATATATTATTTCGAATGAGTGTAGGACGTAAAATAAAGTGCAGCCGTAAAAATATTCAGTGCAGCCATTTTTACTTCCGAGTGCAGCTTCCGGGAAGACTTCCGTATATGTTGGCAAAAGCAACCGAATAAAAGTATCGATCAATATATCGAATGAAACAATCGAACAATCGATATTTTCATTCGGTTGTTTGTGCCAACAGATATGGAAGTCTACCCCAGCTTCCTTCAACGCTGAATATTCCCCGCCTATCCTTGTGTTAGTTTTCCTTTCATGTCTCCGTGCCAAGCCTGACATGTGCGTAGACGTGAAATAACCCAAGGCAACTTGTGTTATGTTTAGTCCTCTAATAACACATACTGTCTTTAAACGCCCTAGGGGTTGGTATGACTGTAGCACTTGCAGCCTAACTGTATTTATAGCTACTCCGTTGGGAATTGAAAAAAAAACATGTATATTCCTAAGAAAATGATATACAGGGTTACCAGAATAAATACAGACAGATGGAAAACTAGGCACCACAGACCCATGTTCCTACGGTGAAATGTGTTTGTATTGACCTAAGCAATAACGTTATATACAGCTCCAGAGAGCTATGGTTTTTTTTAAACAAATTTATATACAGGGGGTCCTGTATATAAATTTGATTTAAAAAAACCTGTTCGAGGAACGTAAATATATAATTTTGAACTGCTTGGCAGGTCTGTGTATTTTCAACAAAGATAAAGAAAATTACACAAGTCCCCATTATCTAAGAAATCGATAAGTCCATTATCTCGACATGTGACTGAGAGGACCTCAATTTGTATCTGGGGAATGGAGACTAACGTAACTCTAGCGCTGATCTTTGTAACTCATTTCTAAGCAGAACTACATTGTTTAGGGAGTTGTATTTACTGAGAGTAGTAAGTGGGTTGTAAGGGTTTCTTGTAAGGGAAGACGGTACTTTCCTGTTAAAGGGAACATTCATTATTATCGATGATTTTTTTCTCGATATATCGATGTTTTGTGTTTTCCGATCCATTACAAATTGACAACAACTAACTGATCTTGTTTAGGCTAAAATAGTCTATTATATGGATTAAGAAATGAAACTGTTCTAAGCTAACCTAATATAACGAACCAAACTTGCTGTACCATTTAAAAAATTTCGTTTGGGTTTGAATATAAAAGGCAAGTTAAAAACACGGAATTTTTAATATTACAGCAAGTTTGGTTAGTTGTGTTAGGTTATTTTTTTCAACAGTTTCATTTCATTAATGTTTGTTGATACTGAACAATATTTTTCGTAGTTGTCAGCTGATATGTTTCAATTTGTTAAGGGTGTTTGGTCAAAAATTTGATGTCTTATTTTTTGTTATTGTTCAATTGTATTAAAAATTAGAGATACAAATATATAAGGAAAAAAATTTTATTTTTAATATTAAGCGAGATATGGAGCTTGAAAGTAGTAAATTTTTAAACTTTGGTACCAGTTCACAGGGAGAATGGGTAATGCGATTCTCACCAAAATTTGCGTTCAGGTGTGGAAAAATAAGATAATAATCACTAGCTATTTAAAATTAAAATTTTTTTAAAAAAATTTATTTTTTATTTTTATAAATTTTTTAAAAAATTTAAAAAGAAATTTTTTAAAAATTTAAAAATAGCTGTTTGTTTTTAGGAAAAATGTATCTGTATGTTGAAATAAAAAAAATGTGATATGTTTACTCGTTTGGGCTGTGAATTCGTACCTTTGATGCCTTGCGCATTCGGAGCACTACTCGTTGAGAGTGTGTACACTAACACCGGGGCTTTAGAATACAACGATAAACGTATTCTTTCAATGTTAAAGGATGTTAATAATTACGTGATGTTAAAGTATTCTAAAGCCCCGGTGTTAGTGTACAAACTCTCATCGAGTAGTGCTCCGACAGCGCAAGGCATCAAAGGTACGAATTCACAGCCCAAACGAGTTAACATATCACATTTTTTTTATTTCAACATACAGATACATTTTTCCCAAAAACAAACAGCTATTTTTAAATAAAAAAAATAAAAAAATAAAATTTTTTTAAAAATTTTTAATTTTAAATAGCTAGTGATTATTATCTTATTTTTCCACACCTGAATGCAAATTTTGGTGAGAATCGAATTACCCATTCTCCCTGTGAACTGGTACCAAAGATTAAAAATTTACTACTTTCAAGCTCCATATCTCGCTTAATATTCAAAATAAAAAATTTTGTCTTGTATATTTGTATCTCTAATTTTTAGTACAATTAAACAATAACAAAAAATCAGACATGAAAATTTGCGACCAAACACCCTTAATATCGAAATATCGAGAAAAAAATCATCGATAATAATGAATGTTCCCTTTAACAGGAAAGTACCGGGAAGACACCCCTTCCTTTCATTCTTCAAGAGAAAATTAAAAAATATATTTCCTGTATATAAAAATATGGTTACTTACCGTAGATTGCACCTGCAGTAAAATAACCAAATATCTTATGTGCGTTACAACGAATTGTAAAAATATCAATTGTAACACATTAGACCTGAAAGTAACAGTATCTTAGTTTTAAATTGACGTTTGTATATGGTTGCAGTTTGTAGTAGTATGCCATTAATATTTTTAGTTGGGTGAATAGCCATTTAAACCTTAGCCTGTTTAAGGTTAAAAAGGTTAACATTATTGGTTTATAAGTAACTAAGCTTGAAAACTGTCTTTAATGTTGGGCCAGGAACATAAACTTATTAGGCTTCCAAAAAGTGTTGTCTTGACACCTCCTGTTCACATTCATTTGGGTCAACTTCGGAATTGTTTGAAATCTGAAACTTGATTGGAGTAGAGCTATTATAGTTATGTTCTTTTTTTTAAGTAGCTAAATCTAATTATGAGAATTGTTTAGAATACTATATCTAATGGTTTACAAAAAGAAGAAATTTTTATGAATACCATTGACCATATTTTTATATTTTATCCTTAACATTAAGCTTTCTAAAATCAGGATATTCTCGATCCTTTAAAACTTGTATATACTATCTCATCAAGTTAAAGATGAAGTTTTACTTTATCTGGTACAACATTAGGGAATATCAATATAATATTCCCATACTAACCTCAAACTGTAAACATACATTTTATGTAAGTAATGTATTGTAATAAGATTACCAAACAACTGTCATAATATTATATTAAAAAGATATATTTACGCTTCAACGTTGTAAAAAATATCGCATTGCAAATTTTTAAAGATAAAATACAAAATCTTATCCGTATCTCTTTGTATATTTGCTAATTTAAGAATCATTTCACGGACAATGATGTATCTTTTTTTACGTCCCATAATACATCCTCAAACAAACATTTGAATGTTTAAGCTTTCAGTTTTCTAAATTGCTTGTATGTCCTGCATTTACTTTCATACTGATGCTAAATTAATCCACAGGAAGACACCTGGTTTAAAGAGGCAAAGCAATGCTGGCGGGTTTAATTACGTAACAAAGGGAAGACTTCCAGTAAAGAGGCTCTTTAGTTGTTTGTAATTACCGACGATGTCTTGCTGCTACGACGCCGTGTTTAGAAAACTTTTTAGATATGCATTTCAAATATGCATTAAAATCCTACGAAGATATAAATTATATTATTAATAGCTATTTACATTACAAGTGTAGTAAGAGCGTTTTTAAATCACGCAGGTGAATGTTGTGCAACGAGCGGAAGCGAGTTGCATAATTTACCTAAGTGATGTAAACACGCTCTTGCGTAACGTGTAACGTACAAGATTTTACCTGACCCGACAATATTCAGGAGGTTACGAGCAATATCATGCTTCATTATCAATTTCACTCATCTTCTAACAGTAACGTTCATTTACAAACAAAAGCTAGGTTAGGAAAATTCTTCAAAGCATAACAATAAAATCCAAACACACAGCTGATTTCTAGCGTTGAACGTCGTTGGCTCCATAGAGGTATATTTTTTAAGTTATCCACTCAATGTTATTTAAATGGGTTTCATTACATCACCGAGTGAGTTTTTTTCAACTTTACATCACTCGAGAAGTAAGGAAGTTGTATACATCACGCTTGGGATAGGGAAGTTTAACATGGCGGGTTAGGTAAATTAATAAACGAGGTTACCTTTAAATTATACTAATATTTGAAACTACCAGGATCCCAGAATGAAAATGTTTTATGTCCACAAATTGTTATTACATTATCATTAAGTAAATCATTGTCCACAGGGTTATAGCTACCAAAAGAAAGTATGACTTAATCTTATAAACAATGAATTCTAATGATTTATTTGAGGATTTTGAAATTATACAGTTGAACCTCTATAAGACGAATTTCAAGGGGTACGGGAAAAATCCGTACTATAGAGGTATTCTTAATAAAGAGGGTCGTTTTATCGAGGTTTAATGCTGCAGTTATTCTTCTTATAGAGGTTTCTCCTCGCTCCAAGGTTTCTCCAAACAATGACTGAGGAAGGAGGAGGGATGGGTGGGGGTTTCATGTTGAGACAAGCTTCTGTTTGTTTTGAAAACTTCGTACTATGGAGGTTTAGATTATGATAAATTCGTCTTATAGAGGTCACGTTCGTCTTGTAGAGGTTTTGTGCTAAGAATATTCGTTGTATAGAGGTAAATCAGTCCTAGCCCATGTCACAAACAAATTCGTCTTATGGAGGTTTTTAACTTAATTACTACGTTGTATAGAGGTGTTTTTAGCATTGACCTATATGAAAGTGTCAAGGGGATTAAAAAAAATTCGTCTTATCGAGGAATTCGTTTTATCGAGGTTCTTACAAACGAGGTTCAACTGTACTGGTTTCGTTACACAATCCAAATTACAATTATTGTAAGACACGAACTACAAAAGCTATGTTGGTCATACTTTTGAACACATTGTCAATCAGCTAATATGAATTGTTGCACAGTTATCAAAGGGTTTTAGTATTGGATATTGGGAATTATTGTGAATAAGTCTCAGCATGGGTTTTCCATCTCAAAGAGATGATTTATGATGCTATTGTAAATCATTGGTTTCATCCCAAGATAGGTTTGAAATTATCCTTTCATGCGTGATTCCAGTACCTAAAAAATTAACTACTCATAAAATTGGCAAAGATTTAGGGGAATTGTAACCGTAGAATACCAAAAACGTTGTCCTACGATACAATAACCTTATCTCAGCTTTCGAAAACACGTTGAGTCTTATTTACAATAAATTCATAACAACAAAAAACCTCATAGATATCTCTGCATATTAGGTTATCGTCAACGAAGTAAAGAAAACAAGAATACCAACAAAAAAGCTGGTTTTAAATAATTTTTTAAAATTGAAAGTGTCGAATTTTATATACAGCTGTGAGCTTGTGTATTCTGAGGTCCGAGACAGCTGATTGCATTATTCAGTAGATGAACAATAACAAATAACAACTTACAACAGCAAAATGTCTTTCGTTTCGTGTCAGTGAGGTAGTTCTTACCTTAGAGCAACAAACATTGTTGTTTTTAGTGTACTACGAACTGTATTTATTTGATGTCCTTGTACACAATATAGCTGCAAAATAAAATTTAAAAAAATCCGACAAAGTGTACCGTCTCATAGGACTTTTGATATGTTTAAAATTACATTACATACATTACAATACATACATAAAATTATATTATTAGTCAAACGAGTGTAGGTCTCATAGTTTACCTCAAACATACCTCACACATAGTTTCCATTCATTTTATTCTCGGGAAAACGATTATTCGTTAATTTTTGAATTGACTCAATAAAGCAGAATTTTAGGTTTTTAATTAAATACATAATATATTCTAGGTAATATCTAAGTGTCTAGGATAGTATGTAATAGGTATCTATCTAACGGATTGCTAAATATTTTATTGTTTTATTGCTATTTCCCTAGAAGACAACATTTTTAATAAACTGAAAGATCTTGAAAATCTAAAAATAGACCGACCTTTTTCAAATAAGTGTACTATCAATATTTGTTATCATTTAACTCAATTTAGCATTCTCTTTAGTTTTAAATTGTCCACAAATACCTACGAGCATTATAAATGTATTACATTCCATTCTATGTGTATTACTGCAACATATATTAGGATAATATTGTTAAGTACAAAGAGTAACAAACACAAGAAAAATAATAAAGAAGGAGGGGTGTGGTAAAAAGTATTCGGTGAGCAAATTACATTTCATGAGCCAGTGGCTGAGATTACGAAAATACAAATAGCATCATTATCTTGCTACCACAATGGGTGTTATACTTACCACAAACCTCTGTTATAAACATATGCATTGTTGTACTTCTATGTTGTTGAGTACATGAAAGTACAGACCATTAATTATACCATAAAATTGTATGACTATAAATGTGGATATGTTATACTGGAAAATATATGACATTAGATAAAAGGTTATGCCATTATAGCTTAGAAACAAAACAAGATATTTCTTCTCTGCAGCCAGACGTTGTTCTCTGCCAAGAAATATTTCTTAACACAATCAATACTGTCCTTGGTACAGCCATTCCCAAGGTTACTTATCCTGTTTCTAGTTTATAACTAGTTTAACAAAAGTTAGCTAACTTGTGTGCATAAACTTGATTGTTTGGCAACTAGGGATAGCCACAGTGATGAAATTAAATAATAAGTCGTCCAAAACCTAAATAAAATTTTGTAAAAAGGAAATATATATATATATATATATATTTGTAATACAAAACATAAATTTTAAATGAAGCACCTATACATTCAGGTATAACATAATGATGTAAATGTATACATTTGCATTGAGCAATTCTTATAAAGTTTTACAAAACTAAAAATATTTTGGATTATTACCTTTTTTACATTTTCTTGACGTCTACAATTTATCGTACCCTCTTTGTCATTTACGATTATGTAATAGCCATTTAAATGTATTGTAATTGTGTAATTTAACGATTTTCAATTGAATACTCTCATTAAAAAGGTCATGTGTCATGCTTAAACTACCTCAAACATTTCGATTGATGCCTCGGTTAAGGGGTTGTCACTTGCCATAATATGGCAAGTGACAACCCCTTAATATTTTCTAAATATTTTCTGGACGTCATTATATTATAATGACGTCCAGAAAATATTTAGTTTTGTCTCAGGCATAGCTGTTTTTAAATTAGTTTTCAAAAAAAATGTAATGAACTGAAACCTGTTATCAATGACAGCTAGTTATTTTATACATTCGGTTAGGATCATTTTTCAAATTAAATATTGATTTAATAAAAATAATATTAAAAGGTCAATTATTGAAGCTGTTATCGATGTAAGATTTTAATAAATATCTTTAAAAAGAAATAAAACATGATATTTCCCCATCGAATACAAAATTCTATAGAACACAATAAAGAGACTTAAGTTTAAATCAATAATTTAGTTAATTCCTTTAAGAGTTAATTGGTTTTCAATAAAACAGTAAAAAAACTAGAAATTTTATATTTGCAATGGTTATTTGACTCTGAATTTGTCCCACATTTACTTCTCATCAAATAAATTCCTTGGTGAAAGCTCAGAGGTTTTATTACTCTGAGGTGAAAGTAGCCTAATAAATAAACTAAATCTGCTTAAAACTGTTTATACATTCCCCTTTACTATGCTGATTCCAGTATGGAAATACTTACTTCTTTTCAGACATGTATCTACAATATTCTGTTTGAAACCAGGTTATGCAAATAAATGGCTTACACCTTTCCTGAGGTAGGAATGCTGCCTTGTGCAGACTTAAGATGTGAAACTTCAAAAACACTACATGGATACCTCATTAAATTGTCACAAAATCATTTGGAATAGTTGAGTTGTCGAAAAGGTACAATACTTTTTGCCTGCAAGCCTTTCACCAAATGAAACCAACTGAAACTAAATGATGTCAAAAAAGATCCAGTGAAAATGTTTAGAAATTTTTGGTTTCTTTCAATTAATATCTAGATGCGTTAGAAAGGTGTTTTCCATAATTACAATAGGTAATTAAAAGGACATTTAGTCTTGTAAGGGACAGTGGATTGTTAACCGATGTAAAATAAACACAAGCTGAAGGTAATTGACTAAACATTTAGACATATAAAATATATAATCATTTATTTATTCATTTTTATGACAGTTATAAGAATACTTTTAATTGTGACGTTGAAGAGAGTATAGGTTTAGAGTTTAAATTGATCAGCACAAAAGACGTCTTAAAGATCCATTCTAATGAGATTTTTTGTTTGTAGCTCAAAATTAGTTTGGTCATCTTTCACTCTAATAGCAGTTTCTTACTTCAAGTGATCAAAATCATTCTTTTAAGAATTTAACGTAAAAAAATGTTTTTATACTCAGTTGAATTTAAATATCATGAATATTCTAGAATATCTTACTTTATTAAATGTTAAAACCATACACAACTATAATAATTGCTAACTGATTATCATAGACAATATTGTAAAGTTCAAATTGAACGTTGTTGCGTATTTGGTAGCCAATTTTGAGCTTATACTAAATTACTTAGGAAATAAATTAGGACAACAAAGCAGAGAGTGACTATTACTATTTTTGAATGACGGTGTTTTAAGGTGACTGATGTACTTTGTTTTAAATGTTTGTAAAGTTATTAAACAATTGTAAATCTGAACTAATTATCCTATCTACTAATAAAAAAAACGCTACTTTTGAAGAGTATTGTTTCATTAATAGAATTAACTATGGGAAAATATTTCCTTAAAAAATGTTAGAACTAAAGGTAAGATGTATTTACAATTTTCTGCTAACAATACAAACGTAAGATATACCTTTGAGTTGTAAAAACTAAATTTATCACTTCATTATAACATTGACTTTTTAAAATGTTTATTCCTGAGTTACATATATCTGGCAGCAGATAATTATGAATAAATAGTGTAATCTTATCCTCTAACTAGCACAAAAGTCCTAAACATGTAAGTTTGAAATTGATTTAGGGCGTTCCAACCTATGTGGCTTTTGAGGATCTTCACGTTTGTATGTCCCTAACTCCTTTAGCTAAGTATTTCAATTGACTTTGAATCGGTCCAACAAACTGTTCCAAGGACTTTGTCAAGGAAAATTGTCTGTTTCGAATTAGGAACTTCTGAAATTGGAAACCACAGATTGCACATGTCTTGGTGCAATCCAATAGGGAAAACTATTTCGACCAATAAGAAACCGATCATGGTTTTGAATAGGTTCGTGTAAAAAAGAAGATATCATCGATAGCTCACTAAATCTATTAGAGTCAATCATATTCTATATGGAATGATACAATATAAAAATAGTCGTAGTTTCTTGATTATAGGAAATATTTTTTTTAAATACAAAGTTATATACCACAGTTTTTCTAATTGAATCAATGTTAACAAATATGTATAATAATAAAAGACACCCATTTTTTGCATGTTAAGGTACCGTAATAATACAGTTCTTTATATGTTTATATTCAATGCATAAAGCTAAAACATCAAGAATGAGAAACACAAGGCTTAAAATCATAATTTATAATTTAAAGTTTTTATATAGCTTACGTTATTTTTAATTTCTTTAAAACATTTACTTTACACGTTCGTACAAAATGTCGTCAAAATCAGATCATCAGAACACTAACTTTCAAAACGGGTTTCACAATTAGGAACTGCAGGATAGTTAACTATATTACTTTAACGTATTTTATATCAATTTTACCTCAATATTGTAAAGGAAACTGGTATGTAAAGAGGTAGTTTCATAAAACTATTATAAGTTTACAAATAATTTTTTTTTTATCCTATTATTCTTTATAATACTTCATGTGTCGCTTTTCATTACCAGTATATGTGAGTTTGATACTGAAAATGAGTCTAGACGCAACTTCCGCATTCTCAACACGGGTCCGCTTGTCAAGTTCGATGTTTTTATCGGCCGTATATGTGTGCGCACTATGTGTTTATTATTCGTCGTGTGTTTGTGTAAATGTAAAAAAACTGTTACTGACGACCTTCATATGAAGTAATTCATCCTTGTACTCACCTGATGATGACCTCCTAGCAGGTTGAAACTAGTTGTGGAGACAACAATTGGATTGCATGAATAAGGTACAGTTGAACCTCGTTTGTAAGAACCTCGATAAAACGAATTCCTCGATAAGACGAATTTTTTTTAATCCCCTTGACACTTTCATATAGGTCAATGCTAAAAACACCTCTATACAACGTAGTAATTAAGTTAAAAACCTCCATAAGACGAATTTGTTTGTGACATGGGCTAGGACTGATTTACCTCTATACAACGAATATTCTTAGCACAAAACCTCTACAAGACGAACGTGACCTCTATAAGACGAATTTATCATAATCTAAACCTCCATAGTACGAAGTTTTCAAAACAAACAGAAGCTTGTCTCAACATGAAACCCCCACCCATCCCTCCTCCTTCCTCAGTCATTGTTTGGAGAAACCTTGGAGCGAGGAGAAACCTCTATAAGAAGAATAACTGCAGCATTAAACCTCGATAAAACGACCCTCTTTATTAAGAATACCTCTATAGTACGGATTTTTCCCGTACCCCTTGAAATTCGTCTTATAGAGGTTCAACTGTATTTAAACCACTATCATAGTGAAAATGAAGGTTTTTACAACCCAAGTAAAACACCCCTCACAATACTTTTAATATTGTAACGAATATTTTTTTTCGACGTCAGGTATAAACTCTCTAACTTTACGACAAGTTCATAATTAGTTTCAAGGCTAACAGCTGACGTTAATCTGTCATTGTGTTTAGGTTTGGTCTTAATTTACTTAAGAGTTGACAGTGGCCATTCTTAAAATAAACTTTGGCTCCCTGAAGTTACTTTCTCTACATAAATGTATTAACTACTCACAAGGAGAATAGTATCCGACATCGTGTGACTTTATGACTACAACTCAGCTGTATAAGGTCGTAAAATAGACCAAGAGGACAAATAAGTTACTCAGAGCAATAAACACAACAAGACGTAAATAATATTGCAGCAGATACTAGCGTTTGTTTTCTACTCTATGTATGTAAAATGTAAAAAAATCTCAATCTAAAAATCTATTATGATTATTTTTAAACAACTCTTAGCGGTATACAAATAAGTATAAAAACCTTGAATAGTGTTTAAAATAATAATGAAAACTATAGATCTGTTTTAAATTTCACTTTCTTACATTTTAACACAAACGGACTACTGAGTCAAAAATGGTATTTTTCATACCAGTAACGAGATGTATTTTATTAAATTCGTATCATTTTTAAATTTTGAGAAATGTGTCACAGATTTTGAATTGGTTTAGAATTTTATAAGAACTTAAGATTTTTTTCATATTGTTCTCCCAAACATTATTGCACTTGATTAAATCAAACGCAAAACTTTTACGCATTTAAAATACGAATAGTTGAACTACATTAACAAATAATTCGTAATTTTTGTTGCAGTTTAATTCAAGCAAGCCAAAACTTAACTAAGCACAAGACAAGAACAAGTTAAACTGTTTGTCACCTCAGTGGCGGATCTAGAACAGTCACAAGGGGGGGGCGAACCAGGGAGTCTGGGGGGTTCGGGGGCACCCCCCCCGAAAAATTTGTGTAAACTAAGTCTCCAAAATGGCAGTTTTATACCATTTCATTGTCCAAAGTTAGTGTGGCAAATTATTTTACGCAATGTGTATGCACTACTGTATTACATGCAGTAAAAAATATATTTATATGTATGCCCGAAGGGGGGGCGGTCGCCCCCTTCGCCCCCCCTCTGGATCCGCCACTGTGTCACCTCCTCCTAAGTGGGATTGGAAGCCCGAAGGTTAGTTTGAAGTTTCAAAGTCACCCTAAACACAAACTCTAGTTTACACTAATTGTTTGATAGAGCATCTTCCTCGAGTTGTAGTCTGATTGTGTAACTTTAAAAATACCTATCTTAGGCTAGGATTATACTAGAACGTTGGCGTCCGGGATGCTGGCATCCGAGAGGCTAACGTCCCACCTCGAGCCGAAAAATGACGTGATTTGTGTTGGGATGCTAGCCTCTCGGACTGCCATTTTATTTCAATGTTTAGTCACTTTTTGTAACATTAAATAACATTAGGTTTAACGAGTACCAAGGTTTTATGCTTGAAGCGGGCTAATAAAGTGTGTTTTTTTAGTGAAATACTGTATTATTAGCTTTGAGCCGTGACTATTTCCACCGGGCGAATGTCACGACTCATGATCAATGGTTCAAGTGTTTTTTTATAGTAGGCTAGTTCAGTGTTTCTCACTCCACGACCCCGAACAAGGCTGTGGGTTTTGTTCTTATTACTCCCACCGCCGACGATTCAGAGGCTCCGAGACTTTCGTCAGCGCTGCATCGGCATAAATTTTGCATCGTCTTTCATCTTAATTTTGTAGTATGTTTGCGTTGTATTTTTGCCTTTTCCTTACTTGTGTGAAGATATTCTCTACTATGCAGTAAATTAAGAGCGCCCAGCGCGCTTGATGGGTAAGTTTGGACTATTTTCTGAGACTTAGGTTAGTGCACATGTTGCACTAGGTCTGGAACCTAGTCTTGGGGTCGTGGAAGACTTTTGATAGTTAGTTTCCCTTTTCTCTGTGGTTTTGTATAATTCAGGGCTTTGCCCGAAATGCTAGGCCTAGAATTGACTGAGAAATGTTTGTTGGAAGGCCGCTATTTGAGAGAAACTGCCAAGTCAGTTTTGGGTCCTTCTGACTGTTTTGTGGTAGGCCTAGGCTTACAATTTTTGCTCAGTAAATGTAATTGTCTTAGGCTACTACTCTGGTAGTCTTTTGTTTCTGTGTCCCGTACAATTTTTAGTGTTGTTTTGTCTTGTAAAATGTTCAGTTTGTGTTACCCAGTCAAGTAAGGTTAAAGTCTTTTATTTTGCTTTGTCCTTGCCAAACTAGTTAAATTGAGTTGAATTAACTGCTCTTAAAGCTCCCCAGAAAGTTTGAGTCATTTTACTCAAGTTTTAAGAAAGTTACAGTAATTTTTAGTTTGGCAATTCTCCATTCAGGTTTGAACTGGGTAACCAAAGGGCCTACTGGTTTCAGCCTTTGAGTTAAGGTTTGGGATGGTCTGGAGAAGCTGCTGGAACATTTCCCCCAGCTTTTAAGACCATTCCGAACAAATTCGGATCACAACTTTTGGAGAAATTAGCAAAAATACATGAGTCGTTGCGTTAGGCCTAAATTTTTGTATGGAACGTTTTTTGTCAATTTTAAAGTATTTTTCTGTGTTTAAGTGTCAATTGTTCTCTGTTAACTTGTTCTTCTGGCCACTTTGGACCAGGCAATTTAAATATTTTCTCTCTATTGGTGAAATTTATCACTGTCACATACCCGTCTAGCCTGCTGACACCTTTACCGCAAATATTAATGTTACCGTTCTTGTACTGTTTAACCTGTTAATTGTTATGTTTAAAATATTGTTATTGTTTGAAATGTTTTATATTGATAGAGAGCTGTGATAGAGAGACAAACCTTTTAAAAAATTTAGAAACTTGAAAATGATATGTTAGGCCTAAAGCAGTGAAATATTGGAACTAAATGTAAATGGTGAAAGATGTGACAGTGAACCTTGCGGATATGGACTCAGTCTATTACTCTTACTACTGTGTTTCCTGGGTTTTGTCACTCAGGGCCCGTGAGGAGGAACATGGAGTACCGGTAGTCTGCATCAGCCTTGGCGGAGTGGGAATTACAACTCTTGGCCACCCCTGGATCTTGGCCCCCCTCTTCCGTCATGCCTGCTTCCCCTCCGGTGCTGCTCGCCCAGAAACATGAACTAGTACCGCAAATTCCGCAAGTTTTAGGCCTAATTAATTATTGCTAACCACCGTCCTGGACTTGGAGATTTCGTTACCTATTTGTTAATTTGTGCACAGAGATTTATTAATTGTTTTTCTTTTTAAATTTTAAATTCTTTAGCCTAGGCTACTTGTTGATTTTTTTTAAATTTTATAATTTTATTAAATATTCTATTGAATTCTAATTTGGGGCCCCTAAAGTTTCTATAGTTACCAGATGAAATGAATTTATTAAAAGAGTCTTTATATATATCATGTTGTAATTTGTTAATTTAAAGTTTCTTGAAAGGTAAAAGCTAGTAAGATTTATTTTTGAAATTTAGCCTATTTGAAAATGATTAATGAAATAATTGTAAGTTAGTAGGGTAAACGGGTATCAAAATTTTTAAAGTTTAATTGAGAGTATTTAATTCATGTATTATTGTTAATTATTGTTGTTGATGTTATTGTTGTGTTATTTTTTTTAAATGGTTAATTACAGCTCGTTTCTCTCAAATGGCGTGTTGTTCTTGAGCCTCCATCCATGGTTCTCATTTTGTTATGTAAAGTTTTGTGAGCCGCTCCTCGGGCCTGCGCATGGATCACGCTTCCTTTTCGTTAGTCTGGGTGCAGGCGCGAGGGCATGGTTCATCTGGTAGCAGAGCGTGGTTAGTGGGTTGCGTCCTGGGTGCCTTGTCGTGAAACTTGGTTTCACGACTCGGATACTTAGAGATGCGATCACTGTCCGCGTTCTGTTTTTGTTTTGCTTTGAAGAGCCGTGGATGGATTGGTTTCTTGGAAATGTTCTGGCCTGGCAGTTTTGGAAAAAGGTCTTGTTGTTGTTGTGGTGGGGCGTAAACACATTTTTATTAGGAGCTCGCCCTTTGGCCGAGGCACCGGGTGGAATCGGTGGTAATGACTTGCATCCTTCGGGAGCAAGAGTGTCAAAAGCATGGTCATGTGTCAAAAAAAAAAAAAAAAAAAAAAAAAGGTTTGTGTGTACCCCCCCCATCACACAAGTGTTAGGTGTTGTCTAGTGTATGTATTGGTGTATGTTTGTGTGTGTGTACGTTCGTGGGTCATTTGTTGTTGTTTTTTCTTGCGGTACTTGCGGTATGAATGGGCAGGTTCTTCTTTTGGGCCCCATCAGGTGCGTAGGCATCAACGTCCAGAAGCCTTAGGAATTAAATTTCTGTGTTTGTTTTGTGAAAAAATTTTGTTGGCTGTTATTTTGAGTCAAGTGCTGGTTGAGACTCGGTATGGCGTCAATTGTGCCGGAATATTTGAGGAAGCCGGAGCTGGTGTACGAGGTGCGGTCCCGGGGGGAGACTCCTGGAACTGATGTACGCACTTTGCGTACACAGTTCAGACAAATTGCTAGCATGCCTCAAGCTTGGGTTGAGTCGCTCAGTTTGGATGAGGAACTGGAGGCATGTAAAGAGAGGATGGAAGAGCTAAGTGGGGAAATTGATAGTTGGAGTAGTTTGCCTATGGGCTCAGCTAAGAGTTCGGCTATCACACAGCTGACGCACTGGCGTAAGCGTCTGCTCTTGGTTTCAGGGCAACCTGAAATCCAAGATGAGGACAAGAGCTGGGTGGAAGCCAGAATTCTTGAGCTGGAAGGAATTTTGGAGAGTATTAAGGCAGGAAAGTCTGTCAAGGAGAAAGTTGAAATTTTTGAAGACAACCGTTCTTCGGAAACTTCAAACGAAGTGCCAAAGTCTGTTGTTGAAGTTGTGGCTCCAGTGGGTACCCCCCAGGCTCCGCCTACGCCAAGTACACTGCTCCAGTTGCCTGCAAATGTTCAAATGTCAAATGCAAATGTCACACCGTCCCCCTCTCACACGTCCACCTTGGCTGCGGCTACGCTGAATGTCCAGTCCCCATCTCCCTTTCCTTCTCAAGTTCATAGTTCCCCTTCCATCTCTAACTCCTTTGGCAAACTTCCCCATCCCCTTGCCTCTGTCCTGAGTGGTTTCCGGCCGGTGGACGGGTTAGATGTGAATGGTCTTTGTTTTTTTCTGGAGAGTGTTTTGCGCATGCGTGAATACCCTGGCATGTCAGACGCAACTTTGATGGAACTCATTGCTCCATACTGTCTGAAACCGTTGGGGGACAGATTGCTTGATTGTTTGCGCAGAGGCGTCACCTTTGATGTTTTCCATAAAGAAGTTTTGGAGCTTTTCATGCCCCGTCGGGTCATGGAGAAGCTGAAAGTTGAGAGAGTTTTTCGTCCTCAGCAGCCAGCCGAGTCTCTCAGCCAGTACGTGGGGGACATTCGCACGGTGGAAAGGGTCTTGCGTTTGGGGATCAGTGAGCTTGAGCTCATTGACATTGTGCTTCAGGGGTTGAAGCCTGAGGAACGCTCCCGTCTGGTTTTTGCACCACGGCCTTCTTCTTTTGCGGATCTGGACAGACTTTCCATCCTTTCGAGATCTGTCCAGGACGCTGATTTTCAGAGAGACCAAGCGGCGGGGCATCTTCCCCTAGCTGGTCATCATGCTGTCGTAGCACCCGTGGGAGTGTTGGGTCCTGAACCGCCGCAGTGGCAGAGGCAACCTGTTGTTTGTTTTGGTTGTGGGCAACCAGGTCACATTCGGCGGCATTGCCGTCAAGGTGGAAATTTTGGACGTGGTCCAAAAAACTAGTTTGCTCACAGGAGGAAAAATTGCCCAATCCTTCCTGTGAGGTTGTTGGTGATAATGTAAAGGGCAATAATTTGAATGTTTTTTCAAGTAAGTCAAAGTCTAAGTTAAAGTCAGTTAATGTTTCTGTTGCCTCCCCTTCTGGGAGTGTTGTGCCTGTGACCGAGCCTCTGCTGCGGGGGATTGCGGGCCTTGCTACCATGGGCGTGAAAGCGGCGCGCTCAACTTGCCCACGTCTCAACATCTTCATAGGTTCCACGGTGCAGAAGGCCCTAGTGGATTCTGGGTCAGCCCGTTGCCTCATTTCCTTGTCCCTTTTTGAAAACCTTGAATCGTCTGGGCTTATCAAGCAAGTTGAGCGAAAAACCCCTATCTGCTGGACTGCGTCAAATTCACCCCTTCCCATCATCTATGAAGCCCGTTTCAAGTTCAAAATTGAACATTTTTCTTGGGTTTGGAGTTTTTGGGTGGCTAAGGACCTTTGTTTCCCTGTCATTTTAGGAGCGGATTTTATCAAGCACACTGGCCTAATTTTGGATTTAGGCAGAGGTCAGTGTTTTTTCCGATTTGCGAGGCGGGTATTAATATCTTTTGCTGATGAAATTGGTGGTGGTGCTGCGGTAGTCGAGCCTGAGATACCCAGCAAGCCAACAATTGATCCGTTAGGGCATCTGACTACTTGCGAGGCTGAAGCCATCAGAACCTTGTGTTCTCGTTTCCCAGATGTGCTGACGCCAAAGCTTGGAGTCACTAACCTGTTGGAGTACGAGATTCGTCTAACAGATACCCGTCCCGTTCGCTCTCACCCATACAAATTAGCTCCACCCAAAATGGAAACTCTCAGAAAAATCATTGACGAACTTCTGGAAAATGGTGTCATTGAACCTTCCCGTTCGAGCTACGCTAGTCCAGCCTTTCTCGTCCCAAAACCCAATGGCAAGTCCCGAATGGTTTTGGACTATCGCAAATTGAATGCGCAAATTGAAATCGACTCTGTGCCTCTCCCCGATTTGCATTCTGCGTTTGATTGGTTCGGTAAGGCCAAGTATTTTTCTGTTTTTGATCTGAATCAGGCCTATCATCAGATTCCTTTGAAACCTGAGTCTCGACCTCTCACTGCTTTCTGCGTTCCGTGGAATTTGTATCAGTTCACAAGAGTTCCGATGGGTCTTGCTGTGGGGGCCCAGACTCTCACCAGACTCCTTGATTCCATCTTTCATGATGTCAAGTTCAAGTTTGTGTTCAATTACCTCGACGATCTCTTGGTGTACAGTGAGAGCTTCGAAGATCACCTGATTCATCTTGAAGAAGTCATGAGTAGATTGAATAGGGCTGGCCTTACCGTGAATCCTGACAAGGTTAGTTTTGCAAAGCCGGAAATTTCGTTCCTTGGTCATCTTATCTCTCATAGAGGCGTCTGCATCGACCCCGCTAGAACCCAGGCTATCAGGGAGTTTCCTCCTCCCAGAGATGTCAAGGGTATTGCTAGGTTCATCGGCATGGTAGGTTTTTACCGACGCTTCATACCCAATGTTGCTGAATTGGCGGCTCCTCTCAATGAGCTTCGGAAGAAGGGCGCCAAGTTTGTCTGGGGTGAAGCGCAGCAGACGTCTTTTGATCTTCTCAAGGAGGCTATCATGCAGCCCCCTGTTTTGGCGATGCCGGATTTCAATCAAAACTTTGTCTTGCAAACAGATGCTTCCTCCGTCGCAATTGCGGCTGTGTTGTCACAAGAGGTGGATGGTGTTAGGCAGCCAATTGCGTACGCCTCACGCACTTTGAGTCCCTGCGAAAAGAAAAGCTCTTCGGTGTATGAACTCGAGTGTTTGGCTGTCGTGTTTGGAGTCAATAAATTCAGACGCTTTTTGGAGCACAAGGAGTTTTTATTGGAAACCGACAACCAGGCACTCTCGTGGCTTCTTGCACATCCACGCCAGCTTGGGAAAATTGGTCGTTGGGTTGTCCAAATATCGTCCCTTAAGTTCCAAGTGCAACACGTTCGAGGCACTCAGAATGTGATTGCTGACACACTATCTAGGATGTACCATTCACCCGACGATCATCCTTCTGACCAAGAGCAACCGGATTGTGCCGTGCTCTTGGAGTTTCCACTCGCCTTTTCTGATTTCATTCCCCATCAGCTGAAGGATCCTGAGCTGGCAAAGATCATTGGTGAGCTTCAAAATGGGGGAGCCCACCCCCCATATTTTCTGTCCCAGGGTGCCCTTTGCTGTCGCGCTCGGCAGCGAGGTAAACCTAAAGTTGTGCTGCCTAGTCTTCTAATCCCTATGGTCTTTGAGTATTTTCATTCGTCTCCTGTGGGTGGGCATCTAGGTATCCACAAGACCATTGCGAAGGTTAGGGAAATGTTCATCTGGAAGGGTATGGATCGGGATCTTGCTGCTAGGGTGCGTTCTTGTCAAACGTGCTCACTGAGCAAGCCCGCTCAAAACTCTAAGTTTGGTTTGTTGTCATCTGAGGTGGCGGAAAGACCTTTGGAGAAGGTTTTCATTGACTATGTAGGGCCTCTCCCGCGTAGCAAGTCAGGAAATAAGTTCCTACTTGTTTGTGTGGATGCCTTCTCCAAGTTTTGTTGGCTTTTCCCCTTAAGGAATGCCACTGCACAGCTCACCGTGCAGGTACTTCGAACTCACCTTTTCCAACATTTTGGAATACCCGCCACCATTGTTTCCGACAACGGAACACAGTTTGTTTCCCATCTGTTCAAAAGAATGTGCTTTGGGCACGGAATCCGCCATGTGACTACTTCCCCTTACTATCCACAGCCTTCTCATGCTGAAAGGTTCAATCGCAATCTTCGCTCCGCTCTCATAGCTTTCCATGCTGACAAGCAGACCACCTGGGATCAGGAACTCCCTTGGCTTCAGTTTGCTTTCAATACTGCTCACCATGAGAGTCACAAGGCGGTCCCTTTCGAGCTGTTTCTAGGCTATCCGCCTAACAACCCGTTAGCGAATGTGTGGGGAATTGGCGACCTTCTGCCACCTCCTGGTGCGGCTGATGTCAAGGCAACTTGGCAAGCGGCCAGGAGAAACTTGATCAGAGCTAGGGAATTGGTCCGGAGGAAGCACAATCGTGGTAGAGTAGACAACCCTTTCCAGGTGGGGGATTTGGTGTTTTGTAAAGCTCATCCAGCCAGTTCGGCTGTGGACAAGAGAGCTGCAAAGTTGTGTCATCGGTGGTCAGGTCCCCACCGCATCCTGAGGTTTTTGACGCCTGTCACGGCGGAGCTTGGAGATCCGCGGACTGGAAAAGTTTTCCGGAGGGCGCACATTTCTCATCTCAAGCCCTTCCGCGGAACTCTTCCGTAGGCAATTTTCTTTCCTCTTGTGTCTGGGTGGGAAGTGCACTGGGCCAGAGAACCTGATCACTTCTCCTGTCCCCTGTGTTCTGCGAAGGAATTTCCCTCACAAAATTTTCCAGCTCTGGCCAGAGCAAACCCTGGGGGTGAGTTTTCCCCTCAGTTTGGAAGTCCCTTGGCGTTCCCCACCACAGACACTTGAGTTGTCTTTCAGGTCATTCTCTTTCAGGAAGTGGGGGAGAGGCTTGTTTGTTTGTCCCTTTTGGAGAGGAGTGTCCTCTTTTGGGGAGGGAGGTTGAGCCGTGACTATTTCCACCGGGCGAATGTCACGACTCATGATCAATGGTTCAAGTGTTTTTTTATAGTAGGCTAGTTCAGTGTTTCTCACTCCACGACCCCGAACAAGGCTGTGGGTTTTGTTCTTATTACTCCCACCGCCGACGATTCAGAGGCTCCGAGACTTTCGTCAGCGCTGCATCGGCATAAATTTTGCATCGTCTTTCATCTTAATTTTGTAGTATGTTTGCGTTGTATTTTTGCCTTTTCCTTACTTGTGTGAAGATATTCTCTACTATGCAGTAAATTAAGAGCGCCCAGCGCGCTTGATGGGTAAGTTTGGACTATTTTCTGAGACTTAGGTTAGTGCACATGTTGCACTAGGTCTGGAACCTAGTCTTGGGGTCGTGGAAGACTTTTGATAGTTAGTTTCCCTTTTCTCTGTGGTTTTGTATAATTCAGGGCTTTGCCCGAAATGCTAGGCCTAGAATTGACTGAGAAATGTTTGTTGGAAGGCCGCTATTTGAGAGAAACTGCCAAGTCAGTTTTGGGTCCTTCTGACTGTTTTGTGGTAGGCCTAGGCTTACAATTTTTGCTCAGTAAATGTAATTGTCTTAGGCTACTACTCTGGTAGTCTTTTGTTTCTGTGTCCCGTACAATTTTTAGTGTTGTTTTGTCTTGTAAAATGTTCAGTTTGTGTTACCCAGTCAAGTAAGGTTAAAGTCTTTTATTTTGCTTTGTCCTTGCCAAACTAGTTAAATTGAGTTGAATTAACTGCTCTTAAAGCTCCCCAGAAAGTTTGAGTCATTTTACTCAAGTTTTAAGAAAGTTACAGTAATTTTTAGTTTGGCAATTCTCCATTCAGGTTTGAACTGGGTAACCAAAGGGCCTACTGGTTTCAGCCTTTGAGTTAAGGTTTGGGATGGTCTGGAGAAGCTGCTGGAACATTTCCCCCAGCTTTTAAGACCATTCCGAACAAATTCGGATCACAACTTTTGGAGAAATTAGCAAAAATACATGAGTCGTTGCGTTAGGCCTAAATTTTTGTATGGAACGTTTTTTGTCAATTTTAAAGTATTTTTCTGTGTTTAAGTGTCAATTGTTCTCTGTTAACTTGTTCTTCTGGCCACTTTGGACCAGGCAATTTAAATATTTTCTCTCTATTGGTGAAATTTATCACTGTCACATACCCGTCTAGCCTGCTGACACCTTTACCGCAAATATTAATGTTACCGTTCTTGTACTGTTTAACCTGTTAATTGTTATGTTTAAAATATTGTTATTGTTTGAAATGTTTTATATTGATAGAGAGCTGTGATAGAGAGACAAACCTTTTAAAAAATTTAGAAACTTGAAAATGATATGTTAGGCCTAAAGCAGTGAAATATTGGAACTAAATGTAAATGGTGAAAGATGTGACAGTGAACCTTGCGGATATGGACTCAGTCTATTATTCTTACTACTGTGTTTCCTGGGTTTTGTCACTCAGGGCCCGTGAGGAGGAACATGGAGTACCGGTAGTCTGCATCAGCCTTGGCGGAGTGGGAATTACAACTCTTGGCCACCCCTGGATCTTGGCCCCCCTCTTCCGTCATGCCTGCTTCCCCTCCGGTGCTGCTCGCCCAGAAACATGAACTAGTACCGCAAATTCCGCAAGTTTTAGGCCTAATTAATTATTGCTAACCACCGTCCTGGACTTGGAGATTTCGTTACCTATTTGTTAATTTGTGCACAGAGATTTATTAATTGTTTTTCTTTTTAAATTTTAAATTCTTTAGCCTAGGCTACTTGTTGATTTTTTTTAAATTTTATAATTTTATTAAATATTCTATTGAATTCTAATTTGGGGCCCCTAAAGTTTCTATAGTTACCAGATGAAATGAATTTATTAAAAGAGTCTTTATATATATCATGTTGTAATTTGTTAATTTAAAGTTTCTTGAAAGGTAAAAGCTAGTAAGATTTATTTTTGAAATTTAGCCTATTTGAAAATGATTAATGAAATAATTGTAAGTTAGTAGGGTAAACGGGTATCAAAATTTTTAAAGTTTAATTGAGAGTATTTAATTCATGTATTATTGTTAATTATTGTTGTTGATGTTATTGTTGTGTTATTTTTTTTAAATGGTTAATTACAGCTCGTTTCTCTCAAATGGCGTGTTGTTCTTGAGCCTCCATCCATGGTTCTCATTTTGTTATGTAAAGTTTTGTGAGCCGCTCCTCGGGCCTGCGCATGGATCACGCTTCCTTTTCGTTAGTCTGGGTGCAGGCGCGAGGGCATGGTTCAGCTTAGTATAAAACAAATTGGCCAAGTTTAATCGAAATATATCCATACACAAGCAAATTCCAACACTTAACAACATTTTCTATAAGGAAAACATGGCAATTTTTAAAATACTCTTTTTTAATTTTCTCCATAATTAATAACAGTACAAAAACACTTAAATATAGGTACTAAATTATTTGTATTAAGTTCATTTTAGTTTCATAGTTATTTTAAACTCATTAACAGACATATATATATATATATATATATATATATATATATATATATATATATACATAATATTTAAATCTATACGAACGGATGGTGTTTTTGGCCTCTGGGGACATCAAAATGAAAAAGTAAATCGGTCCCGCGGCCTAGGTCTTACCATGCCACCTACGGTAATAACTTTGAGCTTTCGGTGGCTTTTTTTAGCATCCGACGCTAGCATCCATAGTATAATCGCCCCCATTTTATTTAATGCCCCCTAGCGTCCCGGACGCTGGCCTCTCGGACGCCAGCGTCCTAGTATAATCCTAGCCTAAGAAGTGGCGTTTAGCCACTCACAAGAGAAATGTTTACGAGTGCAGCCAAGACAATTTGCACTCGTGCTACAAATTATATTTTTCCTACAATTATTTTAGCATAGAAATAATTAGGCTTTCAAACACTAAACAACACGTTTTAGGTTAGGTTAAATCCAAACATTGAACGAAATCAGAAATGCTGCAACAGCTGATCGTAGTGGTAGTATCAAGTGTTGCCAACTTATTTTCAAGCGTACATGGATTACGTGCATAATAATACTGTTTGGTTGGAATACTGGTGTGCACCAAAGTAAAAAGTGTGCGGCAAATTAATTAAATGCAGCAATTAGCAGATTTCTGCACTATAATCAGTGCAAGGAAGCCCACTTTGTCGGGTGACTGTAGGAAAAATACATTGTTTAACATATTTATGATATATGTATAGTCAATTATATCATGAGCCACGTAAAAACTTTATAAAACTACCATTTAAACCAGGTTAATAGGAATATCCTGACTAACTCATATCTTAACAGGTTTAACTATGTTTTTAATAAATTACTGAACAATAAAATGTTTTAGCTACTTAACCCCATTACACATTCGGTTATTTATAAACTATCTCATACAACGTAGTACCTAGACTGGCTACTTTCTAAAAACTAATTTTTATTTTATACAAATACGTCATTACCATTACACTCATGCATTAATATTTCCACAAAACCTTACTTGCACACCTTTATTGTAAAAATTATTTTAATTTTTTTTTTCAACACTTCAATATTATTTAGGAAGCATGATTACAGGAGGTGTATTTAACAGAGGAGAAGGAGTAAGTTGGTAAATATTTGAGACTTGCAGATGAGAAGAAGCTTTTGTGTCTTGTGTAGTTTAAGGAGTCTCTGTTTTAGTTGTTTGAGTAGAAACACTGTTAAACTCTGACTGTTGTAAAACTACGCAATGATAATATGGTTTATACATTTAATAAGGTATTGCAAGCCTTAACTTATTAAATGTTAGTTGAATTAAGTCTATTTAAATCATAATTCTTTAAATTATTGTTAAAAGTTTATTAGACACTTTGTTATCGTTAAGTTTTTGTTCATGATTGTGTTATCGGGGTTTAAAGTCCCTAAATATCCTGCTTAAAATATTATAAAGGGCATCAAAAGTACAGTAAGATGCAAAATAATGTGGAATTCTTGTATCTTGTTGACTCAGGGTGTTATTTAATCTCTACGTATATCCAATATCCATCTATATTGGATATTTAAATAACATTTAAGCTAGACTGTCTCTAATATGAAAATAAAATGTCTATTATTGTAAAAACCTCGAGACTGTCTTTGAAATATAATCCATAGAATATCAACCACACCTTTTATATTATTTGTTTAGAGTATAGATTTTTTCATATTGAAAAGTTTTTAAATACGTTTACCTATTAAAGTTTATAATAAATAAATTATGTTTCTTGTTTAAAAAAAAATATTTTGATCGAACAAACTGTTTAACGTTAAATGTAGCTAAAATATACAACAACTGTTAAATATACAATAACAGATACAATTCAAATACGTTTAGGAAACCAAATTTTGTACTTTAATATTGTCAGTCACGATTTCTAAAACATTTTAAACAAAAAAATGTTTTACACTATTTTAAGATTTTTATAGGGGAAAATTTCATTTTAAGGGTCATAAAAACTTGCAATGCCCGCTCTCCCAGTTACAAATAAGTGTTTTAGGGTTCAACCCAATATAGTTGTTTACCCGAAAGAGCGAGATTTGGTCTTATATAAGTATCACCCTCTTTTATCCCTCCAAGTGTAATATCTACGCTACCGTGTTGTGAAATCTACACTTTTAAGCAGTTATGAGGAGTTTCGAAGACCATTACACTATTGTTTTTCTGACAGTGTCGACCACTATTAAATTTTAGGTAAAAATCTTTTAAAAATTCACAACTTACGAAGCTTTGGGAATGTTTGCTATGCAAGGAATAGTAAATACAAGCGTTTAAGCGCCACTTTGCATCACCTGGCTCAATTTATTACTGATGACCTTAACTATAAACTACAAAAAAGAGTTAACTTTAAACCTGGAATAATGGTTTTGCAAGTTAAGCATTAAAACATGATTTGTATGTATTCTAAGATTTCAAATATAAGAAAATTAAGAGCGTATAGCACACACAACCAACATAGCAATGTAAAATATGCATTTAATTAATATAGGACTAATCAAAACGAATTACAATTTCACAAACTTTGAATTGTGTTTTGGGTTGCAAACATTTACAAGTGAAAATACTGTTTCCACAGTTGTACCGAAGAGCCAAATCCAATGAATATTTAAGATTGTTTGGTTGCGTGGTCTTATTCAAACGTAAATTTAACGAATCCCGAGCATTCAGTTAAAAGAACTTATCTGATTTTAGTCAAATTGTTAGTCTATTAATCAGTAAAATCGTATCATTATAGTTTTTAATTTGTTTGTTGTTGGTAGTCTATTTTCCTGGCTTAACCACGTAAACAGTATTGCATCGTGGGATTCTATTATCCTCCCCCTTGGTTAAAGCATATTGTCTTCATTAACTTGTTTACCTCTTCACATTTTTAACTAGTTTCCAATCAGATTTCCCCCAATTTAGATGTTTACTCCCTGGAGGCAGATATTGCAATGTTTTTACAATCTTGTAATTCACTAGCATATGACAGTCACTATCTTAAACATAATCTTTTGAATAACATTTCTGAAAGTTTAATACACGACACTACTAATGACATTTAAAGTGGTTATCAATATAATAATTACAAATATAAGTAAACCTTTTTACTTTATATAATATGTTTCACTGTTTGTAAAGGTAACTAGTAGTCGCAAAGAAGGTTATGATTACATATAAATCACAAGGAAAAAAAAATGATGCACCCACAAAACAATTAATGTATTTTAAATTAAGAGTTTTTGTGGTTTATTCCTGCTTATATTTTAAGGATTTTAAATAACCAGAAAATATTTTTCTTCTTTTCATTAATAATTATTGCTTACACTCTGGGTGTTTCAATGGTTAAATATTTTTTAAATTTATTTTTCAGTTTCAGATAGGGTACTTTATATTGATCCCGATCCTGATTTGGTTAGCTTAAACACTTCCTTATACATAGGAAGATAGGAATAGAAAAAATTGACTAGCTAAAATTTTCAAAATTAGAATTCAAACAATAAAGGTCTGCTTGTGTGGATGATAATGTGTAGGCCTTGTATCGGGTTGAAGATGTTAAAGCACTTTAATATTGGCTATACACCAAAGTGTAATGTTGCTAACTTCAAAATATCAGGCACAAAAATATCACGGATAGTAGAACAAGTAACGTAATTACTGAACAAAGAAGAGTTTCTGGGAACTCGTACGACGAAGCTTTCCTTGTTTGGGTAACCATGCATGCCTTTTAAATGTGCGAGTATTTATAGAAGTTAAGTAAATATTGCTAGTTTATATGTTTTGCTACTATATTTACAATTATGACCATAATGTAGAGAACGCAATTTGGCTATCGCTAACAAGTAATCATTTGCGAAAGTGAATGATGAGAAAATTGTATTTATTTACAAAATATTATTAATGTTATATAATTAATGGTATCAATTGCATTATCCATTAAATATAAGGTTATTTTTTATTTATGTTTGACCAGAAGAGCTATTTTAATGACTTTCATATCAATTAAAAATTGTACTTATGAAAGAAAAATGTATAGTCAATAAATTATTTCCACACGTGTTTGGTTAATAGTTTAGTTAATGCTTGCAAATTAACATGGAATTGTAAAGTAGCAGTGTTTATAATGGATTCAATATAATTTACATTAAGTTTTTAAAATACCTTAATCCAAGAAATTGGTTTTCTCAGAACTAGTTTTACCAAATTTTTACCCTTTGTTACAAACAAAGGGGTGATTATATGATCTCTTCCAGGAACTAATCCTTTACTGACCTTTCAGAATAATAACGTTTATACTAACCAGCTTGTATCATCACCTCTTTTAATCAATCCAAATACTGTCTTTGTTTGATGATCTTTTTTACTTAATGAGTTGTTATTCAAATAATGTTTTTCATTCTGATATTTAGAAAAATACTTATATCTTAGAGCAATATTTAAAATCCCTTCGCTGTAAATGTACATTTTTATACGTGTTATCCTATCATTAAGGAAATTAGTCTACTTACAATGCTTATTGAGCTGTTTATATGTTAACTTTGCACACCCTCTTTACCTGTAATAAAAGAAAAAAATGTTTTATAATGTTTAAGATGTAGCTGAAATGAAAAAAAAATTTAAAATGTTTATAATTTTAATGCCCTGTTAAATCTTCTTTATATATATATTGTTTTTATTGATACGATATTTTCTAATAATATCTAAATCTGAGTTTACATACACTTGATTTGTAGCCAAATCACAAAAAAGGAATGAAATGATACCTAACTAACTTTTAAGTTAATAAGTATGAGCAGTTAATAAGTATAAGCACATATAACTTGCAAGTATAACCAAGTTAATAAGTATTCATGTGATACAGTCAACTAAAACAGTAATAGTTTTAAACTACAATATGGTTTCATAACAGGTAAAAAATATCAAATATTCACCACGCAATCGTCACAAATGTTTGCAATGTGTAACTATTGCGAAGGAAAGTTTCCATTTGTTGATTGGATGGAGTTAGCTCAGTCAACTATGTAACTCAGTCGCTGCTGTAGTAAGATGATTGTTCTAATAGTACAGCTGGAATATGAATATCGGAATCATCATCGGAATAGTTTATTTGGGACGCAATGTTTTGACAGAAGACTTTGTAATATAAATATCAAAATTTAAGGATGATACTTAGTAGGGTTGGAGCTTTATGAGCCGTATTGAAATTATTTTGTCATTTAAATGTTGGGGAAAAGATTAAGCATAAAACAAGGAAGAGCAAACTAGCAAAGAGCCCTTACTTAATGATCTATAGGATAGTGTAAGAAAGAGGATTAACCCTGTCCACGGTGATCATCTACGCAGACACTCTGTTCATATTACACTTAGTCGGCCAGTTGGTGTGAACAGAGTTGAACAGTAGCATGATCATAGATTTTCGAATTCCTTTCCCAGCTGTAGGCAATGACCAGTAGGGCAGACTTTTGAGCAACAACGATAACCTATAAGCCACACACCCTATCGGTAATCAGACAATAAGAAGGTCTAATGAAGAAGATGGAGGGGTGACGAGTCTTGGAGTTGGAGGACCTGGGAGAAAAATTCGAGGAATGCGTGTGGTGCGTGTGCTTCATAGACCATTGGCAGTATGTTTAAAAAATATAACTAAATTTATAAAGATGTAAAACAATTTAAGTCATATAATTTGTTATTAACTCAGTCTCTTATTTTTTAATTTTTTTTTCTTGTAACTTTAGCTTGTAAATCTCTTTCTTACCATTGTTGCTCTTTGTTTTTTCAAAGTTCTTTTTTGCTGTTGTCGCCCTTTGTAATTATTTTGTTTTCTAAATTTATTTGTTTTATTACACGTTTAGTCACACCTGTAGCAGTCTTAAGTCTCTTACACCCTTTCACCTCTCTAGAACAGCTAAGCGAGTGAACATTAAGAGACCTTATGGACTCATGATGGGACCTGTCTACTGGACCCTCAGTTCACTTGGGACAGGTCCGGGCCTTAAACCATTGGCCAGTCCCTAGGTAGACTGAGGGTCATGAGACAGGTTCCATCATACAGAGTATATTAGTGGATTAGTCTATGGTCGCTTTGGTCCTGGATCACACAGAGACCGAACACAACCTGTCAATATACCTGTCTAGCTCAAAGTACAAAGTCAATAAGGAATATAGTTAAACGATTTGTAAAAAAACCCAAAATAAATTGGGTTACTGTTTAAAAATTAAATTAAACATAAATAGAGGAAAATTATAAAAACTGTTTTTCTTGACTTGGTTAAACAATTCAAAACCTAAGCTTAAAATAAATTGACAATTTTTGGTAAAAAAAATATTTCTAAACTAATAGCTTTGGATCTTTGAAAGTAAATTAATCGAGTTCCGGGGATTTTTTTGTTACACTATAGAAAATTACTAACCAATTTAACAGGATTTAAGAGTTTACATCTATTTTTGATTGAAAAGGTATTCATATTGAGGGATAAAAGATTACTAAAACACAACAGGAGAAAACTTACATATCCCGACAAAGAAAAATTACGTTCTGAACAACTTAAAGTATGTTTGAAAATGTAACTTACATAAAACTTAAAATTATAACCACCGAGGTTGTATCATCTAAGTTTATAACATACATCGATGGGTTGTATAATATTTAGATTTGTAATATAAATTTATAACTGGTTGGATAATCAAGACGAGAATATATTTTTGTACGTTAAAATTAAACGGTATCTTCTAAATAGGGTATAGCTACGATAACAATACAATGATATAACAAAAATGTTCCAAAAATGTAGTACTGGACTAACCCACATAGGCTATATAAATCCATAGAACTATTTTAGCCTAACTTATGTTGTCAAACATTCTGTTTCGATTGAGTATCCGGAAGTTAAATAGTTACTGTTTTAAAATACTAGTTTTTTTATTACTGAGATCAAAATTGGATGTGTCGTAGCACCAGTAAGGTGACAGTGAATACAACCCTCTTTCATAAAAATCATCAGGCAATTAATCCCTGTTTAAATCAAGGTTCTTCCAATGGAATGATTCAATAATCTCCATCTCGTTTGAAATTTTTAACAGAAAAATAATTAACAAATTTTAAGTAATACTATTGTAAATTCAACAAAATAGAGGATAGTTGGGAAAATGCAATCGCTATATTTATGGTAGAAAATTAAACTTATTTAGAAAAAAACTATACATTATTCTCACTACAAAAGTGATAAGCTACGAAATCTAGTAAGTTAGAAGCATAATAATCTTTTGCCGTTAGAGGATTAGGCCATCCCTTTCCCTGTTCTCTAAGAAGGAAAAAACCACCTTTCTAAGAAATTAAATCTTGGACGGCAATCTTCTGATCAATAAGTCTTTAGAACTTAGGAACACATCACTGTATCAAATAACATCATTGGGAAAAAAATAAATACACTCTTTAAAGCCATATGGGACCAAATAATAAATTATTCAGACAAGGTAGTTAAAATATGTTGGTATAAAAAATATAATTAATAAACATTTTGAATAAATTATTGCTACCAAAATGGAAGAAAATGACTTTTTGTATTAGGTTAAATAAAACGTACTTTTCTCAAGCTTAAAATTATCATAACGTGTTCAACGATTTTGCAGCTATTCTAATGGTAAATATGTAATTTTTATTCTGGTCAATTTCATTTACCATTACAATTTTCGTCACCAAGGAAAAGGCAAGTTAGGAAATTCTTAAACCGATTCCTTGAGGAATATTAAAGTAAACACCAAGTGAAACAAAGAGAAACCAAAAGAGAGCTACATATCATACGAAATTCATGTCTGCCTCTTTAGTACATTTCATAGTGTATAAGTAATTCAATCTGCCAACCTTTTAAACATATTTTGACATATTTTAAACAAAATTATGTATGATTTACTTACAAGTCAGTGATCCTCCCTTAATAGAGTAATATTTTAACTTGGTTGGTTGGCCTTTAACATAAGGTGGGCTCGGAACAACTGGGTCATGTTATCATAGCATAGCGGAAATTTTATTGGTGTTTGGCAGGAGATGAACCCGAGCCAACAAGGCACAAGCTCCGTTCTTTAACAACTTACAAGCTGCCCCCATATGAAACAATGGACACGTACATTTTTTACTTCTTTGTAAAATATTTGTCTATAGTTTGTTGATTTATATATGTGCTGCCACTTGTATTACGTTTGCGCAGAATTAGTGGTTACTGTTTTCATTCAACTGTGTGATCGGTGGTTGAAAAACACAAAAACACCTTTAGTTACCAAGTTTGAATGATGCTTGAGTTAGATACATAACTATTATATAGCCCATATAATTAATGACATTGTCATTTCATTTTGAATCATCATAGAGCTTACAAACCTTTACCAGGTGGTAATATCAACTAATCGAATTACAAAAAGAACCTTAATCTCTTATGCACTATTTTGTTTCGTTCGATGGGGATTTCGCCATATAAATATACTTTTTGTGATGTTTATTAATTATTTTATTAATTGTTTTTTATTAAGTAGAAGTTAAACTTAACCATACATATTTTTAACTGTTTTAAATCCAACGAAACTGTTGCCTCCAATCAATTATAAAGTAGAATACGTACCAAAATAGAACATGTTTGTTTATATTATGATGCTGTCAACTGTTACAAACATGGAGTAATCATCTGTCAAGAATAGTTTACGTGTTTAACTAGAATTTCAGAATGTATGTCATGTGTGAAAGTTTTATAACACAAAAAATATTAGGTTTTCATCTGCTAAAATTAAGCAGTTAACTCCTGATCTTTTGAATAATGAAATGAAATGGAATGAAAATCGTCTTTATTCTTGAGCGTTTTTCATATTACAACATATGTTTTTCAAAACAACTCACGTCAACATTAATTATTTAGAACAAGAGGTCTATGCTGTGCATATATTCTACAGTACACTGTATTAACAGCTGTCTTCATGTGGAACCTGTTTTTCAGTTTTATTTTGTTAACCGCTAGAAATGTGAAGTAATACCACCTCTTTTTGTTTTAAAGTTATTTTAAATTCTATAACATCGTTCTATAGCACAGTAGATATAACAAATGTTGTGATTTTCAACGTAGAGCTGCTTAAAGATACAAATAATTAATTAATATTACACTTGATGTATGGTTTGAATTAATATTTAATTTATATATTTATTAATTAATAATATCAATAATTTGATTTCTTTAGTTGTGAAGTTATGTTTCATGATCGGAATGTGTTAGACAAAAGTCTATCCTTATGAGATTTCCTGATATATTTTTACTAAAAAGTCATCGTATTTAATTAATGTATATACAATAATGAATTTCTTTTTTTAGTGTATGCAGAGAAGTAATAGATGTAATTGGAAGTACAAATAAACTATTGATTATGCTAGAATTTTTGAAATGGGTTGAAAGTATAGTTAATTAAACTAAGATTTAAACATTCCAATCACAAAACATATTTTGTAACGTACAGTGAAAAACTATAATTGTTTTTCTTTTTCCAACGTGTATTGCATTTGATCAATAGTAATCAATGGTCTATTTAGTAGATTCCCATCTTGGTAAGAAAAATGAGAACAGAAAACTTAAATTGTACTTGGTAGTAAAAATACTAATTTAAAAGGGATAGAAAAGCAAGTTTCCTTGACCTACAGGATATCTATACCTATACCAGGATATCAGGATACCTGTAAGATACACTGTAGGTCCTATAATTCTATGTAAGAATCGTTTCGTTTATTGAAATTAAAAATTAAAAAGTGAACAGTTGAAAAACATCTGAGGGTAATCTAAAAGGTAAGAAATTTAGTCTGGAATTTTGTTAGAAAAAAATTGAATGAAATTCGTAAAGCCATAACAAAAGAATAAACATTTAAGATTTTCCATCATCAATTCACTATGCGAACACACAAAGTTAAGGGAGAAACAACAGACGTCAAAACATCAATTATGAAAACATCTTAACAGCTTTCTCGAGCTACTGTCTGAATCATTTAGTCTACTGAGCTACCTTCCAACATTATCTATTGACTAAGGTTCCTTGTGTACAACTACTTGGATTTAAGCATGCAGTTTCATTTTTTATAATTTAAATAGTACACTTCTTAAACTTTTATTTTATTTAGGTTTTTCAAATGTACATATTTGTATTGTTACGTGAATTTACAGTTATATTAAACCGAAACATTCACATGCAACTACCTACATAATTATTCTTGTATATATTCATGTTGAAGTTTAATGATGACTCTAAAAGTTAATCAATTCAACGTTTGCAGGATATTAACCAAACAAATATTATCTGTGATACCAGTATTAGGATTTATAAAGTTAGAGGATTAATCCAAAACGGATTAATTGACATTGTAATTAAAATCAAACATTTCATTCACTGTATCGTTGACAAACATATTGGTTCAGAGTAATTAAGGACTCAGAGATTAACTGTATACAAAATACTTTATCATATTCATCACAATAAAATATAAGTGCTTCCTTTCTAAATGGGACGTGTATATAGTTTTTATAGATTAAGTATTTATTAAAGGAAAAAAATATTTAAGGGATTTGAAGTGATTCACATATTAACGGTTGATAAACAGTTCAAATGAGTGACTGAATACCAGAATTCAATAATTATTATAAACACTTATACATGGAAAACACGTTTTAATGATTTTTTTCAGTGTCATTTACCATATTTGTATTTTACCATTAACACATCCAATGTAGGCTATTGAATTAAGTCTGGGCTTGTGGATCACTTTAATAACTTTCCCACCCCTCCTGCTAGATTGTTGCGGAGATTAGTTTTGGGAATAATGTTTGGTCGTCTAACACTAGGTATAAAGAGAGGTAGGTTCACTAGGTATACATTTAATATTGTAGAGTAATTAAAAAATAGTTTCATTCCTTCAGCTTTTGCTGATATATAGCCTACCTGGTACTTGGTAAATGAAAGTAATATTGTTGCTGATATTTTATTGCTATCCAAAGGGCATTCAACTTGTCCAGTGGTTAGAGCGCGAGACTTTAGTACCTGAGGTCCGGGTTCAAATCCTGTCAAATCACCAATGGATTTTATGTAAGTGATAATGCCGCAATCCCTAGGTCTAGCCTAAAGTAGTGTGAAAAACAATCCCAGGCCCGTGCGTAGCATGTTAGGACAAAACAACTGTACCAGTCCACTAAAATGTAGAGTTGTTTTGTGTATTCTCAACATAATTTCAACAATTTAATACATTTTGAATAGTTAATAAGCTATGATCTTTTGGTTATTTTTATATTTAACTGTCTGTGGTTAATTTCTTCTTTTTGCAGTATTATAATTAAATGATTGCTTGCATATCCTTAATATTCTACCAAATACAAAATAAATTGACCATCCACACATTTATAACAATTTTTATTATTTTCATATCGTAAAATGAAGTGGATTATGATAACTTCAAGTAACACTACACCGAAACATGTTAGCCAGTGATAATATACCAAAATGAAATGAGACACCGAATCAGCGTGTAGACTAATATGGGTATATACATAGACATAGTTAACTCTATCGGTGAACCATTAAATGTGATCCACAATCAAGCACGACATTACTAGGGTTGAAACTTACTTCCAAATAAAGTTATTTTGTTTTTTGTTAAATAAAAAGGAAGAGAATCTTGAATTTCAGTTTGAATATAATCAGAACTGCACAGTCTTTAATATTCATAAGATTTGTTTATTCAGTTCAACTGTGGAAGAGTTTTTTTCACTTGTAAAGTTTCCATACAAAAAGTAAATGAAAATGTTTTATTGGTTATCCAGACATCTATCTTGATGTTTATAATATAAATGTATCATATATCATATAATTTAATTTATCAATTTATCATATAATATAAATTTTACATTTAAAAGTCGAAGTTACCGTAAAGTACCGTATCAATATTTTATAGCTTTTTAGAATAAAAACTTTAATGACAATGACTTAGAAATGGATAAAATAACACAAAGAATAAAAACTCTACAAGAATTAAAATTATATTTAAAATTTAATTTAGTTCCATCGAGGAATTTTATACGTACGCAAATAAATTGGATGGAACCGAATTTGTTTGAATTTCCCCTGAAAGCAGATAAAATATTAGGGCGTACGCAATGTTTATGATATGTGTCTTTATTGTCTGTGGTGAAATGAAACACACCGGTCTGGTAAACATTATATTAGTTGAACTTGCTTTACATGGAAATATTGTCCTTTTAACTCTATTTAACATGAAAATTACAAAAATGATATTCTTCAAGAATGAGAATAAAAGCATAGAACAAGCTTAAAATATTTTCCCTACTATGTATCTGGTATTTTACTGGAAAAAATTAATACATGTCATCAGTATATGTGTATGTGTTTTATACATAACTTTAACCTCAATGTAACACATTTAGTTACATATATACATCAGAGTATCAAGTATATTAAAAGTGTATATAACAACCTTTCCGACGTAAGATATTTCATATACTAATAATTTTTAGTACTTTCTTTTAACATTCATAATAAAATGAAATATTAAACATATACTATGATCACATGGATGATAATTCTTTATGTAACACGAGAAGTCTTAAGAAAAAAATTCAATTTAAGTATTAAAATTTAAAAAAGAGGCAGTAAAATTACATAGTGATATCAACT